>NC_085844.1:138116981-138440418 GCF_035594765.1 Anolis carolinensis
TCCCTGACCACCTGAAACAACTCTCTTGGTCTATTAGTTGCAGACGCAATGCGCGCAGTCGAGAAAGTCTTTCTGGCTGCGCGCATTGCCATGGAGTATGCCCTAAGAGAGGCTTTAGCCCGTGTTCGGTCAGATACACTTCGAGTTCTCCGCCAACGGCTCTCTAGCCCCCGCCTCGTACGCTTCATCACTGCCAGCTCCCCAGTGAACCAGGGGGCTGGTTTGGACTGATGCAACAAGAGGGGACGCTCAGGGGCGATCGTGTCTATTGCCCTAGAGACCTCCGTGTTATAGAGATCTACCAGGACATCAACAGGATCGTCAGCCAGCGTGGCAGGAAAATCCCCAAGAGACGTCAGGAATCCATCCGGGTCCATAAGTCTCCTGGGGCGGACCAGCTTAATGGGCCCACCACCCCTGCGGAGGTTAGAGGTTACAGTAAGTCTAAAGCTGATCAGGTGATGATCGGTCCATGACAATGGAAGAATTTTTTGCTCTTCCACACCAACATTTCCCTCGTCCGCAACAAAGACTAGGTCCAAAGTGTGGCCAGCTACATGGGTGGGCCCTGATATCACTTGGGGCAATCCCATGGTCGTCATGGTGACCATGAAGTCCACAGCTGCGCCAGACAGGGCGGCCTCCGCGTGGACGTTGAAGTCTCCCAGCACAACAAGCCGCTGAGACTCCAACACCACGTCGGAGATCACCCTCGCAAGCTCTGGCAGGGAGACTACTGTGTCGCGGGGTGGTCGGTACACAAGTAGAAGCCCCAGACTGTCCCGGTTACCCACTTTCAGATGGACACATTCGAATCCTGAAAATTGCGGAACAGGGCACCTGGTCAGGATGATGGAATCACGATAGACCACCGCAACCACGCCTCCCCGCCCCCCAGGTCTGCCCTGCTGATGCACTCTGAAGCCTGGTGGACAGAGCTGGGTAAGGTTTACCCCCCCCCCCAGCTCATCCAACCAGGTCTCAGTAATGCATGCTAGGTCTGCTACTTCATCCAGGATTAAGTCCTGAATGGCAGCTGTTTTACCATTCACAGACCTAGCATTTAACAGCAGGACCTTAAACCCAGGGGGGCTGTCATGCTGGCTCTCTAACCTATCTCGCTTCAGGGTCGCAAGAACTCTGTTGCGCTTCTCCCTGAGTTGGTGTGTTCGATCACATCTCCGCCTCCCCAGTACAGTCTCAATGGTGGATCCCCGGCTCTGGAAAACAATATGTCCCTGGATGGTCTCATCTAAACTTGGAGGAGATGATAGTCAATGTATAGCTGGTGCTGGAGGAGGAGGGGAGAGTCCTCCTTGGGCGGAGCTTTGTGGGATGAATTCATCTCCAGAAGAGATGCAGGCTAAGGGAGGAGGGCAGACTGGAGTTGCCATGTGGGGCTCTTTCTGAATTTTTGGCAATGTGGGGAGTCTCCATTTACAAGTTAGCTCGCTTTCGTGAGCCTGAGATACTGGGATTGAGGGCCTCAATTGATTTTTTTGACAGCTATTTCTTTGGGCAGTTCCTCTCAGTCCAGGTAGTAGTGGGTGGATGACAATATCTTGAAAAACTCTTCTTACTGAAATACCCCATTTACATAACCTGGGCTTGAGTGCATATATGCTTTTAGATATAATAGCATCATCGAATGTAATCAGCAACCGCCAAGCATTGTTGTTATTATTTTTAGATAGCCAGGTGATAGAACTGATTTTAATTTCAGAGGGATACAGGGAGAGAATCTGTGCAATGGACCATTTGACCTGGTTAGGTGTTTTCCACCTATCTCTATTTAATTGTATGTCCAATACATCAAAGGCTAGTTTATTAGATTGGAAGACTCTGTAATGTAGCTTCCTATCTTGGTGGTGCATCTGCCTTTGTTGGCTATTAAGATTCTGAATCTCCTCTTTGCAGGGCTTATCTGTGAAGTTCAGCCTGTTTAATGTATCCCTACAATTTTGGGCTATATTTTTACCATATGATTTCCCCTTTTCCCAGTCCCCAGTGTAGCTATCAGTTTCCACACCCGCTCTCCCTCCAAAATCAGTTAAAGTCTCATTTTCCCTCCCCCCATGCCAGGAGGGTATCTGGTCCAAAAATTCCTCCACCCTATCCTCCTGATGGCAAAATTTATCAGATAACACAGTTGTGTTTTGGGCTATACCCTCAACTAAATAATCTAGTTTTTCATTCAATATTTTCAAATGATAGAAAAGAAGACTCATGGATTGACCTAATAGGTCACACATATTTGAGAGCATAGTGTTCAAGTGAGGTGGATAGTAGTCCATCAATCCAAGTATGAATCCACTCCGTAGGCCTCTTCGGTGGTGGAGTAGGCACAGAAAATCCCGCAACGGTCCCGATACGAGGGAAGGCCCGTGGGATATGCACACGCAGCACTCTAACGCAAACAGAGCCGTTCAGAGAGACTGTGCAAAACAAAAAACAACCAAGGTAATATACTCGAAGCCTGGGTATTAGATGACTATACTGTAATTCTCTGGGCCTGAACAGTCCCTAGTCTCTAACCACTAAAATAAAATCCGATAAGATCAAACCAAAATTAAACTAAGATGAAAAAATAAAATCTAAGAATTAAATATGATCCCCGAAGACAATAATAGCTCTTTTTATCCCTGATCTTGGGCTAAGTCTATCCAAGGAGGTATGGCAACAGCAGATAGGAGAGCCTCCCAGGAACTAAAGCAGGAATAATCACAATGGCAATCAGGGCTCAACCGATGGAAATTTAGTTCCCTTCTGTTGTGGCGAGGATGCAAAACCAGGACCCAAATGCTTCTCCCGTTGCCTTTGAGACTAGCGAGGTCTTCTCAGGTCCTCTACTGTGCTAATCAAGATGGTGATGTCTGTCAAGGCGGCCTCTTTGAAAGTTCTCCGACACAGTAAAGATAGCAGCGTGGGCCCTCCAACACATACCCACGCCTGTGATGGCAACTAAAAAAGTTCTTTTACACTTTGGCCTCAGGTGCAGTGTCGCCACTGCAGGCACGGTGTTGCCACTGTAGCAGTTGTCACAAGCACCTTGTTAAGACTTAGTAGAGAGGTCCAATAGGTAGCCACGACTTCCTGAGACGAGCCAATCGCAGAGAGGACAGTAGCTCCGAGCCCCAAAAGTGCCAAGGCGCTAGGGTGAGCCAGCAGCTGGTGATAGGCTCCCCAAGAACGGGAGAAGAAGGGGCAGCGGCTCTAAGGTCTCACAACGCTGGGGCGGGCCGGTAGCCGGCAGCAAGACTCTCCTAAGATGGCCAACAGCAGGAGCGATAACTCCGGGCTCCAACCACACCAGGGTGAGCTGGCAGTCAGCGAGGCTCCTCAGAATAGTAGGCAACAAGGAGGAGCAACAGCCCCGAGCCCAGCAGTATCAAAGCTAGCCGGCTGCTGGCGGTGAAACTTCTGACCAAGCTCAGATAGAGGCCACGATTATAAGTCAATAAAACAGTAAGTTTAACCCCAGAGTGATCTCCCAGAGGTATGTTGGAATGGGGACAGGTTGTGTAGTCTTTAGAGGCAGTCTGGCAATCAGATATAACGGTTGTAAAACGGTTGTAAAACGTCAGTTTTTAATGGCAGATAATCACTTCTTCTCTCCCACACCAGGCTTCCGTTTGTTCCTGTTTGTTTCTCACTCTTAGTTGTTCGCTTCTCACTTTTACGACCCTCTATAGCTTTAGGACTCCCCTCTGGTGACCTCTGCCTCCCTGAGGTTTTCAAGCCCAGTTTATAGTTCAGAGAGGGTGACAAAAAAGCAGTGATTTAAGAGCTTTTAAAACAAACTCACAGAGCCCTGCGGAGACTCAGCCTGCCTCGGCGCCATCTTCCCCGGCGTACGGCAGGGCTACATACTATCACCCTACCTATTCAATTTGTGTGCAGAACACATCATGCAACATGCAGGGCTTGACG
The DNA here is from genome assembly GCF_035594765.1 of Anolis carolinensis. Lineage (NCBI taxonomy): Eukaryota > Metazoa > Chordata > Lepidosauria > Squamata > Anolidae > Anolis > Anolis carolinensis. Next base: position 138,120,912 of record NC_085844.1, read on the forward strand.
AATCCAAGACTGGAGTTAAAATTGCTGGAAGAAACATTAACAACCTTAGATATGCAGATGATACCACTCTGATGGCTGAAAGTGAGGAGGAGCTGAGGAGCCTTATCACCAAGGTGAAAGAAGAAAGTGCAAAAGCCGGGCTGCAGTTAAACATCAAGAAAACCAAGATTATGGCAACCAAACCGATTGATAACTGGCAAATAGAGGGAGAAAACGTGGAGGCAGTGACAGACTTTATATTTCTAGGCGCAAAGATCACTGCAGATGCAGACTGCAGCCAGGAAATCAGAAGACGTCTACTTCTTGGGAGAAGAGCAATGGCCAACCTCGATAAAATAGTGAAAAGCAGAGACATCACACTGCCAATGAAGGTCAGCATAGTTAAAACAATGGTATTCCCCATAGTAACCTATGGATGCGAGAGCTGGACCATAAGGAAGGCTGAGCAAAGGAAGATAGATGCTTTTGAACTTTGGTGTTCAAAAAATAAACACTGAGAACTGGAAAATCCTGGCACTCAAGCATTATAACTGGAGGCCAGCTGTTACCAACAGTGCTATGAATTTTGAAGAGGCAAGAATACAGGTGAAAGGGAAAAACATGCCAAGAAGAAGACATGTCAAGCAAATCCTTGTGATCGCCTTGTTCTGAAAATGTATGTCTTCACCGTGAAAGACCATGCAGATCTAAAATTTATGGAACTATTGCCATGACTCTACCCTTGGAAGATAATCATACTCTGCCATGATTGTTTACCTATGATAATTCAAACATAATTATATTGTATTATTAAAACTAAAAGGAGAAAAGACTAGCGATCGATTTTAAACAGGCAGATGGGGAGAAAGAACCTAGCATCACCTTTGAATTATTTTAGTATTACCTTTTAAAAATATCACTTGACTTCTGTAGATGCATTGAAGTGCAGCTGGAAACTAGGAGTATTTTATTTTCTGGGAAAAGATACAGTTCCATGATTACATGATTGGAAACAATGCCGTCCCTGAATTAAGAAGGTTTCAGACATCAGAGACAAGAAACAAAATCTGTAAGGGTAAGCAGCAGCTTTTGCTGCTCCAGAAAGCTTATTTGCAAGCATATCATGCTGAGTTCATGAGTTGCCTTTCAAAAGAGAACTAGACATAAATCAGAGTCTTGCCTTTGAAAGATGGCAGAAAAAAGAATGCACAGCCACACTTCATACAGACTGGTGCTCTGCATGGGACCAGTAATTACATGAATACAAACAAGGCTTGCCATATGTGAGGCTTGAGAGCACCGGGAAAACTGAAATCACAGTATCTCAGCTTTTCCTTGAGGGATAAGAATCATATTTTTTAAAAAATGAATAATAAATGATAGTGTAGTTCAACAGGAAGCCAAAAAAGAATCTGGTTGTAAGTGGAGATAGGTAGCCATAGCTTCCTCTATTGTTCTTCATTCAAGTAGTAGAGGAGTGGGATTGTATCTTGGTTCTCTGTTTATCCAGTATCCAGGGATGAGTAGAGACATACTGTATTTCATTGATTATAAGACACGCTTTTTTCTATTTTAGAGGCTCCAAAAATGGAATGTGCCTTACAACCAATGGTGCCTTAGATTCAGTGAAATATGCAGTTTTTCTGCAGTTGCTGAATTTTCTGTACTTAGAAAGGAGACTGCCAACACATGCTGTGTGCTAGTCACATACTAAGGGCCCTTCCACACAGTCATATAACCCAGAATATCAAGGTAGATAATCCACAATATCTGCTTTGAACTGGGTTATATGAGTTCAGACTGCCATATAACACAGTTCAAAGCAGATAATGTGGGATTTTATACAGCACTGTGGAAGGGGCCTAAGCTCTATCTTAGAGGAAGAAACTGGCAAAACCACCTCTGAGTATTCCTTGCTTTAAAAAACCTTATAAAATGTACTAGCTGTGCCCGGCCACGCGTTGCTGTGGCGAAGTCTGGTGGTATGGGAAATAAAGTATTGAGGAATTGGTGGTAGTTAAGGTAAAGGGTAAACGTTTTCCCCTGACATTAAGTCCAGTCATGTCTGACTCAGGGGGTTGGTGCTCATCTCCATTTCTAAGCCGAAGAGCCGGCGTTGTCCGTAAACTTCTCCAAGGTCATGTGGGATGACTGCATGGAGCGGTGCTATCTTCCCACCGGAGCAGTACCTATTGATGCACTCACATTTGCATGTTTTTGAACTTCTGGGTTGGCAGAAGCTGGGGCTAACAGTGGGGGCTCTCTCCGCTCCCCCAATTCAAACCTGTGGCCTTTTGGTCCAGAAGTTCAGCAGCTCAGCGCTTTAACACGCTGCGCCACCAGGGGATATTATTTCCTAAAGGTTGTGAATATACAATATTTCTGATTGTTTTTTTTTTGTCTGTTGGAGGCAAGTATGAATGCTGCAATTAGGAAAAATGATTAGGATGTAATGGCCTTGCAGCTTTAAAGCCTGGCTGTTTCCTCCCTGAGTTAATTTTTTGTTGGGAGGTGTTAGCTGGCCCTGATTGTTTTCTGTGTGGAATTCCCCTGTTTTCAGAGTGTTGTTCTTTATTTAGTGTTCTGATTTTAGAGATTGTATTGTTCTGTTTTATTATACCACATTAATTTTTATATATTCTGATTTTAGTGTTTTTGAATACTTGGAGCCAGATTGTATTCATTTTCACAGTTGACCGCAGCACAATAATAATAATAATAATAATAATAATAATAATAATAATAATAGTAATGATAGTAATAATAATGACTTTGGTAATACACAGTGCTTCACTCCCTTCTCAGCTTCCTTTCTGGAAGAATCCTTTCTTGGGAGGTGTTAGCTGGCCCTGATTGTTTCCTTTCTGGAATTTCCAATTTCCCTGTTTTCACACTGTTGGTCTTTATTTACTGTCCTGGTTTTAGAGATTATATTGTTCTGCATTATTCTATCCCAGTAATTATTTCATATTAAAGTAGAATCTCACTTATCCAACATTCGCTTATACAATGTTCTGGATTATCCAACGCAGTCTGCCTTTTCATAATCAATGTTTTTGTATTCAGTGTTTTAAATTCATTGTGATATTTTAGTGGTAAGTTTGTAAATACAGTACAGTAGAGTCTCACTTATCCAACATAAACGGGCCGGCAGAATGTTGGATAAGCGAATATGTTGGATAATAAGGAGGCATTAAGGAAAAGCCTATTAAACATCAAATTAGGTTATGATTTTACAAATTAAGCACCAAACCAACTTGCTCTGCAAGTGGTTTTCCATGGCCAAGTAGAAATTTGAATCCTGGACTCTAGAGGGTTAGGCCTACCCCCAAGCAAATATGCCATATTGGCTCAGATAAACACGATAGTCTGTTAATATCTATGCACTCAACACCTTTTAAAGAATTCCAGCAGCTAGTTAAAATTAATTTAAGCTGCAATATTCATGATATTCTAATGCAAAGTAAAAGAGAAATTACTATTTAAAAAGCACAGAGGAATCTCATTGTAAAGAATTAACAAAATCATTCAATTTGGCAACTTCTTGTTCTTACATGCAACACTTTCTTCAGGCAAAACCTAAAAGCATACTATTCTAGAAGCAGGTTCTATTGCTATCAATAGCTCTTCTGAATAAATGCTACATTTTTCCTGTTTCTTTGAACAACAAGGCCTCAGGGTTCCCATCAGAGCTTACTTGGGAGTGTAGTTTCCTTTGAAGGGAGGCAGTGGAGACTGGATTTTAGAACTCAGCTTGGAGCTCCGAATCCCCAACCAGCAACCATGGCTACTAGGCGTTTCCAAGAAGCAACTTTTCCAAACGCTGGCATGAGTCATTAGCATTTCTTTACAGAAATACAGGTGGAGCATTGATACAGTTCTAGCGTGTGTCTCAAAGATCTCTGCATCCAAGTAGGCACCCAAAATCACCATAGTTCCCAAACACCTATCTTTAAGCTTGCTCCTTTTTCACTGTTCAGAACCTGTAACTTCTACAAGTCTCTGTATTCCCCTATATTATAGTTAGTAGGAGGCAGAAAGTAAGTCCTCTGCTTTCAGAGCAGAAGATGTCCACCCCTTTGCTATGAAACACTCAGGGATGGAAAGTCGTTGGGCTAATATCCAAATCAAAATGCAATCTACCACCAGATTTGAGTCTCCTTAAGCAATTCCCTGTCCTCTGCCTGTCCTGCTGCTACCTCTATCCTTTTTTGCAGGTACGGATCCCTGCGAGATCATCTTGGCCAAATCCTGTCCATTGTCTTATGCATGAATTGGGTTGAGTGATAATAGTTCAATGCACAAGATCTTTAAAATGAAGAACTGATATTTACAAGCCATCTTTGTTGCCATTCTCTGCTGACTATTCTATACTACATATAGTTTAAATAACCTTACCCTTAATATGACAAAAATGCTTGATGAAGTCTCATCGATGTAGAACCAGTCCATTAAAGCATAGCTCCAGCTACTAGAATGAATCAATTTACTTGGTGGAATTAATGTAACCATTTACTTTGGTCCAATCTATTGCATTATACACTGATCATATAATGTCTTTTGAAACTATAATTCAAATTATATGGCAGTGTAGATGGAAACTTGATTGCATTTGTTTTAAAGGACTTTCACCTTTTGGCACTAAACATTGGATGTATGGTTGCCACCTACTGTTTAAAAGTGAAGATGCACAGCATGATCACAAAAATTGAGAAAATCTGAACTATGCTACACCCACCCAAAATCTGGACAAAGGACATGTATTTTAATATGTATCTAAGATTTTCCAAGGTTGATATAAATTATCATCATAATTAACACATTTTCTTATATCTGTCTCTCACAATCAGATGGTTGTAGTTTGCTGTACTTGTCTAGAGTTCATCTCTATGTGATGTGTGTCATGATCTAAAGTAGAGGGCATCTTTGAACAGTGGAGAGAAGGGAAAACAAAAATGCACTAAAAGTTGATTAATGGGAGGGGGAAAAGTAATTTAAAATGTACAGTGCAACAATAGGAAAGGAGATTCCACCTGAACATCAGGAAGAACTTCCTCACTGTGAGAGCTGTTCGACAGTGGAACTCTCTCCCCGGGGCCGTGGTGGAGGCTCCTTCCTTGGAGGCTTTTAAGCAGAGGCTGGATGGCCATCTGTCGGGGGTGCTTTGAATGCGATTTCCTGCTTCTTAGCAGGGGGTTGGACTAGATGGCCCATGTGGTCTCTTCCAACTCTACTATTCTATGATTCTATGATTCTATGATTCTAATATACAGTAGAGTCTCACTTATCCAAGACTCGCTTATCCAACACATTTTTGTATTCAATGTTTTCAATACATCGTGATATTTTGGTGCTAAATTCGTAAATACAGTAATTACTACATAACATTACTGCGTATTGAACTACTTTTTCTGTCAAATTTGTTGTATAACATGATGTTTTGGTGCTTAATTTGTAAAATCATACCCTAATTTGATGTTTAATAGGCTTTTTCTTAATCTCTCCTTATTATCCAACATATTCGCTTATCCAACATTCTGCTGGCCTGTTTATGTTGGATAAGTGAGCCTCTACTGTAGTTTAAAATCTACAACTATACAAACATTAAAACAGAATTAAATATCATTATTATTTTTAAAAAATCAGTTAAAATCCATAAAAACATGTTTAAAACTAAAACAGTCAGCAGCTCCTGACTTGATCTTTAAAATGTATTTTTAAAAGCCTACCTCAATAAAAAGTTCTTAGCCTGCTGCTGAAAGGATGGGGGGGCGGGGGGGGGGGATTCCGGCTTCCCTGGGCAGGGAGTGGGCACTGAGAAGAGCTGCTCTCTTGTTTCCACCAACCGAGCTTGAAATGGAGGTGGCACCGAGAGAAGGACCTCTCCTGAAGATCTTATGGTCCAGGCAGGTTCGGACAAGAAGGTGTGTTCAGCCAAATAGCTGTCTAGGGCTTTATAGGTCATAACCAGCATTTTGAATTGTGCCTGGAAACAAACTGGCTGCCAGTGGAGCTGCTGCAGCAGGGGAGTTGCTCGCTTCCTGCATCCAGTCCCAGTTAGCAACAGGCGCAGTTGGCACACAAGTTTTAATTGTGCAAAGGCCCTCCTGACCATCACCGACACCTGGGCCTCCAGGTTCAATGCTGAGTCCAGGAGGACCCCCAAACTGCGGATCTGTGTCTTGCTCAAAAAGGTAATGGTGGACACTGGCCAATAGTTGCCCATTATGGAGCGGTCAGGGATGGCTTTTTTAAAAAAACAGGTCTCACAATTGCTTCACATTCAAAGCACCCCCAACAGATGGCCATCCAGCCTCTGCTTAAAAGCCTCCAAAGAAGGAGCCTCTACCACAGTCCGGGGGAGAGAGTTCCACTGCCGAACAGCTCTCACAGTGATGAAGTTCTTCCTGATGTTCAGGTGGAATCTCCTTTCCTGTAGTTTGAAGCCATTGTTCCGTGTCCTAGTCTGTGGGGCAGCAGAAAACAAGCTTGCTCCCTCCTCCCTATGACTTCTCCTTACATATTTATACATGGCTATCATTCCTCCTCTCAGCCTTCTCTTCTGCAGGCTAAACATGCCCAGTTCTTTAAGCTGCTCCTCATAGGTCTTGTTCTCCAGATCCTTGATCATTTTAGTTGCCCTCCTCTGGACACATTCCAGCTTGTCAACATCTCCCTTAAATTGGAACAAATATGAGCAACTTTATCTGCAAAGTGCCTTGCAAATTCTTCACAGCAGGCTGCTGAGTGGACAGAGTTGTCTCCTTGAGGACCAGTATGTAATAGACCTCTGACCACTCAAAACAGCTCAGGATGGTTCCTTGTAGATGCAATAGTCAAAGCAAGGAACAATTTCTCTGCTGCCTTCATTGCTGTGGAGTAAACTTTGAAATATGCTCTAGCTTGTGCTCGATCAGATTCACTTTGAATTCTCCGCTAACATTGCTTTAGTCTCCATTTCACTTGCTTAATCGCCACCAACTAGTTTGCCTTTGCTCCATGAGAGGGGACATTCAGAAGTTGTGGTGTCCATTGCCCTGGCCATTTCCCCATTCCAGAGGTCAGCCAAAGCTTCAACACAATCTGCTAAAGTGGTTAGCAGTGTTACATTGCATCCTGCAGTCCCATTACACCATTATTTCTTTCTTTACTTATTTTGTTAAAGCAACTTCTCAATGTCAACAAAATCATTTTTAAAAAATAGATAAATTTACATTAAGAATTAATACAATGAGGAGTTAGGGAGAATGGTGGGGGGCACAATCTTACCAGCTATGTCATTTCAGTGTTGAAATGCTGGCACAGAAGCAGATCATGACTCATCATACCAGGTAAATGACAAGGACCATGATATGATCAGGAGCATTGATGGGTTTTCCTGGCAATAGCAGGGGACAGGTTTGTTGCATGGAGGTGGGAACCTACCAACAAATTACATACAGTGTTGTGTGACAGGAACTTTAATGCCTGTTTGCCACTTTTGTGTGATAAAGTTCTGAGTTTTGTAATGGAGAATATAAATTAAGTGAATTAGTTTCCTTTGAACAGAGAACATGACTCACAGAATTTCCACCAGCAAAAATAAGTAGCAGTATATTAATGGACAGGCAGTCTAATGGAGCCTGGTTGTGTGATAAATAGCTCTTCTGGGTGAGTAGGCTTTCTCCTTTTTGCCTGCAGGGAAGGGCCAGGGGGACGATTGGCTATACTGCTGAGGCCCATCTTTCTTTTACAATGAGGGATGACAGTCGATCTCCAAGACAGGGAGCTTTAAATTGATTGGTTCATGCCAGCAGCTGATATGGTGTCTTTTTCACAAGAGACTCTGAAAAAGCCAGTGCCTACACACATCTGCACTTTGTCTAATCAAGTGCAGATTCATTCACCATTTGCCAAGAGGAGTGCTCTTTTCATAGCTTGTGTTTGTTAACATTCTGTCTTCTTCAGGCACAGACTCCTGTTCATCACCATATGGAAAGTCATTTGGACCTAGAGGAATTTCGAGATGGGTAATTAATTCTGAATTGAGATGAAATATTACATGCAAATATTTAAAATGTGTGCTTACATTTGTTAGTTTGAAGAAATTAATCAATTAGCTTTAAGTGTAATAGCAGTAGACTGAGCACAAAGGAACACTTTACAGCAAAGGAAAGGTATGAGTTCATACAGGTTGTTTGCCATTACTGTCAAAAGCCCTGACCCCCCAAACAGTCTAAAGTCAGGCTGATAGTCCAACAAAGATGCAAACATTAGCAGGATAACACAATAGAGAAGCCAAATATCCATTTCAAGGTCATAAGCCAAATCCCAGAGTATCCAAAGTACAAAGTTAAATCAAAATTCATAAGCCAAGGTCCAAGGGTAAGTCCAGAGTTCAGGAACATAAGACAGCAAGAGTACAAGGTCGTAGCTTCTACAATTGACATTGCAGCCAGCAACAAGGTGACACCCATCCTTTCTCCTCTTCCAAAAATATATTGTAATTATTACAAAAAGGTCTTTTTTGTTCACCTCTTTGGCTAACTTATTTACCCCCCACCACCCTACCATCTGACTTGTGTGTACTCCTGCCCCAGTTCACCTGGCTTGTGTGTGTGTGTGCTCCTTCTTTCACACAAGAAGCCTGAGCCTACACCCCCTAATATAATAACTAGAAATAGTAAAGGTAAAGGTTTTTCCCTGACGTTAAGTCTAGTTGTGTCCGGCTCTGGGGGTTGGTGCTCATCTCCATTTCTAAGCCGAAGAGCCGGTGTTGTCCATAGTCATCTCTAAGGTCATGTGGCCGGCATGACTGCACGGAGGATCGTTATCTTCCCGCTGGAACGGTACCTATTGACTGACTCACATTTGCATGTTTTCAGACTCTTAGGTTGACAGAATAGGAAACCCAACCTTGCCACCAAACTAGGAAGAAATGTATAATATCACAAAGGATTACCACCTCACCCGCTTCATAGGAAATGTGCTACAAAACAGGAGCTTTTTGTTGAGTTCCAGGGTTAGAGAAGCAGATGATGAAAACAAAAGAACGGCCTGCCTTAGGGGAGCATGCTTGCACTATCAATGTTTAACATTTACACAAATGATCAGCAACTGCCAGAAAGGACAGAGAGTTTCATCTACGTTCACGATTGTGCCATCAGCTCCCCAAGCAGGGAGCTTTGAAATGGTTGAACAGAAGCTCTCTGAAGCTTTAGGTGCTCTTACTGCCTATTACAGAGAAAGCAGTTGATTCCTAATCCATCTAAAATGCAGACGTGTGGTTTTCATCTTAAGAAGAGGCAAGCATCTCGAGCTCTGGGGATTACCTGGGAAGGAATCCCACTGGAGCACTGCAGCACACCAAAATACCTGGAAGTTACTCTGGACTATGCTATGACTTATAAGAAGCCACAGACCACTTACTACAATGCAGGCTGAACCCTGCCACATGCACAATGGAGGGCCATCTTACAGCGACACCAGAGGCACTCGAAGTAGCCAGCTTCTAGTCAAAGGAAATTTAGTATAATGCCAAGTTTTTAACTTTGTTTGTGGTTTTTCTATATATTATAACTGTGTTCTCAATTAGCTTCTGACACGATAAATAAATAAATAAATAAATAAATAAATAAAATACTACCATGGCAACATCTTACAGAATCCTGGACTTTATATTATGGGAGACTTTCAGTTTCATCATACGGGCTTTTTTAGCATTCTAGGATACTTCCTAGCCAGTCCACAGATGGATGAGCACGCGGCCATTACATGACGTCGCTGGGCTTCCGACAGAGACCCCACCCACAACTGGAGTGGAAGGTTCTAGGAAGCTTCCCTCCAAACATAGGAACCTGCTCTTGTTGTGCTGGCTCCAATGGAGCCAGCATGGATCCGCAACACTTCAGCAATGATTCCCCCATGTGATGGGGGAAGCGATAAAGCAGTGCTGGGGGCAAAGTTGCACCCTCCTAGTTTTCGAGCGCTATCTCATGAGAGCCTGAGCCTTGGAGAATCTGCAGCCCCTATCTTAAAACCTTTGGAAGTGGACATTTCACAAAGAGCACATATTTTTGATATCTCTCCCCTTTTCTTCATTTCTTTCCCACTTTAAATGAAGCCAGTTGGATATAGAGCCAATCACCCAAAAATCTCACCTGCTGCAGCATTTCAGTCAGCTCTTGTCACTCACTGCTAATAGTTAATTATCTAAGCCAGAGGTGCATTATTACCTTGTCATTTTAAAATTACTTGATCATCACCTACCATTGTTCAAAAATACAATAAACTCTTCAAATGTTGCTATGACTACATATAATATGTGAATGTTCCACACTAGTCAAAGAGGATGGCCTGCCTGAAAGAAAGGTGCTGCCTAAAGAAAGTTTCTAAACTCAATCCTTCCTCACATTAAGAACCATTTTGAAATTTTAGATTACCTAGTCTGAGGCCCTTTCTTCCTGTTTTCTGTGTTTTTCTCTTCTAAGCTTTTAAACATTTATCACAAATAAACAGCCCTATTAAAAACACTAAATTACAACAACTAGAAGCCAAATTAATACATAGTAAACAGATACAATGTAATATAAAGGTAAAGGTATTTATTGGACGTAAAATGATCAGCAGTATGGTCATGAGGAAGTGAAGGATTTCCAAATGATGCTCCTTACACACCCTCAATCACACATCACAGTCCCTAAACTCACAGCAGAGGTACTTTGGGATTTCCGCACCACCTGAAAATACTTTGAATTTAGATTCCCATTTTTGGCAACTGAAAGCACTCTGAACTTAGATTCAAAATGATTTCAGCTGCCTAAAAATGGGAGTTTCCCATTTTTACAGTACTCTTTTGACATGTGTTGAAGACTAATTTAAGATGGATATAGAATGGCTTCAAACCTATTCCTACTAGCCATGTTTGATAATGTCCTAAAATGCCAAAGACCTGCCCAAATGAAAAGTTTTTGCTTGCTGGTAGAAAAGAAAACTATCATTTTATGCATTTCTGTCAGAGTTCGGTGCCATCTCTACGCGGATGACACCCAACTCTACTACTCTTTTCCACCAAAATCCAAGGAAGCCCCTCGGATACTGGACCAGTGTCTGGCCACTGTATTGGCCTGGATGAGGGTGAACAAGCTGAAGCTCAATCCTGACAAGACAGAGGTCCTCCAGGTCAGTCGAAAGTCCGATCGGGGTATTGGGTGGCAACCTGTGCTTGACGGGGTTGCACTCCCCCTGAAGGCGCAGGTCCGCAGCTTGGGGGTCCTCCTGGATTCGGGGCTGACGCTTGAGGCTCAGGTGTCGGCCGTGGCTGGGAGGGCCTTTGCACAACTAAAACTTGTGCGCCAGCTGCGACCATACCTCGAGAAGTCTGATCTGACTACGGTGGTCCACGCCTTAGTTACCTCTAGACTGGACTATTGCAATGCGCTCTACGTGGGGCTGCCTTTGAAGACGGCCCGGAAATTGCAATTAGTTCAGCGCTCGGCAGCCAGGCTTCTAACAGGAGCAAACTAAAGCCTCTGTTTAAGGAGCTCCACTGGCTGCCGTTTGTTTTCCGGGCCCAATTCAAGGTGCAGGTTATCACCTACAAAGCCCTAAACGGTTTGGGACCCACCTACCTTAGAGACCGCATCTCCCCCTATGAACCTGCACGATCTCTTCGCTCTTCGGGGGAGGCCCTCCTCTTGCTCCCACCACCTTCGCAGTTGCAGTTGGTGGGGACGAGAGAGAGGGCCTTCTCCGCTGTGGCCCCCCGCCTTTGGAACTCACTCCCGAGGGAGATTAGACAGGCCCCCACCCTCCTTGCCTTTCGAAAAAGCCTTAAAACCTGGCTTTTCCAGAGGGCCTTCGACGACTAATTTTTGGGGGTTGATTTGTCTGCCCATTTAATTTAATTAGAGAGTGTTCTGCCATGATTATTGATACCTTGCTGAATACTTCTGCCACGAAGCTACAGAAGCCCTCTATTTCGGCCTAGAACTGTTTTATCTCCTTGTTTTTAACATGTGATGTATGTATTGATTGTATGACTGCTTTTCATGTTTGATTTTACAATGTGTAATTTGTCACTGTTTTTATTATTGTTGTGAGCCACCCTGAGTCCCCTCGGGGAGGTGGGGCGGGATATAAGAATAAAATTATTATTATTATTATTATTATTATTATTATTATTATTATTATTATTATTAGAAAGTCCAATTAGATTCAGTGGGATCTATTCCCAGGTAAGAGGGCAATACCTTTATTGGGCAATACATTTCTCAATAACAACAACAACAACTTTATTCTTATATCCCGCTCCCATCTTCTCGACGGGACTCAGGGCAGCTTACATGGGGACCAAGTCCAGTAATGCAACAATAAAACACAACAACATAAGATACATTCAATTACAATGAATTAATACATAAAATATATAAAAATCATAAAAGCATAAACAAAAGCATTTGTTTATATGAACCACTGGATATACAGGCAGTCCCCAAGTTACGAACAAGATAGGTTCTCTAGGTTTGTTCATAAGATGATTTTGTAAGTAAGTCAGAACAGGCAAATTTTTAAGTGTAACTGCAGCCAAATATATATGTCTTTTAGTTTTGGATAGCATAAGGAAAGTTTAACACCCCTATGGTGTTTTGTTTTGTTTTGTTGTCTGTGCCCTTGCTCGAAAGATTTCACCTCACTTTCTGTCCCTGTGGTAATTGGATTTTGAAACATTTGGCTTGTTGTGGAAACAAGGATTGGTGATAAAGTTTCAGCTAAGGCACTTTTTCCTCATGATTCCTCTTCCAGGAGTGGATTTCCCTTTTTAGGGGTAGATTTCTCTCACATCATGTTGTCCCACCTCAGTTCTTGAGTTGTTTGTAAGGCAAATATTTGTAATTTGGGCACTATCTGTACATATATCTGTCTGCATGCTGGGAAGATATAGACCGCATGATTTAGTAGACTTTACCACAGTGACTGGCTATTCTGAACAAAGTAGAGAGTGGTCTGGATGAGACAGATTTTACAACTTAACTAAGGGTCAAATTAAATAATATGGGAGGTCTGTAGTCATTTTTTTTCTTTTAGAAATTCTTCCATAAACAACTACAGGAAATGGTTTTCACGTGTGCCCTACAGCAGGACATTTAATTTTAGTGCTAAGACATTTTTTCTTTGGGATTGATATAAATCCCTGCAGGAGGAGGAGGAAGGAGAATTGTGTGTGTGTGTGTGGGGGGGGGGGGGGGGGGGAGAGAGAGAGAGAGATTTGGTCATTCTGCCAGCATTTTCTTTTGTTCTGGTAACAAACCAAGTGGCTAAAATTCTGTAATAGCCTGTACAGTTCTAGGTGTTAGAGTAACCCTGCGTAAACAATGAATAACACTTTATTCTTAAACAGAAAATGGATAACACTGTATGCTTGAACAGAAGACTAGAATTCCAATTAATAATGCATATTTAAAATTACAAGTCCCATTATTAGTGCTTTCCAGACACATCTTAAAGATGCAGTGGGGGTGGAGGGAAGCCCTGCCATCTGGTCCATGGGATGGCTTGGTGGCCAAACAAGCAATCACACCGACTGTAGAAAGCTCCCTTCCAAAATAGCCTTGGGGAACCTACAAAGCAATATAAGTACGTATGCCTTTGTAGGTGGAAACAAAAGAAAGATTATTGATTCTGAGCCACATACAAAACTTCGGCAGACAAGCAAAACTGCCTCCCAGTTCTCTGTTCTTGGACTCCCAGGTGCCAATATTCCAGCACTTGCCTGCTACCTTTTATTTTGACATTAAACAATATCAGCACACAGCGCTTTCAGGGCAGCTGGTTGCTCAGTTAGCAAATTCTGCACACACAAAATCAATGCATCAGTAGGCGGTTCAGTAGCGGGTGGCAAATTTTCAGGTATGGGCTGGTGAATTTTAAAAAAAGAAAATCCACAGCTTAAGCTATTTCCATCAAAACTGTGGAAGGTAAAGGTAAAGGTTTTCCCCTGACAGTAAGTCTAGTTGTGTCCGACTCTGGTAATTGGTGCTCATCTCCATTTCTAAGCTGAAGAGCTGGCGTTGTTTATAGACACCTCCAAGGTAATGTGGCCCGTATGACTGCATGGAGTGCCGTTATCTTCCCACCAGAGCGGTACCTATTGATCTACTCACATTGACATGTTTTCAAACTGCTAGGTTGGCAGAAGCTGGGGCTAACAGTGGGAGCTCACCTCGCCCCCTGGATTTGAACCACCTACCTTTCGGTCAGCAAGTTCAGCAGCTCAGTGGTTTAACCCGCTGCGTCATCAGGGGACCTGCAGAAGACAAAATTGTGCAGTCACATGGAATATATGGCCCTCCTAATGTTGTTGAACTATAGCTCCCCTCAGTTTTATACAGTCCTTTATAACAAATGGTGACGACTTTGGGGTTTCACTATCTAGAGAACTATCCAGTGCCTGCCTCGATATAGTAAGAATTTTTTTTCATAACTTAAATATCATAGTAAAAAAATCTAAAACGATACAAGACAACTTAATAATGAAAATGTGTTCTACATAAAGATCATTCTTTACAGAAATATCAAAAGTAATGTTCTATTTAAAGCCTTTTTTTGAAGTACAATTACCTTGACTCATGAAGCGACAAAGATTCCTTATATGTTCATAGCCTGGCATTTAAATCTCATGTCATCTGAGACACCTAGCATATTAACTTAAATGGAGAATTAAAGTGAAATGTTAATAGTCTTGACCCCCATCGTTGGATTACTACCACTTTGCAGTTTAAATGCACAAAAATGCAGCAGCCAGGTAAATCATTCCCATACTTGAAAATATGGCTAAACAGTACATGTGAAAAAGATCTTGGAGTCTTCATGGACAACAAGTTGAACATGAGCAATGTGATGCTGCAGCTAAAAAGGCCAGTGGGATTTGGGCTGCATCAGGAGTATAGATCGAGGGAAGTCATGGTCCCTCTGTATTCAGCTTTGTTCACAGCTCACCTGGAATACTATATCCAGTTATAGGCTTCTTTCCCCATCATATGCTGCTTGCTCTCCCCTTTTCCAATGGAGCCAATTACACGATGTACACGTACTTCCAGGTAGTCTCTGCTGGGAAAGCGGAGAGCAAGTGGCATATGCTGCCACCGTTGCAACACAGAAGTCTTCCTGTGTGGACTTCAGGACAATGAGGGAAAGCCCGGCGGCGATGCTTCCCCTCATGTGGTGGGATCCCAAGTAAATGATGTGATGCAGAATCTGCAACAAGTTCTTCACCCCCCCCCCCCCCCGGGCCGGGACCCCATGGATTCGCTATGATACATGGTGAATCAGACTAGAGAGATGGGCCGAAACTAACAAAATAAAGTTCAACAGGGACAAATGCAAGATACTTCACTTCGGCAGAAAAAATGGAATGCAAAGATACAGAATGGGGAACGCCTGGCTCGAAAGCAGTACGTGTGAAAAAGACCTTGGAGTCCTCGTGGACAACAAATTAAACATGAGCCAACAATGTGATGCGGATGCTAAAAAAGCCAATGGGATTTTGGCCTGCATCAATAGGAGTCTAGTGTCTAGATCCAGGGAAGTCATGCTCCCCCTCTATTCTGCCTTGGTCAGACCACACCTGGAATACTGTGTCCAATTCTGGGCAACCAAATTGAACAGAGGTGTTGACAAGCTGGAATGTGTCCAGAGGAGGGCAACTAAAATGGTTAAGGATCTGGAAAACAAGCCCTATGAGGAGCGGCTTAAAGAACTGGACATGTTTAGCCTGCAGAAGAGAAAACTGAGAGGAGACATGATAGCCATGTATAAATATGTGGGGGGAAGTCATGGGGAGGAAGGAGCAATATTGTTTTCTGCTGCCCTGCAGACTAGGACGCGGAATAGTGGCTTCAAACTACAGGAAAGGAGATTCCAACTGAACATCAGAAAGAACTTCCTCACTGTGAGAGCTGTTTGGCAGTGGAACTCTCTCCCCTGGACTGTGGTGGAGGCTCCTTCTTTGGAGGCTTTTAAGCAGAGGCTGGATGGCCATCTGTCGGGGGTGCTTTGAATGCGATTTCCTGCTTCTTGGCAGGGGATTGGACTAGATGGCCCATGAGGTCTCTTCCAACTCTACTATTCTATGATTCTATGAATACATGGATGTTTGTGATGAGGTCGATTGAGAAGCTTGAATGTGTCCAGAGGAGGGCAACTAAAATGAACAAAGGTCTGGAGACCATGTTGTATGACGAACATCTTAAAGAGCTGGGTATATTTAGCCTGCAGAAGAGAAAGTTGAGAGGCGGCATGATAGCCATGGATAAATAAATGAAAAGATATCACGAGGAGGGAGCAAGTTTGTTTTCTGCTGCCTTGGAGACTAGGATTCAGAGCAATGAGTTCAAATTACAGGAAAAGATAATCCACTTGAACATTAAGAAGAACCATAAGAGCAGTTCAGCAGTGGAACTCTCTGCCTCGGAGTGTAGTGGAGGCTCCTTCTGTAGAGCCTTTTAAACAGAGGATAGATGGACATCTTTCAAGGGTACTTTGAATGTGCTCTTTCTACATGGCAGGGGTTTGGACTAAATGGCCCATGTGGTCTCTTCCAACTCTATGATTCTATGATTCTAAAATGCAGATTAAAATTACTAATTTTTGTGTCAGGAGCGACTTGAGAAACTGCAAGTTGCTTCTAGTGGGAGACAAACACAGATGTTTAATGTTTTACCATCCTTGTGGGAGGCTTCTCTCATGTTCCCACATGGGGAGCTGGAGCTGACAGAGGGAGCTCACCTGCTCTCCCCGGATTCAAACTGCTGACCTATTGGTCAGCAATCCTGCTAACAGAAGGGTTTAACCCATTGTGCCACCGGGGGGGGGGGGGGTCCAACATTACTAAAAAAATGCAAGTTAAAGTTCATAAATGGCACAGGTTCTGTATATGAACTGCCGATAAAAACTCTCTCTCATGTTTTCTGCTTTCTGACAACTGTAAGACCTTGCCATATAAACCATTTGCTCCCCATCTAAATAGAAAGAAGATAAAGGGAAGAATTGGAGAGTGGCTGGCTGGGAAAGGCAACTTTCTGCCTGCAGTGCTGCTAGATTTATTTTCAGCAGATGACCTTCTTCTGTTACATAAATCCACACAATTGATCAAACAGGATCCACTTGAAAGCACCCACACTTTTTGTGCTATTTGAATTGGGAGAACAGACTGCAAAACAGGGTTCTCAGACTTGCTGTAAACCTAGTTGAAAACTTTCTGTTGTTGAGAAGAGAGGGGGAAATGTTCAGATATGCTGACTACCTGGCAGATGCCACAATGTTCTGTGCATTGTGGACTTCTCATTAATCACAGTGACTGTTTCAAAGAGTCCTTGACAACGCACTGCAACAAGAACCAGGCAATTATCTTTCATTGCAGGTTTTCAGGAACAGGTCTGCCAGCTGATGTATGTGCATGGAATCTCCCTTCCTGCAGTTTGAAGCCATTGTTCCATAGTCTCCAGAGCAGCAGAAAACAAGCTTGCTGCTTCCTCCCTTTGACTTCCCGTCACATATTTATACATGGCTGTCATGTCTCCTCTCAGCCTTCTCTTCTGCTGGCTAAACATGTCCAGCTCTTTAAGCCGCTCCTCATAGGGCTTGTTCTCCAGACCCTTGATCGTTGCTTTGAGGCAACAGCGGAAATCAGGCACCATTTCAACTGCAGTGGCTCAATGCTGTGGAATCCTGGGAGTTGTAGTTTCACCAGGGTCCTGCAAAGAGTGCTGCTGCCTCGTCAGACTACAGCTTCCAGGAGCTCATTGCATTGAGCCACGGGATGGAAAGGGATGTCAAACAGGGTCCGTTCTGGCCTGTGGAGTCAGCCTCAGGCAGCGGTCGGCTTCCCAAGGGACTTTCCTCCCAGTTTGATGGCCTTCTTTGCCCCTCAATCGCCATTTCGCTCTTCTCAGTCTCTGTTTGGGAAGAGAGCTGCCTCCTGACTTCGGCCCCTTTGAGGCCCATCCTCAAAGAATCTCAGGCCTGAAGTTTCCGTCAGAAAAGATCGCAAAGGGATCGTGTTCACAGCAATTTGGATGCTTTCCTTCTTTCCTTCCCTTACTTAGTTTATCCATACCTCACAACCTCTGAGGATGCCTGCCATAGATGTGGGCGAAACGTCAGGAGACAATGCTTCTGGAACATGGCCACACAGCCCGAAAGACATACAACAACCCAATTTGGATGCTGTTTATGGTGAAGTGTCAATACTAGCTTAGCTTTAAAGGATTATTATTATTTAAGTCAAGCTCTGAACCTTGCTGCCACAATCGGAAATGTTCCCTATCATTATTTCATTGTTAACAATGGGATCTCCTCTCAGGAGTCACACTTTTGCCTGTTTAAACCTCCTTGGGGTGTTTTTTGTTTTGTCTTTTGTGGTCTTTCAGTTCAGTTTTCTCTGGAACTCGGCTCAAAAGCAAGGTTTAAATCGGCCTTCTTGAACGAGACCAGATTTATGGGACTATGACTCCCAGGAGGACATGCTGGGTAAGGACAATGGGCACTGTAATCTGACACATCAGACGTTATGGCACTGGGCATGGAATGGAGGTCAGTGTCTATTGACGGGAAAACTGAATGCCTAATTAGTGCGTGGCACATCACAGGTTTTACATCAGGGGCAAAACAAAACAAAAACAAAACTGGGACCTGAGAAAAGTCCACATACAGTTCTGTTGGTCCCAGGATTTCTCCTCCAATGTCCAGACTTGCTGCTTTGTCCTGGGATTTTGAAGCCCGCAAGACGGCCATCATGGGATGTCTGCTGGAAATTTAGACTTTAAAAAAAAAAAACTTAAAATGTGCAGATGCGAATATGCAAATTGTTGTACAAGTTCTGTTCTTGGGTTAAACATTTCTGTTCTACATTGCTTTTATCGTGAAAAGATGCAAAACGTTGACTAGAGGGCGAAAACTTTGTCCTGGCCAGAGAAACTTCACCCTCCACACGTTTAATGAAGTTTCTAGGACGCAAACAAAGTTTATGGAGTTGTTGTATGTTTTCCGGGCTGTATGGCCATGTTCTAGAAGCATTCTCTCCTGACATTTTGCCCACATCTATGGCAGGCATCCTCAGAGGTTGTGAGGTATGGAGAAACTCAGCAAGGAAGGTTTATATATATATCTGTGGAAAGTCCAGGGTGAGGGAAGAACTCTTGCCAGTTGGAGGCCAGCGTGAATGTTGCAGTTAATCACCCTAATTTGCATTGAATGGCTTCATCTACTGGCTACTTTCTGCCTGGGGGCATCCTTTGTTAGCTGCCCCTAGTTCCCATGTCTCAGAGTGTTGCTTCTTATTTACTGTTCTGATTTTTGAGGGTTTTTTAAATACTGGTAGCCAGATTTTGTTCATTTTCATGGTTTCCTCCTTTCTGTTGAAGCTGTCCACATACTTGTGAATTTCAATGGCTTCTCTGTGTAGTCTGACATGATAGTTTATGGAATAGGATCATCACTTTCCAAGTCAGGACTACACAATCAAACAGGAACACACACTTTCAAGCCAGGAATAGGACTTTATTATCACTTTTTAGAGGCTGCATGACCATCTGTACAGACAGGTTTGGTCGTGGACTTGTGCCTGGGAACTACAGGGCGATGTTTCTGGGTTATGCATGTTTGTTCCTGATGGCTTTTATCCTAAAGATATGGGGAAAGTGGATTACAGGGCAAAAACTTTGTCCTGGCAAGAGAAACATTGTCACCCACCCAAATGGGCAATTTGGAAGTCCCTAAACAGACTGAGAAGCGGAGTGGGCAGATCAAAAGACAACCTGGTAAGATGGCACTACCTGGAGGAATCTTCCACCTTGTGCGACCGTGGAGCTGAACAAACAACTCCTCATATGTGTGCTTGCCCACAATGCCCTACCTCAGGCACGGAGGAGGAGTTGTTTAAAGCTACGGACAATGCGATTGCTGTTGCCCACTTTTGGTCCAAAACTACTTAGCTGTTTGTGATTCTTTTATTTTATAACTTTTAAACTTACTTATTATGCAATGCTTTGGACACGAAATAAATAAATAAATAAATAAATAAATAAATAAATAAAACGAAGTTTCTAGGATGCAAGCAAAATTTATGGAATAGGATCACGACTTTCCAAGTCAGGACTACACAATGAAACAGGAACACACACTTTCATGCCAGGAACAGAACTTTATTATGACTTTTTAGAGCTGCGTGGCAATCCGTGCAGACAGGTTTGGTCGTGGACTTGCGCCTGGGAATTACAGGGCGATGTTCCTGGGTTATGCATGTCTGTTCCTGATCGCTTTTATCCTAAAGGCACGGGGAAAGTAGATTACAGGGCAAAAACTTTGTCCTGGCACTGTGTCACACAAAGTTTGGGTCCCATGGCCCCTGAGTCCACCCTTCAAAGCAGAAGAGCAGAAAAGGGAGATGCATGGGGCCACCCTTCCTTGCTTCCATCCTGCTGGGCCCCCCTCCCTCCCTCCCAGGAGCTGCTCCAGGCTGCGGGTTGTTTTCCTTTGAAAAGGTTCCATTCTTGCCATGGAGACCGGGGGTTCTGAGAAGCCTCGGGTCAGTTGGCGCTGCCATTGCCTTCCTGACCACCAAGATGGGCAGAGGGCTTTCCAGGCAGGTCCGGCCTATGCCGCCCCCCAGGGATGTCTCTGCACCACAGGCCCCACCGCGTGCCCCCCGAAGGATGGCCCTGGACTCGTGGTTCAGGGTAAGGACCGCACTCCCCTCCCGCTCCCTTTGGGGCCCTGGGGCCAGCCCTGTTCTGGCACTGAGGGCCCCCTTCATTGCTTCCCTCTGCAGAAGGTCAGGACGAGGCGCCCACTTCGCCGCGTGGGCCCTGAAAACGTAGCTGTTCCTGTGGATCCTCCAAGGTAAGCCCTGGCCCCCCATTCCCTTCAGGGGTCCCCCCACCCTAAGGGAAGGTAAGGTAAAGGTTTCCCCTGACGTTAGGTCCAGTCATGACCGATTCTGGTGGTTAGTGCTCTCATCTCCATTTCTAAGCCGAAGAGCCGGCGTTGTCCGTAGACACCTCCAAGGTCATGTGGCCGGCATGACTTCATGGAATGCCGTTACCTTCCCGCTGGAGCGGTACCTATTGATCTAATCACATTTGAATGTTTTCGAACTGCTAGGTTGGCAGAAGCTGGAGCTAACAGCGGGCGCTCACTCCGCTCCCCGGATTTGAACCTGCGACCTTTCGGTCTGCAAATTCAGCAGCTTAGCGCTTTAACACACTGAGCCACCAGAGGCTCCATTGACTACTAAAAGGCAAATTCCCCCCACCTCACAATCCCCACCTGCCAAAATTTGCATATCCCTGCTCCCTCCCAGGGGCCCCTTCCTCCTCTCACTCCCCAACGAATCACCTCCCACATGCAAATTCCCCCCTACCTCATAATCCCCACTGGCCAAAATTTGCATATCCCCCCTCCCACCCAGGGGCCCCTCCCTCCTTTCCCACCCCAGCCAATCACCTCCCACATGCAAATTCCCCCCTACCACACAATCCCCACTTGCCAAAATTTGCATATCCTCCCTCCCACCCAGGGGCCCCTCCCTCCTCTCCCTCCTGGACCAATCACCTCCCACATGCAAATTCCCCCCCCCACCCCCAAAGGGACTGGAGACCCAAAAGGAGAAGGCAGCCCCCCCTCCTCTGTGGACCCCCTTCCCATTTGGGCCAGAGCTTCCCTTAGGTGTTAAAGTGTGTTAAAGCACTGAGCTGCTGAACTTGCAGACCCAAAGGTCCCAGGTTCAAATCCAGCGGGAAGGTAACGGCGTTCCATGCAGTCATGCCGGCCACATGACCTTGGAGGTGTCTACGGACAACGCCGGCTCTTCGGTTTAGAAATGGAGATGAGCACCAACCCCCAGAGTCAGACACGACTGGACTTAATGTCACGGGAAACCTTTACCTAGTCAACGTTTATGTAGTCAATGTTTTAAATACATTGCAATGTTTTGGTGCTAAATTTGTAAATACAGTAATTACTACATAATGTTACCGTGTATTGAACTGCTTTTTCTGTCGATTTGTTGTAAAACATGATTTTTTGGTGCTTAATTTGTAAAATCATAACGTAATTTGACGTTTAAAAGGCTTTTCCTTAATCTCTCCTTATTATCCAACATTTTTGCTTATGCAACGTTCTGCCGGCCCGTTTATGTTGGATAAGTTAGACTCTATTGTAATAAAGGAATGACATTTTACCACACCATTGCATATAATGTGTCATGAGCATCCACAGATTTTGGAATCCATGGAGAGAGCTGTAACCAGTCAACAGTGGATACTGAGGGGGGCTCACTGGATATCAATAAAGCTATACGTTGGTATTAATAATATATACAGGGAGAGGACAGGAATAAACAGCCTTGTGTGTTGGCAGCATCATACAACACATACGGAAAAAATATAAAAAGTATTAGAATGTTTCAACTGACTGCAAAAGTGTGAGGCATGAACCATGTCTTGCACAATGGTGTCTTATGTTCTTGGGGCCCATTCCAGTGGTGGACATGATCAGGGACAAAAGGTCCAGGGGCAAAAGGGTTACTCCAAAAATATCATATTTGATTTATGGCAAGTCTCCTTGAAACTCCCTTCTCAACTCTCTTTGGACTTTACCTTTTCACACTTCCAGTCACATTTTAAAATTAATTTGTTCAAAACTTAAATGTGAGGCTGGATCTACACTGCCCTATATCCCAGGATCTAATCCTAGATTTTCTTCTTATCCCAGATTATATGGCAGTGGGGACTCATATAATCCAGTATAAATCAAATAATATAGAATCAGATCCTGGGATATAGGGCAGTGTAGATTCACTATGAGGCCCCTTCCACACTGCTCCTTTATCCCAGGATCTGATCACAGATTATCTGCTTTGAACTGGATTATATGAGTCCACACTGCCAGATAATCTAGAATAAAAAGATAATCTGGGATCAGGTCCTGGAATAAAGGCCAGTATAGATCCAGCGTGAGGTCCCTTCCACACTACCCTATATCCCAGGATCTGATCCCAGATGATCTGCTCTGAACTGGATTATATGAATCTATGCTGCCAGATAATCTGAGATAAGTAGATAATCTTGGATCAGATCCTGGGATATAGGGGCCGTGTAGATCCAGCCTGAGGCCCCTTCCGCACAGCTCCTATATCCTAAGATCTGATCCCAGATTATCTGCTTTAAACTGGAGTATATGTCTACACTGCCAGGTAATCCAGGATAAAATAATCTGGGATCCGATCCTGCGATGTAGGGCAGTGTAGATCCAGCCTGAGACCCCTTCCATACTGTCCCTATATCCCAGGATCTTAAACCAGATTATCTTCTTATCCCAAATTATATGGCAGTGGAGACTCATATAATCCAGTTTAAAACAGATAATCTGGAATCAGATCCTGGGGCATAAGGCAGCGTAGAAGGGGCCTGATTTCCGTTATTAATTCCAATGAGTTTGACATGGGGGGAAAACAAACCTCAATTAAGGTACAGTAAAGTCTCACTTATCCAACACTCGCTTATCCAACATTCTGGATTATCCAACGCATTTTTGTAGTCAATGTTTTCAATAAATCGTGATATTTTGGTGCTAAATTCGTAAACACAGTAATTACTACATAGCATTATTTCGTATCAAACTACTTTTTCTGTCAAATGTGTTGTATAACATGATGTTTTGGTGCTTAATTTGTAAAATCATAACCTAATTTGATGTTTAATAGGCTTTTCCTTAATCCCTCCTTATTATCCAACATATCCGCTTATCCAACGTTCTGCCGGCCCGTTTATGTTGGATAACTGAGACTCTACTGTATCTGTTTTTAAGTGTGTATACCTTTTTTGGGATACCCTGTTTAGAGCACGATCAGATGAAAAGTGGGGCTCTTAATACAGGAGGATTAAAGGCATAATAATCTATCCACACTGACATTTCTATGCAGTTTCAAACCAGTATTGTAATGGGGAAAATGCAGACAATCCTGGAACAAATTGGAAGCCTGGAAGGGGAGGGATTTGCACCAATCGCAGAGTCTTGATCATTGAAGAAGGTTGCTGGAGTTCTCAGGAGTTTGTAGGAAGCTGCATGTAAAGGATAATCTTAGATTGGGAGGAGGGGAGGGGGCTTGATCTCTCCTCCATGCAATTGGGATAGAGGGTTCCCGATTCTCCCCATTTCTCTGATATATATATTTATTCTGTATATACTTGAGTAAGCCGGGTTTTTCAGCCCTTTTTTAGGACTGCAAAAGCCCCCCTCGATTTATACCCGAGTGAGGGTCCTGGCCGGCTTATATTCGGGTCGGCTTATACTCGAGAATATATGGTACATTTATTATTTTTCTCTATTATTGTTGCATTTATTATTTTACCCTGTTATTGTTACATTTATTTTACTCTATTTTTGTTGTTACTATTACATTTATTTTACTCTATTTTTTATGATTAATACATTTATTTTTTCACTCTGATATTCTTATTGCTATTGCATTTATTATTTTACTCTATTATTACATTTATTATTTTACTGCATTTATTATTTTACTGCATTTATTATTTCACTCAATTATTAAAAGTATAGATAAGCACATTTACTTTGAAGAAGATGAGAATAATGATTTAATCAGAGTTAGATTAAATTAGAGCTTTATGTAAATATTCAAAAACATTTAACCTACGGATGCCTCAATTAATGTGATTTTATTGGTATCGGGTTGGCTTATACTTGAGTATATACTGGTGTGTGTGTGTGTGTGTGTATACACACACACACACACACACACACACTAGGCTGGGAACCCAGCGATGCCTGGGTTATTTGAAAAAGGCATGATTTGTTTTTGATTTTTAGGTATTCTCAGTTTGGAGTGGGTGAACTACAGTTCAGAGAATCGTGGGTCAATCCTCCCCAAATCCTGCCAGTATTCAAAGTTAGCCATTTTGGGTCTGTGTACTGAGTGTGGTCTAGATCTGTTGTTGGCTGGTCATCGCCTGGCTGCAGTGCTTTGTGGATGGAGGTGAAGTACCACAACTCCCAGAGTCCCGAGGCAATTGTCCCGAAACATCTGTCAGTGTCCATCGCAGGCTATGTTGAGTCGTGTGCAAAGTTTGATCCAGATCCATCGTTGGCTGGGTTCAGTGCTCTTTGGATGCATGTGAACTACAACTCCCAAAATCAAGTCCCATTCCCACAAACCCCTGCAGTATGTTCAGATGGTCATGAGGCTTCTCTGTGCAAAGTTTGGTCAATTGTCGGTGGGGGTCACTGTTTCTCTGGATGCAGGTGAACTATAACTCCCTTTCCCCCAAACTTGTCCAATATGCTCTTTTGATTATGGGGGCTCTGTGTGCCACGTTTGGTCCTGGTCCGTCATCGGAGAGGTTCGGAGTGTTCATTCATTGCAGGTGAACTATAAATCCCAGTACCTACTACTCCCAAATGTCCAGGCCAATTCCCCTCAAAACCCACCAGTATTCAAATCTGGGCGTATCAGGTATGCATGGCAATTTTGGCCCAGAGCCATCATTGTTTGGGTTCATAGCATTCTGGGTGTAGGTGAACTACAACTCCTCTACATTCCCCAGTAGGAGTCACAGTGCTCTGACTTGATGCACAGTGAACTACAACTTCCACCATGTGAAGCCAATCCCCCAAACTCCTCCAGTAAATTTAGTTGGTGCTCAGTTCTGCTGTGTTTGTTATGCAGACAGATTGGAAAGGAAAGGGCAGTAGGTGGGGTCATGCAAATTTCACAGCAATGGAGAACCCTGGGATGTCTGCCTATGGTGGAGGAAAATGCAAAATCTAGGATGAAATGGTCCCCAAACGAAAGCATTCCTTGGGTGGTGGGCCGTACTGTTTGGGGAGGACATTGGCAGGGGCTGAGGTTACATGTTCATTGTGCTCACTGTAACCTGCAATGTCAGTTGATGGAGTGACTCAGTGGCTCCTCAGCACTGGGAACTATAGCTTGTTTGTGGAGGCGGAGGCTGTCTGTGTGGGCAGACACCAGTGCCACATACACAGTGCCATCAAAAATACTGCTTGCTTACACTTGAAAATTACCTAGGGCTGGCTCTGCTAGTGGGGATTGTGAGGTAGGGGGAATTTGCATGTGGGAGGTGATTGGCTGGTGCAGGGCAGAGGGAAGAGCTCTTCGGAGATGTATATAATAGTCCTCACTTACTTTTTCTCATAAGTTTTTCTTGAGCATTTTCAAGTTTTTTTCAAGCTGCTCTGAGTCCCCTTCAGGGTAGAAATATATGTAGTAAATCAATAAATAATACATTTTTCTTGTCCTCTTCCAGTCCTCTGGAGCCACAAGGAACGCACGCGGAGGAGCTCTCTCCCCGGACGCAGATCATTGAAGTGAGGCCAGCGTCCAAGGTAAGGAAGGAGGCCTCTCCCTCCCACGAACCTTCGAAAAATATAGGCAGTCCCCAAGTTTTAAAAAGATAGGTTCTGTAGGCTTATTCTTAAGATGAATTTGTTTGTAAGATGGAACAGGTATATGTTTAAAGTGTAACTCCAGCCCAGATTTTTTTTTTCGTGTCAGGAGCAACCGGAGTTGTTTCTGGAGTGAGAGAATTGGCCGTCTGCAAAGACGTTGCCCAGGGGACGCCCGGATGTTTTGATGTTTTACCATCCTTATGGGAGACTTCTCTCATGTCCCCGCATGGAGCTGGAGCTGAAAGAGGGAGCTCATCCGTGCTCTCCCCGGGTGGGATTCGAACCTGGCAGCTTTCAGGTCAGCAACCCAACCTTCAAGTCACGAAGCTTTTATCCCCTAGGCCATCGGAGGCTCCTTACTCCAGCCTAGAGAGAGAGAGAGAGCGAGAGCGCTAGTGCTTTCATAGAATCATAGAGTTGGAAGAGACCTCATGGGCCATCCAGTCCAACCCCCTGCCAAGAAGCAGGAAATCACATTCAAAGCACTCCTGACAGATGGCCGTCCAGTTTCCAAAGAAGGAGCCTCCACCACACTCCGGGGCAGAGAGTTCCACTGCCGAACAGCTCTTTGGATAGCATTGCTGGATGACCATCTGTTGGGTGTGCTTTGAATGTGATTTCCTGCTTCTTGGCAAGGGGTTGGACTGGATGGACCATGAGGTCTCTTCCAACTCTTTGATTCTATGATTCTAAGCAGTTGGCAAAGTGGAACTTTGGGCAAGTTGGTGTAGTGTGTGCATTCCTTCAGTCAGCTGTTGACTTATTATGACTCTATTAATTTCATAGGATTTTTTAAGATAAGGCATACTTAGAGGTGTTTTTACCAGTTCCTACTCTGAAATCTAGTGTACAACACTTGATATATATTGTTGGCCCCCAATCAACGTACTAACCTGGGCTGACCCTGCTTAGTTTTCAAGATCAAGCACAAGCTGGTGCCTTTAAAATATTTAGGTAGGGACCACTTTTTATGGACTAATTTCGTATCTGAAGAAAGCTCTGTACTTGATATTCACGAAGCATTAGTGACATCTATTTATATCCTGCTTTTCTCCCACAAAGGGACCCAAAGCGGCTTCCAGCTTGTTCTAATGCAATTACATGCAAAATAAAACCAACAACAATCAACAACAAATGCCATATAAAATCAACAACAACCAATAATAAGCAATTAGTAAAACATAAATAGAATCCTACAGTTGGAAGAGACCTCGTGGGCCATCCAGTCCAATCCCATTCGGCCAAGAAGCAGGAAAATCTCATTCAAAGCACCCCCGACAGATGGCCATCCAGCCTCTGCTTAAAAGCCTCCAAAGTAGAAGCCTCCATCACACTCCAGGGCAGAGAGTTCCACTGCTGAACAGCTCTCACAGTGAGGAAGTTCTTCCTAATGTTCAGGTGGAATCCCCTTTCCTGCAGTTTGAAGCCATTGTTCCGCGACCTAGTCTCCAGGGCAGCAGAAAACAAGCTTGCTCCCTCCTCCCTATGATTTCTCCTCACATATTTATACATGGCCTTCATTATGTCTCCTCTCAGCCCTCTCTTCTGCAGGCTAAACATGCCCAGCTCTTTAAGCCGCTCCTCATAGGGCTTGTTCTCCAGACCCTTGATCATTTTACTTGCCCTCTGGACACTTTCCATTTTGTCAACATTTCTCTTCAATTGTGGTGCTCAGAATTGGACACAGTATTCCTTGGTCTGACCAAGGCAGAATAGAGTAGAATAGCATGACTTCCCTGGATCTAGATACTCCTATTGATGCAGGCCAAAATCCCATTGGGTTTTTAAGGCATTGCCACTGTGTTGGCTCATGTTTAACTTGTCCACGAGGGCTCCAAGATCCATTTTGTAACAACTGGTACTTGCTCTTATAACTGAAATACACTACCACATTGTACAGACTTTCAGAATGAAGATTGGATTTATTCCAGGGATTGTTATTTTCATCTTAAAAGCTTCAAAAGGATGAAAGTATGTAAAGTCTGTGTTGCAACATCTGTAGAGAAAAGTGTAAATCAGGCATGGGCAAACTTTGGCCCTCCAGGTGTTTTGGGCTTCAACTCCCACAATTCCTAATAGCCGGAACATTAGTTCAAGGTAACAAGTCTAGTTGTTTTATACCTTCAATTTTCCCATCTGTGAAATGGTAATGTGGTCCTCATAAAGATTGCAAGATAATCTTCTCACTAAAGTTGATTTGTAGGGCTCCACTCAGCGCCCTCCCAGGCTCCCACAAAACTCCCACTGGCTCCCACAAAACCTCCTAAACCTGGCTCTAAGCATTACAAAAAATTAAAACCAGGACAGTAAATAAAGAATAACAATTTGAAAACACGTGAATTGCAGACAGGAAACAATCAGGGCCAGCTAACTCCTCCCAACAAAGTATTCCACCAGGCAGGAATTAGCCGGGGTTCAAAGCTACAAGAAAAGTCCACAACAGTTCCATACAATTGATTCCACTATCACACAGAATAAAAACATTATTCCTAATATTTAGGTGCTTCATTTCCTAGTTTTAGGTTAGATTAGGTCATTGTGCCTTCAAGCCATTCCTAACCATGCCATCCTGTCGTGACACAGCTGCCTCTTAAAAAGCCACACACATAAAAAAAGCCCAACTACAACACATTCCCTACACCAAACTGGTGGCCCATTTTATTTTATTTTATTCTAACTGATCTTATTTTTATCTGATTTATATGTTAACTGTGTTTTTTATGATTTACTGTATTGTTTTGGTTAAGGTAACTGTTTTGTATAACTGCTGATTTTATTGTGTTTTGTATTGCAATGTGTTTTAACTGATTTATTGTTTTGTATTTCGGGCTTCTGACCCGTGTAGCCACCCCAAGTCCCTGCCGGGAGATGGTGGCAGGGTAGAAAAATAAAGTTACTTACTTACTAACTTATGGCAATCCAATCACAGGGGTTGCTTGGCAAGACTTGTTCAAAGAGAGGATGCTGCTGCTTTCCTCTGAGGTTGAGAGAGTGTGACTTACTCAAGGTCACCTAATGGGCTTCCATAGCACAGCAAAGAATTTGAATCCAGGTCTCAAGAGCCATCGTTCAATGCTCAAACCACTACATTGCTGTAGAAAGGGACAATGGCCCTTTCTACACTGCCATATAAAATCCAGATCATCTGCTTTGAACTCTGCCTCTTCTTTCTCTCTCTCTCTCTCTCTTTGGGGACATCTACACTGTAGGATTAATGCAGTTTGACCCCATTTTAACTGCTGTGGCTCAATGCTATGGAATCAAGGGAGCTGTGGTTTGATGAGATCCCAGCACTCTTTGGCAGAAAATAATAATAATAATAGCAATAATAATGTGTTGTCAAAGGCTTTCATGGCCAGAATCACTGGGTTGCTGTGAGTTTTCCGAGCTGTATGGCCATGTTCCAGAAGCATTTTCTCCTGACGTTTCGCCCACATCTATGGCAGCCATCCTCAGAGGTTGAGATCTGTTGGAGACTGGGGAAGAACCTACAGCCCGAAAAACCTACAGCAATCCAAAAAACACCATGCTTTCTCAAAATGTTGATTTCCCCCCCCCCCCCCATTAGTGTTTCTTTGTATTGACTCTTGTTTTCTAAAGTTTTAATTTGTATTTATTTTACTCTTGGTAACCGAGGGTTATATATACATCTTAGGACCTAAGTACCCTAAAAAGTACCAACTCCTATCTAATTTTGGAAGCTAAGCAGAGTCAGCCATAGTTAGTACAGTAGAGTCCCGCTTATCCAACCTTCACTTATCCAATGTTCTGGATTATCCAACACAGTCGGCCTCCTGCCCGGATCCACAGCTATTTCTTTAGGCAGCAAGGACTGACGTTTTTACAGATTTAACTTCCAACAATGTTCTTACTGCAAGTTTATTTTATGCAATTCTATCTTTATTTGTCAATTTGTTTAAAATAATAGCCAATGTTTTTGTAGTCAATGTTTCCTATACATTGCAATGTCTGGTGCTAAATTTGTTAAATATAGTAATTCCTACATAACATTACCATGTATTGAACTGCTTTTTCTGTCGATTTGTTGTAAAACATGATGTTTCGGTGTTTAATTTGTAAAATCAAAATGTAATTTGATATTTATAGACTTTTCCTTAATTCCTCCTCATTATCCAACATTTTTGCTCATCCAACGCTTTTATTTTTCAGTGATTGGGTTATTTTTGGGGGGGGGGGCAAAATTCTGTTCGCTTACACTTGAAAATTACCTAGGGCCGGCCCTGAGCATAGGGAAGGGTTAACATCCCTGTGGTGTTTGTTTTGTTGTCTGCACCAGTTCAGAAGATTTCACCTCACTTTCTGTCCCTGGGATCATTCGATTTTGAATGTGTTACAACTACACATGTTCATAGAAAGCCTAGCTCTTATACTCAAGGTTTGTGAGTCCAATGATACAAAGTTCATGTTCCACATAGAACACTGTGCATTCAAATCTATATGTTCACGACCAGTTTTGACTGTGTAATCTTCCTCAGGTGGTAGTTTATGGTAGTTTATAAATTCAATGTATAAGTATCATCGACGGAGTGGACCTACAGGGAATACATATGAGTGGCTAGAAACACTTGTATATTCCGTCGATGATACTTATACATTGAATTTATTTACTTGAAGAACTTGCTACAGTGGAAAATTGCCTATTCCACTGTACCTTCATAAACTACCACCTGAGGAAGACTACACAGTCGAAACTGGTCATGGATGGTTATAAAGTTTGGATTTATTTAAAATTTTGGATTCAAAAAGGATTTACAAACTTGGACATATAGGTTTGAATGCACAGTCTTCTATGTGGAACATGAACTTTGTATCATTGGACTCACAAACCTTGAGTATAAGAGCTAGGCTTTCTATGAACATGTATATTTGTAACACATTGATTACTGTATATACTTGAGTATAAGCCGACCCTAATATAAGCCAAGGCACCTAATTTTACCACAAAAAAACTGGGAAAACATTGACTCCAGTATAACCCGAGAGTGGTAAATTTCAGAAAAAAACCAAATATCAATAAAATTACATTAATTGAAGCATCAGTAGGTTAAATGTTTTTGAATATTTACATAAAGCTCTAATTTAAGATAAGATTGTCCAACTCTGATTAAATCATTATTTTCATCTTATTCAATGTAAATGTGCTTATGTATCCTTTTAATAATAATATTTATTTATTTATTTATTTGCGACATTTATATACCGCCCTTCTCACCCCGAAGAGGACTCAGGGCGGTTTACAAGTATATATACATACAATATATTATATTATACAACTATATCGCAATATTATTAGTAATATTGCATGTAATATAAATATACAATTATAATACAGGAAAATAATACATGTAGTAATAATAGTAATAATAAATAATAATAAATAAATAATAATAATAATACGGGAAAATAATACATGTAGTAATAGAGTAAAATAATAAATATAATAATAAGATCAGAGTAAAATAATAAATGTATTAATAATAATAATAATATTAAAAATAGAGTAAAATAAATGTAATAGTAGCAACAATAATAGAGAAAAATAAAAAATGTAATAATGCCAATAATAATAGAGAAAAATAATAAATGTACCATATATTCTTGAGTATAAGCTGACCCAAATATAAGCCAACCAGGACCCTCACCCAAGTATAAGCCGAGGGGGGCTTTTTCAGTCTTTAAAAAAGGGCCGAAAAACTAGGCTTATATTCGAGTATATACAGTATATTGTTTTGGATTCTGCTTTAGGAATTCTCACCTTTCCTATATAAGGATGGTTTTGGTTTAGAGACATGTATTTTGAATAATTTAATATAATTTGAAGCTCCACAATCCTTGTCTGCACATTAAATCTTCCATGACTGTAGCATATAGATGACAAACTTATAGTTTATATTATTGGATTATATTTCTGTTTGTAGTGGCCTTTTGCCTTTATACTTTGGGGAATCCCTTCTCTGTATTGTAGACTTCAGGCAGAGTCAGGGTTAGAAGTCAATAATGAGAATAAATTAATGTGATTCAAAGCAGGGCTGTAAGACGGAGGGGAAAAAATTAGAGAACTAGATAGTCCATTTGAGAAGGTGATTAGGAAATGTTTGAGAGAGGGGAAAAAAGGTGGCAGGAGATCTGTACAAATAAATCATAACGGTAAAAGAAGAAATAGAGGAAATTTTCCAAACATGGAGAATGGACATGGAAATTGAGAGGGAAGACATCCACAGAGAAATAAGTAATATAGCAAAATAAAAGTACAATGTATTAAGATGAGCAAGAAGGAAAATGTTATAAAAATGGACAGAACTCCTGCACAACTTTCAGGGTTTTTTTTTTTTAACCAGGGATAAAGGATAGATGTTGGCATGGTTGTGAACAAAGATGGGTGTTTAATCACATGATATGGGAATGTGATTGAGTGCAAGAATATTTATTTATTTATTTATTTATTTAAAACATTTATGCAATTTTGACCTGATTGCCCCCATTTTATCCATTGATTGTGATGTTCGTTTTATCACCTTCCCTATCTGTTTTTATGGTTGTTTTTGTATCTTGTGCTTTTAATTTGTTTATTGTATCTGAATATTACATTTATATTGTTTTTACTTACTGTATATGCTCGAGTATAAGCCGACCCGAATATAAGCCAAGGCACCTAATTTTACCACAAAGAAACTGGGAAAACATTGACTCCAGTATAAGTCGAGGGTGGTAAATTTCCGAAATAAAAATAGATACCAGTAAAATTACATTAAATGAAGCATCAGTAGGTTAAATGTTTTTGAATATTTATATAAAGATCAAATTTAAGAAAAGACTGTCCAACTCTGATCAAATCATTATTCTAATCTTCTTCAATGTAAATGTGCTTATGTATCCTTTTAATAATAATAGAGTAAAATAATACATGTAATAATAAATAGAATAAAATAATAAATGCAATCATCATCATCATCATCATTTAATTACTTATTAATCGCCCTCCATTCAAGATGCTCTAGGCGATTTACAAGATAAAATTGTAAAGGGTAAAAATATATACATACAAATACAGTAGAGTCTCACTTATCCAACACTCGCTTATCCAACATTCTGGATTATCCAACACATTTTTGTAGTCAATGTTTTCAATACATCGTGATATTTTGGTGCTAAATTCGTAAATACAGTAATTACTACATAGCATTACTGTGTATTGAACTACTTTTTCTGTCAAATTTGTTGTATAACATGATATTTTGGTGCTTAATTTGTAAAATCATAACCTAATTTAATGTTTAATAGGCTTTTCCTTAATCTCTCCTTATTATCCAACATATTCGCTTATCCAACATTCTGCCAGCCCATTTACGTTGGATAAGCGAGACTCTACTGTATTGATAAAATTAACATAGATTAAAAGCTCTAGTAAAGAGCCAGGTCTTGAGTGCTAGGGTAAAAGGCCCTAACTCACGCATGGCTCTCATATAATAATAATAATAATAATAATAAGAAGAAGAAGAACAAGATCAGAGTGAAATAATAAATGTATTATTAATAATAATAAAAATAGAGTAAAATAAATGTAATAGTAGCAACAATAATAGAGAAAAATAATAAATGTACCATATATTCCCGAGTATAAGCTAACCCAAATATAAGCCAACCAGGACCCTCACCCGAGTATAAGCCGAGGGGGGCTTTTTCAGTCTTAAAAAAAGGGCTGAAAAACTAGGCTTATACTCAAGTATATACAGTATATTGGTTTTAACTGTCATATTTGTTTTGTTTTGGGCTTGGCCCCATGTTAGCTGCCCCGAGTCCCTTTGGGGAGATGGTGGCAGGATAGAAAAATAAAGTATTATTATTATTATTATTATTATTATTATTATTATTATTATTATTATATTCTGCCCTTCTCACCCTGAAGGGGACTCAGGGTGGAGCACAACCTATATATAGCAAACATTCAATGCCAGAACATAAAATAAACCATAAAAATACATAAACACTAAAATCAGTTATCTTCACACTAAAACCATTATTTAAAAGCATCGCAAGTCGGATGCGAAATTTCCTATTGCTGCTATTGTTGCACTGCCCCAAAGGCTTGGTCCCACAGCCACGTCTTTACCATCTTTCTAAAGGACAGGTGGGAGGGGGCTGATCTAATCTCACCAGGGAGTGAGTTCCATAGCCGAGGGGCAACCACTGAGAAGGCCCTGTCTCTCGTCCCCGCCATTTGCACCTGTGATGGTGGTGGGACCGAGAGCAGGGCCTCCCCGGAAGATCTTAATCTCCGCAATGGTTCATAGAGGGAGATGCGTTCAGACAAAATACTGCAGAATGATTGAAGCAGAAATCAATATAATGTTAAATCTACAAATAGTAATAGTTAATAGAAATGTACTACATGCAAGGATAACAGGAGTGAAGAATATAAAAAAAGAAAAATTGGTTGACAAATTAATAGCATGTGCACAAATTATTTTAGTGAGGGATTGGAAAGATAAAACAAAATAGACACTGATGAATTGGTATAAGTATATAGATAATATGTTAAATGTGAAAATAACGAATTGCAAATGGAACAATATAGATAAAATTGAAAAGGTTACAATAATTAAGAGGATGTGGGAACCAGTTAGGAATTATTTAGAGAATGTGCTAATATGTGGAGTGGAAAAAATTGGACCGAAATCAATATTTATTTATTTATTTGCCCCATTTATACCCTGCCTTTCTCACCCCGAAGGGGACTCAAATGTATTTCAAATGTAACTTCTGTAGTTTACTGTATAAATTGCATGTATAAGGAGGGGAGGGTGGGAGTGGGATAAAACAATAAAATAACAATAAAAAAGACTAATGGATGGGCCTAGGACTATTATTTGAATTTGCATGATTTTAATTGATGTTTTAATTGTTTCAATTTTAATGGTAATTGTTTATTTTGGAATTGTGTGTTGTTCACATCGAATTGTTGCCTGTTGTAAGGCTGCCCTGAGTCCTTTTCAGGGTGAGAAGAGTGGGGTACAAATGTGGGAAATAAATAGAAGGGGCCCCGAGGGCCATCCAGTCCAACCCCTTCTGCTAGACAGGAAGGCCCACCCAATCCCTCCTAACAGATGGCCATCCCTTTCGACACATCCAGCCTCTGCCTAAAAACCTCCAGAGAAGAAGGCTCCCGCATGCTTTCTTTGAAAATCTCACAATCTTGGTGAATGAAGGGGATGCTGTGGATGCAGCACACCTCAATTTCAGGAAGGCCTTTGGGAAGGTTCCCCAAGACACAAAGAAGCCAGTAGAATGTGGGCGAGACAGTGTTCCTGTGAGGTAGATCAGGAATTGGTTCACAGGCCAAAGCCAGAGGATGCTTCTGTCCAGTGGCTCCTCTTTCTTCATCCTGGAGAGAAGGGACCAGTGGGGCACCATCAAGAGGGTCCTGTCCTGGGCCTTTCAGGGCTATGTAGCGTCTTCATTGAGGACTTGGATGATGGAATCCATGTGAAAAGGACTTAGGAGTCTTAATAGACCGCCAATTGAACACAAGTCAAGGGTGTGGTGCAGCAGCTAAAAAAGCCCATGCGATTCTAGGTTGCATCAATAGAAGCATAGTGTTGAGATGGAGGGAAGTCCTAGTCCTAACATGCTATGCTAGTTATATATATATGTGTGTGTGTGTGTGTGTGTGTGTGTCGTATACAGTAGAGTCTCACTTATCCAACACTCGCTTATCCAACGTTCTGGATTATCCAAGGCATTTTTGTAGTCAGTGTTTTCAATACATCATGATATTTTGGTGCTAAATTCGTAAATACAGTAAACATAGCATTACTGCGTATTGAACTGCTTTTTCTTTCAAATTTGTTGTAAAACATGATGTTTTGGTACTTAATTTGTAAAATCATAACCTAATTTAATGTTTAATAGGCTTTTCCTTAATCTCTCCTTATTATCCAACATATTCGCTTATCCAACGTTCTGCCGGCCTCTTTACGTTGGATAAGCGAGACTCTACTGCAGGAGTCCCCAAACTTTTTAAGTGGAGGGCCGGTTCATGGCCACTCAGACTGTTGAGGGGCCGAATTATCATTTGAAAAAAAAAATACAAAGAGATTCCAATGCACACTGCACATGTCTTATTTGTAGTGCAACCCCTCCAACAACATTTATTTATTTATTTACTACATTTATACCCCACCCTCTCTCACCCCGAAGGGGACTAAGAGTGACTTACAAGTTGTATGTACATACAATATATTATATTAGCATAGCACAATATTAGCATTATACATTACTATATTGTACTATACCACTGTACTGTAATATTATTAGTAATATTACATTTAATATATAATATGCAATTAGCCTCCGGTGGCTCAGTGTGTTAAAGTGCTGAGCTGCTGAATTTGCATACTGAAAGGTCCCAGGTTCAAATCCACGAAGCGGAGTGAGCGCCTGCTGTTAAGCTCCAGCTTCTGCCAACCTAGCAATTTGAAATGTGAGTAGATCAATAGGTACCGCTCCAGCGGGAAGGTAACGGCGTTCCATGCAGTCATGCCAGC
This sequence comes from Anolis carolinensis, assembly GCF_035594765.1. Taxonomy (NCBI): domain Eukaryota; kingdom Metazoa; phylum Chordata; class Lepidosauria; order Squamata; family Anolidae; genus Anolis; species Anolis carolinensis. The sequence goes on from NC_085844.1 coordinate 138,157,922, forward strand.
CACATGACCTTGGAGGTGTCTACGGACAACGCTGGCTCTTCGGCTAGAAATGGAGATGAGCACCAACTCCCAGAGTCGGAAACGACTGGACTTAACGTCAGGGGAAACCTTTACCTTTACCTATGCAATTAATATTATTATATTACACAATATTATTATATTGTATTATTATTATTATTAGCCACCCTGAGTCCCCTATTGGGTGAGAAGGGAGGGGTAGAAATACTGTAATAAATAAATAAATAAATAATATATTGTATTACATTATAAGATTATTATCAATATTATATGTATACACAATATATTATATTATTAGGATTACCCAGTATTAGTAAATTAAAGAACAATACAATATTTGAAAATAAAAATAATTTTAACCAACATACTGTGTAAACCTATCAATGGGAAGTGTGGGCCTGCTTCTGGCTAATGAGATAGTCAAGCTAAGTACGATTGTTGTTGTTGTGTCTTCAAGTCATTTTGGACTTTGGGTGAGCCTAAGTCTAAAACTGAGGGTGGGGGCCAAGTCAATGACCTTGGAGGGCCGCATCCGGCCCCCGGGCCTTAGTTTGGGGACCCCTGCTCTACTGTATATATATATATATATATATATATCCATATGTATGTGTGTATATACAGTAGAGTCTCGCTTATCCAACGTAAACGGGCCGGCAGAACGTTGGATAAGCGAATACGTTGGATAATAAGGAGAGATTAAGGAAAAGCCTATTAAACATCAAATTAGGTTATGATTTTTTACAAATTAAGCACCAAAATATCATGTTATACAACAAATTTGAGAGAAAAAGTAGTTCAATACGCAGTAATGCTATGTAGTAATTACTGTATTTACGAATTTAGCACCAAAATATCATGATATATTGAAAACATTGACTACAAAAATGCGTTGGATATTCCAGAATGTTGGATAAGCGAGCGTTGGATAAGTGAGACTCTACTGTATGTGTATATATATATATATATATATATACACATAATATAATTTACAATAATATATAATAATTATAACATATTGTATATACATATAATATTCATAATATTATATTATAATATGATATAATACTAATAATACAATATAATAATATTAATTATATATTATATTTTACATGTAATATTACTAATAATATTACTGTTCCATCCCGCAGAGGTTTGTTTTGCATTTTTTCATAGTTATAGAAAATAGCACCCGTTTGCATTTGCTCCAGGGTTGCTGCAGATTCTGCAGCAGTCTGATAGTTAGGATATTAGCAGAGTTTATAACCAGTTTGCAAAGCCTTGCTGCTATAGGCTGCAAATGTATCAGTTTGTTCTGGAGACCGCCCCTTTTCCTGGGGATAGAAGGCTCCATTTTGAGAAGCCTATTCTGCCTTCTAGACTGAAGGAGAAACATCATAGATGTGCTTGTGTGGCCAAGCCAGGCCAACTCTGAAAAGGCCATCGTAAGTACAAACAATTGATCTGCCTTTAAAACCAGTGCCAAGCATAGATAGAGGAAAGACCTGTTCTTTCTAATAGCTTTGGCACTGGGGCAGAGAACATCTTCGGAGTTCTTTGCCACTGGAGGAAGCCCTAACAACTTCGCCTCAAAAACTAGCTTTGAGCTCAGATAGTTATAGATCTTTGATAGCAGCTCAGAGCTAGGGTGAAGAGGATCTCTGGACCTCTTTGCTTTTGGTGGAAGTTAACCTAGCAACCTAAAGGGCAAAAGCAAGCAAGGAACATCTACAAGGTTTATAAGTTGACTGTTTTTATTTGCAACTTTAATTACAAATGCCAAGTCTGCCAAGGACTTTGTGAAAATAAAATTTTGTTGGATTGTTCTACTTGAAGTGCCTTTGGTTACTGGGATTTCCAGAGCTTCTAAGTAAGGCCCCCGCAGTTCATCTGGGCAAAGGAAGAAGCACATCCTAAAGCTTAAAAAGGTGCCTGGATGTGACGGCATAATTACAATATATTGATACAGTACAATATAGTAATTTATTGCCAGTATTGTACTATGCTAATAGTAAAATATTGTATGTAAATTAATTTGTAAGCCGCTCTGAGTCCCCTTCAGGGTGAGATGGGCGGCATATAAATGTAGTAAATAAATAAATAATACAGTAGAGTCTCACTTATCCAACATATTTGGATAAACAAATATGTTGGATAATAAGGAGGGGTTAAGGAAAAGCCTTTTAAACATCAAATTAGGTTATGATTTTACAAATTAAGCAGCAAAACATGTTATACAACAAATTTGACAGAAAAAGTAGTTCAATATGCAGTAATGCTATGTGGTAATTACTGTATTTACGAATTTAGCACCAAAATATCACGATGTATTGAAAACATTGACTACAAAAACGCATTGGATAATCCAGAACGTTGGATAAGTGAGACTACTGTAGTCTCACTTTGCTTTGCTTTGCTCAGACTTCTTCACTTGGAATAACCCTGTGTCCAGTTCTGAGCAAAGCAATTCAAGAAGGCTGTTGACAAATCCTAGCAGCCTCTGGCACTGTGGCCAATGGGGAAGAATGCTGGGGGTGACAGTCCAAACTTTACTGGGGATTCCAGTTCTTAGAAACAGAGGGGGGTGGAAAGAGGGAGATAGCAGCAGAGAAGCCCTTCTTTGGTGGAACCTTGAGTTTCCCTTTCTTTCTTTGCAGTTTCTGGGGAGATAGAAGCTCCCCTGGGAGGCTAGCAGCCATGAGGTGGAGCGTAAGAACCAGACCTCCGAGAGTGCAGAGAGGTACCTCCTGTCCATGTTTTGGGGGAAGGCTAGGCTGGGGGTTGGGGGTTTTGGGGCGCAGAGATCTGGAGGGGGGCATCCCAGGATGCCGCCTTCTTCCCAGGGGATGGCAAGGGCCTTGGGATGGGGCTGGCCTTGGGAATGGAAGGGAGAAGGCGGCCAGGGATCTCAAACTCTTCTTCTGTCCCTTGTCCTTCTAGCAGCTTCCTCTCGGAGCAAATCCTGACTTCGCCAAAGGACAAACAACCCATAGAGTTGGTGAGTGAAAGAAGGGGGCTGGAAAGGGAAGAGCTTGCCTCTCTCCTTCCTTCAGGAGATGGGTTCTTGCTCAGAGCATCCACTTCCCTCTTCTTCCTCCTCAACAGGGTTCAAAGGAAGTTGGGATCCCTTCGGAGGTCCTGGAGGAGGGGGCGGCCCGGGCCCTCGATACAGAGAGGTACCTCCTTCCCATGGCAGGCAGAGGTCCCCTCCACCCCGCAAGTGAGGCCAAGGGGGCCTCAGCCTGCAGCCTATTCCAGGGGGTTTGGTGGGCTCTACCTGAGAGACAGGGGAGAACTTCTTCTGACCTTGCTTTCTTGTCTCTCTCCTTGCAGTGTCCATGAGCCCCCTCAGAAGACATCAACGGTAAGGGAGGGAAGGGAGTGATAAAAAAGGGGGTGGGCTGCTTCATCTCCATCCCCACACCTCTTTTCCTCTCCCCACCCCTCCTTGTGTTGTGGTAATCTCTGAGCGGTTAGATTCAATTTAACCCTCTCTGGGGGAGATTCCACCAAAAGTGTAGCAGAGTAGCAAAAGCAGACTTTCAAAAAGTTTGAGCAAAGAGAAGCCTTTTCCTCTTAGGATGGCTACTGATTGCAGAGGCTCAGTAAAAGTTCAAAAAACATTTATTCAGGTAAAAAAGAATTCCATTGTAGATAGAAAGGTTTGGCAGCTGTCTAGCTTTCTAGACTAGTTTCTAAGGAAAAATAAGAAAGGAAAAATAACAAACATCTAGATAGTCACATCTTGCCTAGAGGGACAGCAAGATGCTGCTATTAGCTTGAAGAACAAAGAGAGAAGAGACTGAACCAAAATGGTTCCGACCTCATGGTCCAGTTTATTGGGGCCATAAAACATTCTGACCAATGAGAAGTTAGTGTCCCTGAAGATTCACATTTCTACTAACATCAAAGTGAGGGATGTGATGTAAACAGGATAGAAAGAGGGGAAACACAGTAGAGCCTATCTGGGCATGCTTTGGAAACAGGGAAAGGATTCCCTCAATCTAGTCCTATCATCTATCTGACTACATCTAGACTTGAGTGGTCCAGGGTGATTCCCAACACCTTGAACCTCCTACTCTACTCTTCCTCCCCTGGGCTGTCTTCCCATTCCTTCCCTTTTGGCCCCACACCCATGAGGGAAGGGGGCAGCCCCTATTTCACTCCTCTTCTCCATTGTCTTTAACAGGACTCCGAAGCGGCAACGCTGGCTGACATCCCCAGCCTGGAGGATGAGGTATGGGACCCTCTCCCCAGTTCAAGCAGGTGCGTTGCTCTTTGCCAGGAGGGGTGACCGTTGCCTCCCTTCTTGTCCTACCAGGTCTCACCTCTTGTGCCTCTCCTCCAGCTCCATAGGACCCAGCGAAGATGAAGATCCTGCCCTGCACCCTAGGAGATGGTCCTCCCTGGACCCAGAACAGGTAATGCTCAGAGTTCCCCCTGGTGAGGCCTGCAGCCACCACCAAGGAGGCATCGCCCAACGCCTTTCTTAGGATGCCCCATCGACCTTCTAGGTGGCAGGTTTATCCAGAGATGTCCAGCCTTCAGGTAGGCTGCTCTTCTCAGCTCCTGCCATTCCCCAGTGGTCTCTTTGGCCACTGGACCACAATGCCCAGTTCCTTCCAAGATAGGATCACACACACATTCACCTGCCACTGCTCTCCCTGCACTTTTGGCCCAGGAGCCTTTCCATGGCTGCCAGGTGCCATTGTTTCTCTTCTTTTTTCTTCTTCACAGGCAAAACAACACCTGCACCATCTTTGCCTGCTGGTCTGCAGTTCCTCCTCTGCAGAGGTCACGCAGGCAGTGGATTATGTGGCCTGAAAACATCTAAAGATGGCCACGGACCACTTTCTGGAGTCCGATGGGAGGTAAGAGAGCTGGGCCCGGGGGTGCCACTCCCCTATCCCCAGGGGGCCCTGAGCGGTCTCCCCATAGCGTTGGAGCCAAGGTTGACCCTGACTATGGCTCCCTCTTCCCTTTCTTCATTCACAGGGCATGCAGTGAATTAGTAAGCGCCGTACTCAATTCACCCTATTGTTGCCTGGAAGCGGCGCTGGACCTGTTCCTGGCCAAGGTGAAGGAGGGACCTTGGCTGGCCCAGGAGGGCAAGGAACAGGGCAACCCTACTTTTGATGCGGCCACGGTAAGGACCTCCCCACCTGCACTCTGTGTTTAGGGGGCTGGGGAAGGAGAACGGGACCCCCTCTTTCTTGACTTTCCATGGGAACCTTTCCTTGCATTTGAGCCTCCTTCTTTCTCTCCGCAGGCAAGAGCGACGCGGGCCATCGGCGGGATCGTCAGACACATCAGGGACAGCACGTGCCTGGAGGGGTGGTTCCTGGAGCTTCTGCTCGCCTTGGTGACCAACTTCATCGAGGTCACAAGGCCTGGGTTGGAGGCACCCAGCAGGAACCGGAGCAACAGCTACGTTCCTCCAGAGTAAGGAGAGGGTGGGGAGGAAGGTTCTGCGGGACTCCCAGCCCTTTTGGGGGGGCTGAAGGGGGACTCAGACCCTTCACTAGTAAGTAAGCCTTTTTCTTTCTTTCTTTTTCAGAGAACTGGCAAAGATCATCATCGTGCTAGTGAAGAGGGTGGCACCAAAGTCCTTCAACAGGACCTCCGAGAGGATTCTAGAAGACCCCAGCATCTGCCCTGAGGGGATGGCCCTCCAGTTGCAGTAAGGAGCTAAGGGCTGGTGGAGGTTCAGGGAGGAAGCCCAGCTTGTTCTCTCTGGCTGGGTTCCCTCACAGGGGTCTCCCTTGCCTTCCAGGAGCCTCCTCAAGTCCTCCTCCTCCCTACTCCAGCACCTGCATTCCACCTGGGAGAAAGAAGCGCCGCTGGAGCATTCGGCCGGCGTGGTGACCTTCTACATCCAGGTGAGGAGGGTTGTTCAGCCAGGGGTATGGGGTTGGAAGGGGCCTTAGGGCAGAGCTGGGGAGAGGAGAGGCAGTGCTTCCCTTCCTAGCTCCAGCCCTTCATGCTTCTCTTCTTGTCTTTCAGCTGCTGCAGATCGGCCAGCGCCCACACTCCTCGGAGAAGACCTGGGCACTGCTGACGGCCTGGCTCCAACATCACAGCCTGGCCATCCAACATCAGAGCAGGCAGGGCCTTCTCCTGCTCTGCGAGACATACTGGGAGGTAAGCCAGACAGAGCCCAGGCTCTACGCACCACAGAGAGGCTCTTGTGATCATAGGAAGGTAAGCCAGACAGAGCCCAGGCTCTACGCACCACAGAGAGGCTCTTGTGATCATAGGAAGGGCCTTCCCCAAACAAGGGGGAAGGCCTATGGTCGGGAATTCTCTGCATTGACTGTATCCTCCTTTCTCTCTCTTTGCAGACCATGGGCCTTCAGGAACTCCTGGACGGCATCATCGGGGGAATGCAATCACCCCACACTAACATCACCATGGAGTTCCTGAGCCTGGCTGGCCGGCTGGGGCCCCTGCTGCATATTGAAGACCAGGCCCTTGGGAAGGTTCACCTGACTGCCACGTGCCGCCGTCTCTTCCACCATGTGAGTTTTAACCCCTGGGCCTTTTTGGGGAGGGTGCTGGCTCCCCCCTCTCCCCAAGCCCTGAGAAGGGGCTGCATGCAAAGAAACAGGGGGAAAGAAGGTCTCATTTTCCTTCTCCCTTTTAGGAGGCGGCCAAGATCTGAACGGCAGCCCTTGAATGCTTCCGGCATTTCATCTGGCGCCCGGTACATCCTCTTTAGGAGCGTCAGACCATCCGTGACCTCCTGGCGGTGCTGATGCATGTGGAGGATGAGGATGAGGAGGTGGCCAAGGTAGGTGGGAGGGAGGCCCAGTGCTGGGGCTCAGGAGGGAGGGAAGGTAGGAAGGAAAGTGGAACTAACTCAGCTTTCTTCTTTTCTTTGCAGACTGCGAGGGAGACCCTCAAGGAGGCCGCGGAGGTCCTGAAATGGCACCTGAAGGACAGCGTTCTGGCGGAGGACACCTTCAGCTTGCAGGAGCTGCTGCATAAGATCTCCAAGCGCCTGGTCAGTGCCCACCCTGAGGCATGGGAGTCAAGGGTCCTTATGCCCGGTGGGTGGAAGGAGCCCCCTTTTTGACCCCAGTCTCTTCTCTAGATCCATCACTGCAGCACCAGGAGAGAGTTGGAGGAACAGGTGTATGGCTGCCTCCGTATCTTTAAGAGCCAACGTCCATCGGCCAGGAAGGTGGCAGCCATGTTGGTCGGTAAGGAACTGGGAGGGTCTTGGCCCCCTTTGTGCCCACCCCTGGCTTCCAGATCTGCCTTTGGGGCAGCAGGAGGGGCCTCTTCCCCAGAGGTAGCCACCCCCCCCCCCTTTCTGGGGATCCTGAGCCTCTTTGGGGAGAGCAAAGTTCAGGTTCCCCTTCCTCCCCTTCCCTCCCCCTGGGCCTCCTCTGGGTCTTCCCCTTCCTTGGGTCTAGTGTGGGGGTCTTTGCTCATGGAAGTGGTCCCTCTCTTCTCTCCAGGCCACATTCTTCACAAGAACTACAAGATGTGTGCCGACAGGAACCTCTACACCTACCACGCCTGTAAGTGGGGCCTGAGAGGCGCTGGGCCTTGGGGAGAGAGCCTCCCTGGGGGGTCCATGTGCCATCCCTCACCTGCTAACCTGCCTTTCCTCCTCCTTTCCTCTCTTCTTCCAGGGCTAATTAACCTCTTTGACGACTGTGACCCTGAAGTCAGGCGAGTTGGCAGGGAGACTAAGACCATCCTTGCCAGGGTCACCGCCCTACACCACCAACACAGGCTGCGGGCTGCTCTTCGGCGCTTGGCGGCTCCCTGCAGGCGGGAGAGGTACCCCCCCGAGTACGCCAAGAAGCCACCCGCCTGATGGACTGGTAAGGGAGGGAGGGAGGAAAAGGAGGCGGAGGGAGGAAGGGAGGGGGAGGAAATGGAGGAAGGAAGTAAAAGAGGAAGCAATGGAGAAGGGAGGGAGGAGGTAAGAAGGGTTGTAGGAGGAATAGAGGGAGAGAAGAAAGGGAGATGGAGAAAGGAAGGAGGAGGGGAAAGGAGGGAGGGAGGAAATTGGGAGAGGGAGGAAGGGTGGAAAAAAGAAGGAAGGAAGGATGGAGAAAGGGAAGGAGGGAGGGTTAGTGGGAATGATGGAAGGGAGGAGGGAGGGAGAGAGAGAGAAAAGAAAGAAAGAAAGGAAAGAAAGAGAAAGGAAAGTGAAGGAAAGAAAAGGAAGGAAGGAAGGAAAAAAAGAAGAGGGAGGAGAGGAGGTTGGTTTTTTAAAGAGCTCAGTCAACAGCGTTAGGTCTGATCTGCTTGGAGTGTAGAGACTCCAAGCGCACAGAGAAACTCAGGTAGCGGAGACTCTTGGGGCAGAAAGAGAAGAGAGGGGAGCAGGTCAGCCAAGGGAGGTCCGCCTTAGGGTCTCCTTCAGCTGAGGCCCAAAGAGAGGGACCAGTAGAAGGAGACCCAAGCCCTGCTTTCTCTCCCCTTTGCAGGAACACCACGATCCCATGTGCACCCACCCAGAACACCTCCGCTCCAGCTGTGCCGCATCACCAAAGGGAAGTAGCGTTCAGGAGGTGGGAGTCTGCCCAGCCCTGGCCCAGGGAAGCCCTGCCCCTCCCTCTCCCCCCCCCCCCTCGCAGAAGCCCCGCTCGCATTCAGGGCCCCATTGTCACCCAGGGGCCCTTGGGAGCAGAGCAGAGCAGAGAAGGAAGACCACCTGGGCCACCCAGGCCCCTCTGCTGTGCTCTGTTCTGTTCTTTTCTGTGTGGGATTTGGGGGCCTGGAGGGGAGGGCCCACCACCTGCACCCTGGGCCTTCCTCTTCCACCTGGGCTGGGCCCCGCCTCCTTTGACCTAGGACCTCCCCCTCCCTGACCCCTCCCTCTCGGCCTGGGATGCCACCACCGCCCCCTCCCTCCCTCCCTCCCTCCCTCCTCCAAGGTGGCATCCTCCCAAGGGCGCTTCTCCCTCCCTCTTGTCCACCCAGATATGCCGCCCCTCCTCCCCTCCCTCCTTCCCCCCCAAACAACCCCATTGCCCCCTCCTCTGTCCCCACCCCATCAAAAGGGTCAAGGCGAGGGTCAGGGGGTCTCGGCCCCTCCATCTGTCCAGGCAGCTCGGGAGAGTCAGCTCCATTTGGGGAGAGGTGGCCGCCTGCAGGTGGCCATTCCTCCATCCATGGGGCTGTGTGTCCCGATGGGCTGAGATCCCCCTTGGGTTCCCCTTGTCCCCCCCCCCCGCCCCTCTGCTCACCTAGATCCCCCCGGAAGGAGGCCTGGCTGCTGGGAGCCAATAAGGAGGAGGAGGAGGGGTGGCGGACTCTATTGACACCACTCTGCGCTTCTTGCAGGGCCACTCCAGATGGAGGAAGAAAGGGACAGTGACCTTCGAGGGAACACCGAGGGACACAACATCAAAGGACCCTGGTCATCGAGGGACATGCCATCAAGGGACCCGGGCCCTGACCTTCGAGGGACCTTGACCACCAAGGAACAGTTAACACCAAAGGACCCTGGTCATCGAGGGACGTAACAACAAGGGTGCCGGGCCCTGACCTTCGAGGGACCGTGACCATCGAGGGACACAACATCGAGAGACCCTGTCTGGCGCCTGCAAGAAGACAGAAGACAGGACTTCTTTTTTTGTTTTATTGTGAAATTTTAAAATGTGTATGTGCTGTTTTTAAAATATGTATGTGCTGTTTTTTAATATATTTATTCTTGTCTTGTGTGGGAGAGGACTCCCCTGCGAAAGCGCTGCTCTTCCCCTTTGGCTTCTAGGGCTGCCTCCTGTGAATGCAGGGATGGCCGTGGAGGGAGGGAGGCCCAGGCCTCTTTTGCAGCGGAGGGTTCCCAAGGCCCTCTTCCCTCCTCTGCAAACCCCAGTGTGAAGAAGTGTATAATTATATTTTGTTTATAGATGATATGTGTATTTGATTTTGTTTAAACAGCCAGGTTTGGCTAAGTTAAAATGGTGAGTATTTAAGTTGACAATATGTATGGGGGAAGGTAGCCATCTTAGAGTGCTAGAGCAGGTTACCATAGCAACAGGGGCGGAGCCAACCGCCGCCTGGAAAGGAAAAGGGAATATTTTAAAACCCAAGAGCAGTCTGTGATTTCCTAGTCACAGGGAAGGATCTGATTCTTGTGTGGAGAATCAGGCTGGCTTAAATAGAGAGATTTGAGTCAGATTTAGGTTAGACCAGACTAAGCAAGTTAGGTGATTTGTCTAGGGTCAGTTGTAGAATCTGTGGATTAGGGAACATTAATCCCAGGGGATCCAGGAGGATCAGGGTTTAGTGTAATCCAGAGAAAGAAGTATTTTGAAAGTTTAACCACCTTATAACCGTTTGTAACCATTAAGCGAAGTGCCTTTACCAAGTTATCTGAAACCATCAAGCTCTGTACCTGCAATAAACTTGTTTTGATTTTATTCAAATCAAGCCTCTGTCATACTCTTATATTAAGTTAAGTAACATCAACACCTGAAGTGGAACAAATAGAGAAAGCTTATAAGAACCAGTACCATCTGCCTGACGTCTCCATTGGTGGCAGCGAAGAAGATAGTCAACTAAATAATCAATTAACATCATCTCTCATAAAACATCTGTATTAAGTGGTGGTATCTGTGTGTGTGTGTGTGTGTGGGATCAAAAAAGGGTTCCATCTCTGACACACATTCCTGTCAGACACCTCACCTCTACATATTGGTGGCAAGGCTGAGGGGATTCAAAAGGGGATTCCATCCTCTGCCACACCTCAGCTCCTTACATTAATTGGTGGCAGTGGTGGGATTCAAAGGGGATTCTATCCTCTGCCACATCAAGTCTCCACATAAATTGGCGGCAAGCGGCGGGATACGTATAACATCCCTAATTTGGTGCCTAAGATCGCTCAATAAAATTTCTGAGGTAAAAGTTATAAAGAATGGCCACCAGAAAGCAAAAAAGAGGAGCAGGAGAGGTAGAGGTGTACCAGGAGGGAGAGAGTTCAGATTCGGAACAACAGACCACCATGACAGAAGCAATGATGAAATACCAATTAGAGATGAGGAAATTAGAATTAGAAGCACAAGAGAAACAGAGACAGGCAGAAGCACAGGAGAAAGAGAGATAGGCACAGATGCAGAAGGTGAAATTGGAAAAAGAGATAGAGGTGAGAAAGTTGGAGATTGAATGGGAAAAACAAGCTGACACTGTCTCAGCCTTCTGTGGAGGCACAATCAGGGACTCCCATCATTAACCCTGTTGATTCAGCCTTAAAGAGGTTTCCTAAATACAACAAGGAGGATGATGTGGAGCAGTTTTTAATTTCGTTTGAATGGTGTTGTAAAGATCTGGAAATAGCTGAGGAAAATTGGATGATTTACCTCAGGCCACAGATTTGTGGAAAGCTATTAGAGATCTATAGCGAAATGGTGGAAGAAGAACGCAGAAATACACTATATTTAAACAGCTGGTACAACAAAGGTTACAGCTAACTCCTGAATTTTATAGAACAAAATTCAGAACGCTGAGGAGAGAGAAAAATGAAAGTTTCCTACAACTAGCTGCCAAACAGGCACAATATTTTGAGAGTTGGTTGAGAAATTCTGAGGTAAAAGACTTCCAACAGCTGAAAGACTTAATAAAGTTAGAGCAGCTATACCAGCAAGTTCCATCAGATTATCGATGGCTGGTACAAGATAGAAAGCCTCAGACTGCTAATCAAGCAGCTGGGATGGTGGACCAACTAATTACATTGAAGGAAGGGTTTAAAAGGGAAGATGGAGGATTTAAGGAAAGACAGTTTAAACAGCCATCTTTTTCCCTCACGCGCGCACAGCAAGGGAGAGGAGCTTCCATAGAAAACACCACCTGGAGGATGGCTAGTGTAATGAACCCTGCCAAAATGGAGGGCAATATTCGATGCTTTCACTGTGGTAAAGCAGGACATTATAAATCACAATGTGGTCTTTTGAAGAAAGAAAAACCCTCTTTCTATGTTAAGAAAGTCCCAACCAAAGAGGCAACTAAAGAACCAGCCAAGGTTCAAAAAGATTTACCTCAGGAAATTCAAAAGGAGAGGCAATGTCTGTTTGTTTTGTTGGATCAAACATCAGATGAGTATTTGGAAAACATCAACATTGATGGAAACCAAATACAAGGATGGAGGGACACAGGTTCAGAAGTCTGTATCATCAGACCTGAATTAGTACCATCAAAATGCCAACATCCTACTTATCAGGTTAATTTAAAAGGTTTGGGTCCCGTGATCCCAAGCGAAGTGGTTTCTTTACCAGTTCAATATGGCAAGTGGGAAGGAGTATGGGACTTTGCTATTAGTTCTGATATTCCATATAAATGCCTAATTGGAAATGACCTTGCCAGAGAAGTCAAAAAGATACCAAGGACTCTTGATGAGGGTGAATGAAAAGAGGGGAAATCTGATAAAGAAGTTGTCTGTTTGCCTATACAACAGAACTTAGAGGAAAATCCTGAGGCAAGTTCTATAATAGCTGACTTGGTAAATAAGACTGAAGGGGAAAGAGAAATCCTGAGGGAACAAAAGTCTGATGACACATTGCAGCTTTTGTTTGAGCAAGCCCAAAACACTGAGGGAGATTTAACTTTAGAAAAGCCCACCAGGTTCATTAGCAAAAATGGAGTTTTGTACAGGGAGGTTTTAAATCAAAAAGCCCCAGAGATGTCCGCTTCCTATACGCAGATTGTGGTACCTCAGAAGTATAGAGAACAGTTGATGGAGGTAGCCCATGACAGCCAACAAGGGGGACATTTAGGAATTAGACGGACCACCCAAAGAATCACTAAGAATTTCTTTTGGCCTGGCAAATCAAAAGGTTTTGTCAATCCTGTGACACATGCCAGAGGATTAGCTCAGGGAGAGATAAACTTAAGGCTCCATTAGTCCCAATGCCACTAATTGGGGAACCTTTTTCTAGAGTGGGCATAGATATCATCGGTCCTCTTCCCAAACCCAGCAGGAGAGGATGCAGATATATTTTGACAATGATTGACTACGCAACTCGTTATCCTGAGGCAGTAGCCCTAACAAACATCGAGACAACAACAATAGCCAATGCACTGCTCTCAATATGGGGAAGAACAGGTTACCCTAAAGAACTAGTATCGGATTTGGGAACCCAGTTCACTTCTAAGTTAATGGAAAGATTGCTGGAACTGTGTGGAATAAGGCATTTGACATCATCAGCCTATCATCCACAAACCAATGGCCTTGTTGAAAACCTAAATAAGACCTTGGTTCGCATGATTAAGTCCTACAGTCAGCAACACCCACATGACTAGGACATCAAGCTCCAGCAATTATTGTTTGCCTATAGGGAAGTTCCCCAGGACAGCACTGGCTATAGCCCTTTTGAGTTGTTGTACGGGAGGCGAGTGCGAGGACCGCTTGATTTAATCCGGGAATTCTGGGAAGCAAGTCCAAGACCGGAACCTGTTTCAGTAACTAAATACATCAAAGATCTACAGTCAACAATGGAAATGGCCAGGAACACCGCCCGAGAACATCTAGCGACAGCCCAGCAGAGACAGAAAGCTCACTACGATACAACGGCCAGATGCAAGAGCTTCGAGATAGGGGATGAGGTCCTGTATCTCACACCTACCAAGACCAACAAGCTCCAAGTAGATTGGACTGGACCATGGAAAGTCATCAAAAGACACAGTGGCGTGAACTATTCTATATATGATGAACAGTCTAATATGGAAAAGCTGGTGCATGTAAATATGTTGAAGCCATATGTAAATAGATCTGTAAATGTATGTATGATAATTTCGGGGGAGGAAACAGGTACTTTTCCCTTTTGGGAAGGGAATAGGAAAGCTTATAGAAGCAGCGAGCAAGTAAAGGTTGACGAGGGATTGTCCCAGAGTCAACAGAAACAAGTTAAGAAATTATTAAATAAGTATGACCATTTATACCCCTTTGAAATAAAACATGTGAAAGGTAAAAACAACATTGTAGCGGATTCACTTTCCAGTATTAGAGGTTGCAACAATGAAGGTTTGTGTTTATATATGTTGCATAATAATGCGCTGGACCTGTTCCTGGCCAAGGTGAAGGAGGGACCTTGGCTGGCCCAGGAGGGCAAGGAACAGGGCAGCCCTACTTTTGATGCGGCCACGGTAAGGACCTCCCCACCTGCACTCTGTGTTTAGGGGGCTGGGGAAGGAGAACGGGACCCCCTCTTTCTTGACTTTCCATGGGAACCTTTCCTTGCATTTGAGCCTCCTTCTTTCTCTCCGCAGGCAAGAGCGACGCGGGCCATCGGCGGGATCGTCAGACACATCAGGGACAGCACGTGCCTGGAGGGGTGGTTCCTGGAGCTTCTGCTCGCCTTGGTGACCAACTTCATCGAGGTCACAAGGCCTGGGTTGGAGGCACCCAGCAGGAACCGGAGCAACAGCTACGTTCCTCCAGAGTAAGGAGAGGGTGGGGAGGAAGGTTCTGCGGGACTCCCAGCCCTTTTGGGGGGGCTGAAGGGGGACTCAGACCCTTCACAAGTAAGCCTTTTTCTTTCTTTCTTTTTCAGAGAACTGGCGAAGATCATCATCGTGCTAGTGAAGAGGGTGGCACCAAAGTCCTTCAACAGGACCTCTTTACACCCAGGACTCACAGCCCAGCACCGAAGGGGAAGAGCCGCCCTTGAGCAGCTCAGTGAGAGAAGCCCCCCCACTCTCGGTTTACTGTAATTTAAAATTATATCATTATATTATTTCATGTGTAATTAGAATAAATGTAATGCTTTAATTTTAATTTAGCATTTTCCATATTATTTAATGTGTAATTACAATAAATGTAACCTTTTCCTTTTAATTTAGCATTTTCCATGAATTCCTTTGTGGAGGGAGACCCAAACTCAGGCCTCATCGACACTGACCCTTTCATGCAGGTTGAACTGCATATGAGGCTGGGTGTATACTGCCCTCTATCCCAGGACCTGATCCTAGATTATCTGCTTATGATATGAGTCTGGGAAAAGCAGATAGTCTGGGATCAGATCCTTGGGTATAGGGCAGTGTAGATCCAACCTGAGTATGTTTTGTACATATAATACAGTTCAAACTGCATGAAATGGCAGTGTAGATAAGGCTGTCGGCCCCATCCAAACTGCCACATAATCCTGCTTCAGAATGCATATTAACTGTGTTTCAAAATGGATTATATGGCAGTTTAGACAGGGCCCAAGAGGAAGAAGTTAGAGAAGATGACAGTACTACAGTGTAGGGGAGATCTACACTGTCCTATTTCACAGGATCTGATCCCAGATTATCTGCTTTAAACTGGATTATATGAGTCTACACTGCCAGATAATCTGGAATCAGATCCTGGGATAAGAGGCAGTGTAGAAGGGAATGTAGTTGGTGCAAATATAGTCCTGGGCTTACAGTGGGAGGAGGCCCAGGCTTCTCTGGCAGAGGGTTCCCAAAGCCCTCCTCCCTCCACTGCAAATCCTAGGACTTTCAGCTCAGCGTTGGAGAAGAACTGCCCTTGAACCGAACAATGAGAGTATCCCATATGCTCTGTTTTTTGTAGTTAACCTTATATGATTGTATTGTATAATGTTGTAGTATATAATACCTATTCTGATTAGAATAAATGTACTGCTTTATTTTTAATTTGGTGCTTTCTTTGGATTCCTTTGGGGAGGGGAGACCCAAAATACCAGGGACTACAATTCAGGTCCCACCTACTCTGCCATATAATGCAGTTCAAACTGTATTATATGGTGAGTGTTGGCTCATATAATGCAATCTAACACAGTTATATGAATCCACACTAACCATATAATACAGTTTGAACTGCATTAAATTGACAGCATAGGTGAGGCCTAAGAGGAAATGAAAATGCTAGTGTTTGGTTTATGCAAATATTTGTGTCATTACACTGTATCATGTTAAGATCATTTTGTGACTGTGATGGAATGGTGTGTAAATAAAATCGGCATATTTTTTGTGTGTATGTGTGTGTTTATAAATGCTTTGCCGGAGGATACATTCCTTATGGAAATGCGAAACCGGAGGGAATAGCGAACCCTATCGCAATCAATGACATCCTCCACATCTATTCTGACCTATCACGATGGGCAGAATAGAAATATTTGTCCCTTGGAACATAGCCATACTCAGGGTGAATTATCTCCCTTTTTTTGGTCCCAAATGGAAGGGCAAGGCAATGTCTTGGCAAGCGAGCTGGGATTTGCTGGATGGAGAATTAATCGATTGATCCCGGGTCACATTGGAGGCAGATGGGACTGAGAGAAAGCTGGGAAAGACGCATGCAATTTCATCATTCGCATATAGGTATATATATCTGTTTATGAATGATGGAACAGCAGGCAGCTTTCCTGGTTTGTCCTCTCTAAATATCATTTTATATATCCGCACACATTGGGCATATAAAATATTTAGGGAGAATGAATCAGACGTACAACACACTTTATCGCTACGATACTAACCTACAACTAAACTTCTACATACAGCAAAGTATAAATGGCTTCCACCTTCCCAACTTGCTGGTTATAATAGTCAAAATGCAAACATTTTCTCTATGGGAAAAAATATTAATTGACCATAACAAGACTGTTGGTAGAAGCAGAGAATTCATCTCCTCAAATTCTAATTGTTCTAATATGTCCAGTTTTGAAAAGGAATGATCCCAATTCTTTAAAGAATAAATAAAAATAAAGAACGAGACATTACTTTGTTCCAGTTTTGGGGTCTGTACTTCTTTCTGCATCTGAGAGGATGAGATCTGCAAATGCTTCCAATTCATTATTTCCTGCCCAGAGTTGAAGAAAATCCTCCTCTTTGGGACTACAATTCCCCAAATCCCCCAGGCAGCAGGACTTGTTGGGTTTTCTGGGATCTGTAGTCCAAAAGGAAATAAAATAAGCCAGAATCCTATCGCTATTTCTGACTAGGAAAGACCATTGAATCAATGTATTTATTCATCAAATCATTGGTTCCAAGAGCCTGCACTGGTTTGGATTAACGATAATATTTTTCCCAATCTCTCCTCTTTTTTGATCTGAACCAAATCAAAGAAGAGAATGATCTCTGTAGCCAAAGAACGAAGCTTAAAACATCATGTGTTTTCAGAGGCTCTGACGCAAATTGATCTTTACAAAAGCTCATGCAAATATAAACCAATGAGTCTCAAAGGTGCTGCTGGAGCCTTTCATCTGCACCCATTTTCCGTTTTATGCCAAAGCAGAATAACACCATGATCTTTTTGAAGGCTCAGTCTTCATGGGGCTGGAAACAGTTTCTAAAACAGGTTCAGCACCGTGGAAAGCTCCTTTGGGGTTTGTAACTTCTTGAAAAGCTCACCAAAACAAAAATCACAATTTTGAAAGCAAGCAGAGGGCATGGATGGCCTATAGAGAAGACCCCTCCCAATGCCACAGTCAGGCCAGATTTGAAAGTAAAAATGGAAAAGATATCTCACTATTTTTAGTAAAATATTTATTAAAGTAGGGGCCCCTGGTGGCACAGTGTGTTAAAGCGCTGAGCTGCTGAACTTGCGGACCAAAAGGTCCCAGGTTCAAATCCCGGGAGCGGAATGAGCACCCGCTGTTAGCCCCAGCTCCTGCCAACCTAGCAATTCGAAAACATGCAAATGTGAGTAGATCAATAGGTACCGCTCCGGCGGGAAGGTAACAGCGCTCCATGCAGTCATGCCAGCCACATGACCTTCGGCTTAGAAATGGAGATGAGCACCAACCCCCAGAGTCAGACATGACTGGACTTAACGTCAGGGGAAAAACCTTTACCTTTACTTATTTATTAAAGTATTTGTGACATTTGCATATCTGATGACCATCAGGCCACGTCATCATTTCGTTTGCACTAATAAGCAAAAGTCTTGGACAGATGGCAGGTGCATTGGTACATCCAGTGCCATATGACCATCCCTTCTGTGTGTGGGGTGTTGTGTAGATGTCTTTGGTGTGGTGTGTCCAATCTCTCTCTCCTTCTCTTCTTGTGTGCATGGTGTCTTCTTTCAGTGTGCCTTTGGTGTTGTGTGTCCCAGCTCCTTTGCTCTCTTCCCTTCTGTCTGTTGTGTTGGTGCACCCGGTGCCATACGCTTGGTGTGGTGTGTCCAATCTCTCTCTCCTTCTCTTCTTGTGTGCATGGTGTCTTCTTTCAGTGTGCCTTTGGTGTTGTGTGTCCCAGCTCAATTGCTCTCTTCCCTTCTGCCTGTTGTGTTGGTGCACCCAGTGCCATACACTTGGTGTGGTGTGTCCAATCTCTCTCCCTCTCTTCTTGTGTGTATGGTGTCTTTCTTCAGTGTGCTTTCGGTGCCTTGTGTCCCAGCTCTCTTGCTCCTTCTCTCCTTGTGTGTATAGTGATTTCCTTCTGTGTGCCTTCGGTGTAGTGAGTTCCATCTCTCCTTTGCTCTCTTGGTATGGTGTTGTGTCTGTGCATCCGGTCCCATATGCCCATGCCTTCTGTACATGGGGTGTTGTATAGACGTGTTTGCTGTGGTGTGTCCAATCTCTTCTTGTGTGTCTTCCTTCAGTGTACCTTCAGTGCCTTGTGTCCCATCTCCTTTACTCTCTTCCCTTCTGCCTGTTGTCTTGCTGCATTCAGTGCCATATGCCCATTCTTTCTGTGTGTGAGGTGTTGTGTAGATGTGTTTGGTGTGGTGTGTCTAATCTCTCTCTCCTTCCCTTATTGTGTGCATGGTGTCTTTCTTCAGTGTGTTTTTGGTGCCTTGTGTTCCATCTCCTTTGCTCTCTCCCCTTCTGCCTGTTGTGTTGGTGCACCTGGTGCCATATGTCCATCCTTTCTAAGCGTGAGGTGTTGTGTAGATGTGTTTGGTGTGGTGTGTCCAATCTCTCTCTTTTGTGTATGGTGTCTGCCTTCAGTATGCCTTTGGTGTGGTGTATCCCATCATCTTTGCTCTCTTCCTAAAGCCTATCACTTCTGCCTGTTGTGTTGGTACATCCAGTGACATATGTCCATCCCTTCTGTACGTGGGGTGTTGTGTAGATGCGTTTGGTGTGGTGTGTCCAATCTCTCTCTCCATTCCTTCTTGTGTGCATGGTGTCTTCCTTCCGTGTGCCTTTGGTGCCTTGTGTCCCATCTCCTTTGCTCTCTTCCCTTCTGCCTATTGTGTTGATGCATCCAATGCCGTATGTCCATCCCTTCTGTGTGTAGGGTGTTGTGTAGATGTGATTGGTGTGGTGTGTCCAATCTCTCAATCCACCACATTAATTCCTTGCCCCCATTGCCCCTTTCAAGTTGTTAAATGAAATGTTGCAGAGATGGTAGAAGTTAGCAGAAATATCTCCTTGATGCAACTCTTCAGACATTAGATCACTCTCTTAATCCTCTCGTCTGTCTCTCTGACCTGACCTTCACTCCAGTTGGTCTGCTCCTTTACGGGAAGAGCTTCTGGGTCACATCCTAAGAGAATATTCCTTGACCTAAAATGGCCCATAAATGATGAATGAGTTTTAAATCTCTGACAAATATATCTTTGAACAAAATCTGCATTGTAAACTTAGTCACAGAAGGCTTTATTCCAGAGGACAATATTTATGGAAATCTCTTGCCATCACAGAAGTTTAATGCCTCAATTGCATTGCATTTATAGGTACACTGCAGATGAAAGTTTGGAACTGGTATAACTTTTCACAGCATGGTTTTATGATGCTAAAAAGTGGGTATTAATAAGAAGGCAATTTGCTTAGGCAGCAGAATTGTTAAAGTCACTACTAAAGATCAGAATTGCCACTGGGATATATCTAAGTTTCTTTAAAACTATGATTTCCCCCTGGAAGAAGATATTTGATAGCTAACTCGAATATTAGCAACTTGAGAGCAGTAAATTAATGGAATAAACTTTGTCTAAGTAGGTACTTGGAAAAATGCTTTAGCACAGCAGGTTAAACAACCAGCTGCAGAAAATCTTGTCAGTCAAAAGGTTGACAGATTGAAGCCCAGGTCAGGATGAGCTCCTAGCCTTTAACCCAGCTTCCTCCTACCTAGGGGTTTGAAAGCAAATGTGAGTAGATAAATAGGTACCACTTAAAAACTGGGGAGGTATTTTAAGACACCCATAAGAAAATGCCGGCGATTTCATCAAGGAGGAAGTTTATGAACAAAAGCTTGGCAGGGAAATGGAGCGACAGCACGCCCCCATGGCCGGAACCGAGCACAAGCCTCCAAGATGCCGAAGATGGAGAAAGCCTTTATATACCTCCATCTATATACAATTGTCTGACTTGTCAGTGTATACATGACATTGAATGTTTGCTGCATATGATCTGCCCTGAGTCCCCTTCGAGGTGAGAAAAGCAGAATATAAATAATGTAAATAAATAATAAATAAATAGGACTGTTAACTGTCAGCTATATCAGGTACAATTATTTCCTTTTAATACCAATAAATATTGTAAAACATTTTTGATTCCATGATTTTAAGATGCCACAAACCTCTGACTTGGGAGGGCTGCATCTTTATTCCCTGGTTTTCTGAAAACAAACAAACAAACAAAGTCTTCTGGCACCTTAAAGAATGCTAGGTGTAAACAGAAACGGGTTGGAGTCCATGAAAGTTTATGGCAAATAAAATTGGTTTGTCTTTAAGGTGCCATAAGTCTCTTTGCTGTTTGCTGCATCAAATTAATGTGGTTGGTGACCTCTCTCTGCACTATGTTCTAAAGAGATTCATAGCCTGCTTTGATCCCATTGCCTTCTTCATCTCATAAACAGTCTCATTAGAGAAATCTGGAAAGCGGAAACATTATCTGGAGAACTGGTGACTGACAGAGAAAAATGTGTACTGGTTTTCTTATAAAAATTATTCCCTCGCTGTGCTGCCTCTCCCTCATCTCATGACCAGGCAAGTCCCCAATGTTTTGGGAGAGGAGAGTAGAAGAGTCCCATGCATACAATTATATCCAGTAAATTGGAGAGCTCTAGTAAAGAAAGGACAGAGATTAATGAGCCTCTATGAAGCCAGCAATTCATCTGAGGTGCTATTCTTTACTGTGGAACAATAATCTCCTCTCGACTCAGCCGTTTCTGTTTCAAAACACCTCCTATAACAATGCCATTGTCACTAAGGGATATATCTATCCATGTAGGTCAGACTTTCTTGTTTTATCCCAGGGTTCAGGATCATCAAGATATATATATTTATTAAGCATCTTCTCCTCCTTGCACTTACAGACCCATTAACTTGACACATACATAGTAAAGAAATGATGCCTGCAACATATACTGCCCCATAGTATAATTTTAGTGTGCCACAAACCTCTATCTTGGGGGGCAGGGGGGCAGAATCTACAATAATATACAAAGAAATACTTCTGCAAGGAACAAAGTACTGTAAAATATTTCCAAATTCAACTTTCCACATACAAGGGGCTTATTTTTTACAAAAGAGATCTTTCTTAAAAGTGATTATATACCATATATACTCGAGTATAAGCCGACCTGAATATAAGCCGAGGCTCCTAATTTTACCACAAAAAAACTGGGAAAACATTGACTCAAGTATAAGCCGAGAGTGGTAAATTTCAGAAATAAAAATAGATAACAATAAAATTACATTAATTGAGGCATCATTAGGTTAAATGTTTTTGAATATTTACATAAAGCTCAAATTTAAGATAAGACTGTCCAACTCTGATCAAATCATTATTCTCATCTTCTTCAATGTAAATGTGCTTATGTATCATTTTAATAATAATAGAGTAAAATAATACATGTAATAATAGTAATAAATACAGGAAAATAATACAAGTAATGATAAATAGAGTAAAATAATAAATGTAATAATAATATCAGAGTGAAATAATAAATGTATTAATAATAAAAAATAGAGTAAAATAAATGTAGCAACAATAATAGAGAAAAATAATAAATGTAATAATACCAATAATAATAGAGAAAAATAATAAATGTACCATATATTCTCGAGTATAAGTTGACCCAAATATAAGCCAACCAGGACCTTCACCCGAGTATAAGCCGAGGGGGGCTTTTTCAGTCTTAAAAAAGGGCTGGAAAACTAGGCTTATACTCGAGTATATACAGTAACTTATTTTTATTTCTTTCCCTCTCCTATTTCTCAGCCACCATTAATGCAGCAATCCACACAAATGATTTTTGGCTCACACTGGCAAGATGAATGCTTGTAGAGGATGCTAATGTAAGCTGAGGCCATTTCGGAGAAAGAAAATGGGATTGCTGATGTTGCTCACTTTGGCTAACTCCTTCAAATTTAGTTTAAACATGGAATAGATTCACTGCCCAAGTGATATAGGAATCACCTGCCCTTTGAAATAAATTCGACATAGTCAGGCTGTTCTGTAAATGAAAGGCACAAATATTTAGTTGAGGGTTTCTACTGGAGGAAGGAAAGAAATATTTCTCCTCCTCCTTGTGATATGTCTCTTGGAACCTGTAACATGGTTTCTGTAGTTTTGTGCCTTCCTTATATGTGGAGTTTGTTTCCAAAAAGTACCAAAGAAAAAAGAAAAAAAGAGTTATAGGTAGCAGCATATTGTTGGCTATTATGTACAGATCAAAACTATCAGAATGTATCAAATCACTTCTGTACAGGGCTTGGAAAATTGCATCTTATAGCAAAATGCATATACCATATCCCCAGCACATTATTTTATTCCTTTAAAATTTGTTCCGATTGATTTGGTACTTTTTGGAAACAAGCTCCACATATGAATCTGGTTATTTTGGCTGGGTTGAAAGTTGCCATCACTAGTCATTTTCTGTAAAACAGCTTGTTGTGCAGAAAAGGCAAAGGAATCTAGGGTCTGTCCAAATGTTGTGGCTTATTGAATTGACCTCATCTAGTTATTTATAATGGCAGAGCGTTGTAGTTTGGCTTGTTCAGAAGCTTGCATTCTCGGCCACTTTCAGATACAGTAGAGTCTCACTTATGCAACATGAACGGGCCGGCAGAACGTTGGATAAGCGAATATGTTGGATAATAAGGAGAGATTAAGGAGAAGCCTATTAAACATCAAATTAGGTTATGATTTTACAAATTAAGCACCAATACATCATGTTATACAACAAATCTGGCAGAAAAAGTAGTTCAGTACGCAGTAATGCTACGTAGTAATTACTATATTTACGAATTTCGCAACAAAATTTCATGATATATTGAAAACATTGACTACAAAAATGCGTTGGATAATCCAGAACGTTGGATAAGTGAGACTCTACTGTAATAGAATTTATTGCAAGTAACACATAGTGGGTCATGGTTTTGTGGTTGTTTTGTGGTTTATTACAGCATTAAATTTGAATGGTAAATGGTATTCCTTGGGCTGTCTCACAGTTTTGCATTCTAGGTCATGACCTAGACCAGGGGTCCTCAAACTTTTTAAGCCGAGGGCCGGTCCACAATCCTTCAAACTGTTGAGGGGCCGGATTATCATTTGAAAAAAATACAAACAAATTCCGATGCACACTGCATATGTCTTATTTGTAGTGCAAAAGCAACAACAACAACAACAAGAACAAGAACAACAAGAACAATGAAAGAACAATACAATATTTAAAAATACAAACAATTTTAACCAACATACATTTATCAGGATTTCAATGGGAAGTGTGCTCCTGCTTCTGGCCAATGAGATAGTCAAGTTAATTAGGGTTGTTGTTGTTGTTGTGTGCCTTCAAGTCATTTCAGACTTTGGGTGAGCCCAAGTCTAAAATTTATTTATTATTTACTGCATTTATTTACTACATTTGTATCACACCCTCCTCACCCCAAAGGGGACTCCGAGTGGCTTACAAATTATATGTACACACAATATATTATATTATTAGCATAGCACAATATTAGCATTATATATTACTATATTGAACTATACCACTATACTGTAATATTATTAGTAATATTATATGTAATATAGAATATATAATTAATATTATTATATGGTATTACTATTGTATTGTATTACATTATAATATTATTATCAATATTATATGTATATAGAATATATTATATTATAAAACTGAGGGCGTGGGCCAGGTAAATGACCTCAGAGGGCTGCATCCGGCCCCCGGGCCTTAGTTTGGGGACAACTGACCTAGACAAATATGACCTAGAATGCAAAACTTGAATTTGAAAATAATTTTCCTCAAGTGCCTCTTAGAAATCAGGAGAAACAAGCACACAAATGAGAAGTGGGAACAGATTACTACATTTTTAAAGTAATCTACAATATTGAAGCTTAGACAAGACAGAAGTGCTCCTGGCCAGTCATAAGACAGATCTAGAAATACGGAATCAACCTGTGTTAGATGGGGTCACACTCCCCCTGAAAACATAGGTTCACAGTTTGGGAGTACTCCTGGATTTGGTTCTGAACCTAGAGGCCCAGGTATCAGCAGTGACCAGGACTGCTTTTGCACAATTAAAGCTAGTGCGCCAACTGCACCCATTCCTGGAGAAGTCAGATCTGGCCATGGTGCTATATGCTGTGGTTTCATCCTGGTTGGACTACTGTAATGCACGCTATGTGTGTTGCCTTTGAAAAGTGCTGTATCTGCGTTTGTTTACCACAATTCAAAAATCACCAATAAAAAAAAATTAAAAAAGAAAAGAAAAGTGCTCAGAAACTTCAATTGGTCCAAAGAGCCAGACTGCTAACTGGGACTAGCTAAAGGTAGCAAACAACTCCTCTGTTGAAACAGCTCCACTGTCTGCCAACATGTATCTGGACACAATTGAAAGTACTGGTTTTGACCTACAAAGCCCTATATGGCTCCAGTCCAGGTTATCTGAAGGACCATATCTCTTTCTATGAACCTGGTAGATATCTACAATCTACTGGGGAGAGCCTTTGTTATCGAACACCGCTACCCCCACCTCTAATGAAAAGGAAATATAGTTCGCTGTGAAATAGATTTATAGTTTTAAAGGACAAGGAGCCAAAATGAATTGCAGCGGCACCCTTTCTCATAGATGAAGTCTTCCCCAACCCTCCTTGGACCAGCAGCGACTCCAATTCCCACAAAGTCCATTTTCTTCCACTTACACCTTTTTGGCTCAATCCTTTAATTGAAACCGGTTCAGATCAGTGCATATTCGCAGGGAATTAAAAACCCCAGATATGGCAGGGCCAAGTGCAGGTTGCATGAGATTGAGCCCACCGGAGAGCCTCTTCCGTGGACCTCTAGGTATCACAGATGGCCACCCTGGTCCCAATGCTGTAGTGACCCCCCAGTTGGTGACAGGTTTGCACCAGCGGTTGTCCAAAGGACCCTGGCCCTGGAGGAGGACTCTCTAGGGACATACAATTTCTAGTTTAACAAAATGAACATATTATTATGATGCTACAACATATCTATAACCCTGGGCTCCACCAAGAAGAGTTCTTTTTGGATTCTATACTATGTATCCTTTTTCCCTTCTCCCCCTCCAATATTCACATACGAGCACAGGGAAAAAACAGAAAAAACAGAAAAGGGGAAATAACTTTTCCAACCTCCAGCCAAGTCAAACCCCACTTTTCTCCTTATCCCTGAGACTATGAATCTATGCTGGACTCTATTTGATTCTTATTTTTATTATTTTATCTTCATGTATTTCTATAATATATATTAAATAGAAGATAAATTGCAATGAACTATCCTTAACATCTGCTGACTTTTGGGCAGTGCCAAGCATTCTGAGAAGTCCTCTTCACACCTTGGGCTGAAGGCACAACCCAAGACAATTACCACTCAAACAGCGCTCTTCCCGATACCCTGCTGAGAGCCACCAGATTGTCATCTTGAACTCCCTTTGGAGAGACTCGGGCCATCAGCATGGACAAAGAGATATAATGGCTCTGATTGTCTCACCATCTCCTGTAGACATATTCTGGAATTGATATTTGCGTAATCTTATCATTTTTTCGCCCGGACATTCATTATTTTGCAAATTCCATTGACAAACACCCAGGGATGGGTGCAAAACCTGGGAGCTTCCCTGCCCCAGAAAACACCTCTGACTGCTGATTGGAGGCCCCAGAGCTTCACCATCCAGCAAGGAAGGAATCCCCAGCTGCATCATCATTGCCCGGACCAAGCAAGGCATGTGCTGCCTAAGCTTTGCCCCTTAACCAATCAGGGGCGAGGAAAACACCAGCTGGCTTTTCAGTGCCGGCTAATCAGGGAGAGGGGAGGGAATTTCAAAGCCTAGCAATATTAATGCATGGCATTTCTTCCATATAAAAGGAACATTAGTAGTTAGTGGAAATCATCAGGTGGCTCTCGGTATCCATGGCGGAGAGGCTCCCAGGTGTTGCACCCATCCCTAGGTGTTTGTCAATGGAATTTGACAAACAATGAATGTCCGGGCAAATAAATGATGAGATTAGGCAGACATTTTTGGCTTCACCTTCTCTCGGTCCCACCACCCACTCAAGTGTGGGAGAGGGCCTTTTCAGTGGCTGCTCCCAGACTTTGGCACTTCCTCCCAAGAGAGGCCAGGGAGGGAGCTTCCTCTGCCAGCAGACATTTGGTTAAGGATGAGGGCTATGCTCCTGGGGAAGTGGTGGGTGGGATTTTTGGGAGGATTGTCTGTTTTAAAAATCAATTTTAATTGTATTCATTGTGTTTCAACTGGTTGGTTTTTTGTTTTTTTGTTTTTGGAGCTCCTGGTGGCGCAATGGGTTAATCGACAAGTCAGCAGTTCGAATCTGAGGAGAGTGGGTGAGCTCCCTCTGTCAGCTCCAGCTCCCCATGAGGGACATGAGAGAAGCTTCCCACAAGGGTGGTAAAACATCAAAATATCCCAGCATCCCCGCAAAGGATTCCCGCAGGCAGGAAGCAGCCAGGCATTGAAGCTGAAACGCTATCCAATGCTAATCAAGTTGGCCAATTGCAACATTCACACTTGTCTCCAACATACAAGATTTCTTCTCCCACCCTGGACCTTCCACAGATATATAAGACCCACTTGCCAAGTTTCCAGCAGATCTCACAACCTTTGAGTATGCCTGCCAGGGATATGGGCGAAATGTCAGGAGAGAATGCTTCTGGAACATGGCCATACAGCTCAGAAAACTCACAGTAACCCACATCTAATTTTGTAAGCCTTTTAAAAAATTGAACCACTCGAACCCGGAAGTACCTTCTACTTGAAAAGACTTATCACTCTACAGTGACTCTTATCATATCTTCTATTCTATGACTCAATCCAACCAACGCTGATGCCGAGGAAGAGGGAAGATAAGACTGGCTTCCCTTTGTTGGCGTGGTAAATGACGCTTAGGCGCTTAAACCAATAGGCAAAGAGCTGATATATAGAAGTAGGAAAAGGTTAGAAATATGTGCAGAAATACTTCCCGAGTTCTGTTTTATCGATACTTCCCACTCTTACCTCCTGTACGTGCGTCTACGGGACTAAGTCTATAGTCGCGACGTTATGTTCCTCTCGCCGCCATTTTGACTGAGGGCGGGTTGCCGCTGAGCTGTCCTTTTTGGCGCGGGTGTGGCTTAAAGCAGCGGGAGCGGACCGGAGCTGGGAAGAGGAGTGAGCCTCGGAGGTAAAAGGGAGGAAAAACGGGGGAAGGGGGTCCTGACAGGGAAATACAGAAGGGCTGTGTGGGCGACTCTCCTTCAAGGGCTCCCCTTTATGCCGCTCCTATTGAGAGGAGCTGGGACTCGCCGGCACTTGGCCCTTCTGGGCCTCCGTCCTTTCTCAGTGGGTCTCGCGTGGCAGGATCTTCTTCTTTCCCCAAACTTCTCTTCCTCTTTAGGGGAAATTGGGATGCTAGGGAGAGTAAACTGTCTTTGAAATAATCTTTGGAAGGCATGTCTAGGGCCCCTTCCACACAGCTGAATATCGGCTTTGAACTGTTATATGTGGCAGTGTGGACTCAGATAGCCCAATTCAAAGCAGATATTGTGGGATTTTCTGCCTCGATATTCTGGGTTATATGGCTGTGTGAAAGGGCCCTAGGAGGAGACAATACAAAACTAAATGTATTGTCCTCTCCCTTCAAGGAAGACTTTCCTATGGCGTTTCTTTGCCAATCAAAAAGTCTTTGGGGGGGGGGGGGATAAAAAAAGGGAAACTTTTCTCCCTTCTCTTCTATTAAGACTGAAAATGTGTGGTATTTATTTGTAGCATTTGTTTTAGGCCCCTTCCACACAGTCCTATAGCCCAGAATATCAAGGCAGAAAATCCCACAGTATCTGCTTTAGAGGCCGGGCTGTGGCGCAGGCTGTTGAGCAGCTGCAATAAATCACTCTGACCATGAGGTCATGAGTTCGAGGCCAGCCCATGGTGGGGTGAGCACCCGTCAATTAAAAATTAAAAATAGCTCTGCTCGTTGCTGACCTAGCAACCCGAAAGATAGTTGCATCTATCAAATAGGAAATAAGGTACCACTTATAAAAAAAGTGGGGAGGCAAGGTTAACTAATTTACGACCTGGAATGAGGAAGTGCCGTCAGAGTGGATGATGAAGCAGCTGCTCCCCCCTGTGGCCGGATTCGAACATCCCCTCAGGAGAAGGTTAACTTGCCTCTGCGTCTGTCTGTCTCGGTCTCTGTTTGATGTGTTTATGTGCATTGAATGTTTGCCCTATGTGTGTATAATGTGATCCGCCCTGAGTCCCCTTCGGGGTGAGAAGGGCGGAATATAAATACTGTAAATAAATAAACTGGGTTGTCTGAGTCCACACTGCCATATATTCCAGTTCAAAGCAGATAATGTGGGATTTTATTCAGCTGTGTGGAAGGGGGCTGAGTCCACACTCAGATAATGTGGGATTTTCTGTGTTGATATTTTGGGATATAGGGCTGTGTGGGCCCATAGGATGACTAAAAAAGGAACTGCTTTTTCACCACCCAATACAGCTAGCCCTCTGGATCCACAGGATTCCATCATCGACAGTTTGAATACCCCCCCCCCCCCAAAGATCCAAAAAGTAAACCTTGATTTTTCTGTTTTATATATAAGGATCTTTCCGAGCAGTTCACACACCTTTTAGAGATGCATCATTTTGCGACACATGAATTTGACTTTGCAAGCAGAGGTTAAACTAGCCCCTTATAAGAGGTATGGACATATACATACATTGTAATAATAATAATACCCTTTATTTATATTTTGCTCTATCTCCCCAGAGGGACTCAGAGCCGAGTACAGAACATATATGAGGCAAACATTCAATGCCCTTTACACAATGACATGCAATATGCAGACAGAGGTAACGGTAAAGGTTTTGCCCCTTTTTTCATCTCCGGCCTCTGGAGACGATGTTCAACTTCTGGCCATGGGGAGGTGCTTTTGTTCTATTTTTCCATAGGAGACTGTTATCATACTGACCATTTGATGCAGTTCAAGGCTTGCTTCAAATTAGCGGCCAAACAACAAATACCCACAAAAGTGTGAGAAAGAAAGTCTTTAATGCATATCAGTGCTCTGTAGTTTGTGCAATTACTATTTTGGTATCAAACTGGTTCCATGATTCTTCATATAATCTGCATTTCTTCAATACTAATTTGAAATTGCATTAAATGGTCAGTGTAGATGTGGCCTGAGTCTCACTGTGCCATAGCCTGTCTGATCTCTGCAGAGATTCATATTTTGTCCCCAACCATGTTGGGGCCTCACTGATTCCATATAAGCTTAGTTCAGTGTGCAGTTTTCAGTACCTGTCAAGTGGTGTAAAAATAAGGCAACCCATTCTTCTCAACCAAAAGGAGGCTGGTGAATCCTGTTTTCCAGTATGGGCCACACATTCATGAGTGAGAAAGCTGAATGTTAAATAAGATCTGCAAGGCATTTCTGAATAATAATAATCTTTCTAGATGACACCAAATCCCCCTATATGTGTTTGGGTATATATTATACTTTAACTGGATTTCACTGCAGTTTGTTAAAAGAAATATGGGTGCTTTGTGGGTCAGTGGGTCCAAATATTCACAAATAAACCTGTCATCTGTCTTTGCAGAAACTTTACAATTCTATGGCGACTTACTTGGAGTTTATCCAGCAAAATGAAGAGCGTGATGGAGTGCGTTTCAGCTGGAACGTATGGCCATCCAGCAGACTGGAGGCCACAAGGATGGTTGTCCCTTTGGCCTGTCTATTCACTCCTTTGAAAGAACGATTAGACCTTCCACCTGTCCAATATGAGCCAGTGTTATGCAGCAGACCAACTTGTAAAACTGTACTCAATCCACTTTGGTACGGATTTGTTCATAGATATAGTGTGCACGTTTTCTTGGTTTAGAGAGAGATATATTTGTAAAGCTTTTGGTATGGACTTTACAATTAAATAATTATCACCTACAACTAAATATAGTCCTGACTTGGAATTTGGTAATCAAAACATATTGAATGCATAAGAACTGGGATAAAATATTTTTAAAAATAATTCCTTCTAATTTAAAAAATGTAAAAATCAAGTTTCTCTTTAAAAATAATTTTGTTTTGAGCTCTACATTATGTCTTAACTAGCTCAGATACACTGACCAGATACAGTGGCCTGATTCAGATGTTATATTGATAGTTTGTGATAAGAAAGAACTTAGTGTTTCCTTGAGCTTGTGCATCCCCTTCCTCCTTGCCGGATTCAGCACATTTCCAGGACCATATTTTGTTGTATCACCTGAATCAACAAGCTGTTGTCAGTGTTAACTCCCAATATTCTCTTTATGGCTGTGATGATAGAGGAGAAGAGCATAAGAGCCCAAACACTACTGCAATTTCTTCTTGTTATGTTAAATTTGGACTATAGCTCCTATCATCCCTCATCCTTGACTGTGCTCTGCATGGCTGATATACCAAAAACATCTGGAAGGGGACGTTTTTAACTAAAATAGTTAAATTTTAGTTAGTTGAAAATCTAAATGCTACAAGACTCACTGGTCTGTGGTATGAAACACTTTTCTGCCTGGTTCCTCATTTTCACCTCAATATTCCTATCATGGTATATGAAGTAGTAAGAGCCAGCACATGAACTATATGATTTTCTACTGTTATCACTGGTTTAATAAACAATTCACTATGCTTTTAAACATCAAACTGTAGGAGGAATGTTCTCATCCTGTTTCCTACTCCTTAGTGTGTGTCTGTGTAAACTTTACACCTTGTCCTTGTCCACAAAATACTGTTTGTTTCCTAATACAATGTAAACATAAGGAAACCCATTTGTCAGTACTAATTCTTGTCTGTAGAACAGTCAGATTAATGAAAAAGAATTTTTGTTTTAATCAAATCAGATAAACTTTTTAAGTACTTGTCCGGAGGTAAGGTAGAAATTTTTGATGAAACTCAATTAAAAATGGCCATCCCAATGAAGAAATGTATGCTAGCTTAATTGAGAATGGTTGACTCTGCTACTATTAGGGACATTAAATGGGGAATTTGAAGTTGGGTTTTATCAGACAGTACAAGTAGTAATTTTCTTCTAATATTGTGAGTTCTTTTTAGTGTTGTACATTGACTTTGAGGATATCTATTATATCTTTAATGCCAATTATTTGAAAGAGAAATTGATCACTGTGACATTTATTTGCTTGATCTTTCAAAATGAGGTTTTAGTAGCTTTTATATATTCTTTTCTTATAGCCAAGTTGATTATCGAGCCAAGCTCTGGGCCTGCAACTTCTGCTTTCAGCGAAACCAGGTGAGTGTGAAAGATTGTAGGTCCTGCCATCTATAATTTTTGATTCCCTTGTTTAGAAGTAATTCTGTTAGTTGTATCCTATATGCTCAGACTAGTTTAATACATTATTTACTTATTTATTTATTTAAAACATTTATATTCCACCCTTCTCACCCCGAACAGGACTCAAGGCGGAGCACAACATATATACAGCAAACATTCAATGCCAGAACATAAAATAGAAAAAGCTTGCTTATATTGCATTAGAAAGGAACGTTTGCATCTTTCAGTATATTTTCTAATCCTTGCTGTGTTTCCCCAGTTTCCACCAGCATATGCAGGCATATCTGAAATGAATCAACCAGCAGAACTCATGCCACAGTTTTCCACAATTGAATATATAGTCCAGGTAACCTTTTGTGTTCCATTTTTAAAATTCACAATATTATATTGAGTAACTTTATGACAGTAATCTCAAAGAGTTTTAAATATGGGTTTTTACAAGGGTCTTCCATTGTACATAACTTTATGTGATTTTCTTTTTCTCACACCAGCGTGGTCCTCAGACACCCTTGGTCTTTCTTTATGTGGTGGATACGTGTTTGGAAGAGGAGGACTTGCAGGCTTTAAAGGAGTCTCTGCAGATGTCTCTGAGTTTGTTGCCCCCGGATGCTCTTGTTGGCTTGATTACCTTTGGTCGAATGGTCCAGGTTCATGAACTCAGCTGTGAGGGAATCTCCAAAAGTTATGTTTTCAGGGGCACCAAGGATTTAACAGCAAAACAAATACAGGTGTGGTGTTGCCTTGATTTTAATTAAAGCTAATTCAGCTTTTCAGTTGCCTGTCTCTCCTTCCAAAATTAAAGTGGGATTTTCTAATGATGGTATGTGTTTTGACTGTTAGGATATGTTGGGCCTTTCAAGGTCTACTGCGCCTGTTCAACAAGGAAGACCTCATCAGCCACAGGAACAGCCTGTCATTTCAAGCAGGTACTTAAGTTATTAAAAGAACCTATTTCAAAGGATAGAATTGGTTGACTTCCATGAAACAACTAAAACATGAAGAGTTTCTGTTTCCCAATGGGACTTTTAAAAAATAACTAGAATAAATCATTTTCCAAATTATTGCAACTGTTTCTTTCCATTTATATTAGATATAGCTATGAAATGACATCTCTAATCATGATGTCACTCAGGGTACATCTTTCAAAAGTGGAAGGTGATGATTTGAAATGCTAGTAAGATGGAATACATAACTGAGCAATTAGAGCATGTTGATTCATTTGAAATCCTACATGAACCACCCTGTTTCCATTGTGGTATTTTGTATTGCGTTTCCATCGCACATACTTATGCGGCAGATTTTGTGAAAATTTTAATGATTAATAGTTTGTTGTGAAATGAGCTTTGTGTATGTGTGCACAGCCTGCTTTCTGTCTTTATTTGATTAATACACTCAATTGGTATTTGACACTTACTGTCTAGAGTTACGTAGCTACTTTATGTATTTAGTGATCATTTAGTAGTACATTGAGATTGTAAATCTTCTGAGAAATGTTGTGCATAAAGTTGTTATTTAAAATGTAAAACTATATTTCTTTTTCATTTGAAATTTTGTAGATTTCTGCAACCTGTTCACAAAATTGACATGAACCTGACAGATCTCTTAGGGGAACTCCAAAGGGACCCATGGCCAGTCACACAAGGAAAGAGGCCATTGCGATCCACTGGAGTAGCCTTATCAATTGCTGTTGGGTTACTAGAGGTACATTTGCTTTCAACAACGATTAAATGGTGATGGAAATAAACCAAAATGGCCTGGTGCACTAACAGCATGAAAAGTATTGGTGCTGGTCAGTGTTGTGTCTATGTGGCTAGATGTGTATGGTTTTTAAGGCAATGCCATCTAAATATTATTTTGAAAAGTTGATGTTTCAGTGCTATTTCTTGTAATGTCTGGGAAGTAATTTTGTATGCTTGCCAACTGGACCACAGCTTGAAAGTCTTTTCCCTTCTCCAAAATTATAAATTAAGCCTGGACAAATGGTGATAATGCAGCATGTTCCTCCTTTTTTGACATTAAGAGCATGCTCTGTGTTTGTAGAACTGAGCTAGGCTATAGTACTCTTTTTAAAATAAAACAAATTAATTTCTCAGTGGGATGGATGTAGCCAGCCACATTGGTATACGTCTGTGCATTAATTGATGACCCTTCTTGAGCATTTGTCCTTCTTTCTCCACTATCAAGGGAACATTTCCAAATACTGGGGCCAGAATAATGTTGTTTACAGGAGGCCCTCCAACTCAAGGGCCAGGCATGGTGGTAGGAGATGAGCTGAAAACTCCAATCCGTTCCTGGCACGACATAGAAAAGGACAATGCACGGTTCATGAAAAAAGCTATGAAGGTAGGCCTTTGTTTTAAACACTCACTATAAGACTGTATTTTTTCAGGTTCTGCTGAACACTGGATTTCCTGAAAAATACACAGTTACAAGAACACTTTGAAAGCTGATATGAGAATCAGAAATTTTAATTTTAATTTCAAACTATGTAGGTCAAATGCTTCCTTGTCGCTGTATAATCTTTTTAAACATCACTTTAATTCAAGATGAAGTTGTTAAAGTCATCTAATGAACAATCACTATGGTTGCTTGCCCTTTCTTCTTCTCCTTAATAATTTCTTTTCAGAATTCTTATTTGTATCTCTTTCTTTATTGTTAAGTCTAGCAATATAATATTAGAGTGCCAAAATGTAAAAAAAACATGTATTGCATTTGAGCGCTTGAGTTTTATTGTTTTAAGAAAATCAAATTTTCCTACTTGCCAAATCTAGTTTCCCTCCTTTACTGTCTTTCCATATCGATAGTCAAGAATATTGTGCTAGATGCCTTAAAAAACAACAACAAAAATGCCATATTTTTGTTTTGTTATACATGGAGAAGAAAATATAAGATCATCAGTAAAAAGACTATTCCATTCTATACAAAGAAACATTTAAACCTTTCCACATGAAAGTGTTCTTCACCACGTTCTTCCTTACTGTTAAAAAGATGTCATAGGTAAAAACTCTATACAAAAGTATCATTTTAAAAATCTTCCAGTTGCCACACATTCCTCATACCTGTTTCCAGGATTGTAGCAATCGTTTCTTATAGTGATAGCAAATATTGCCTGCAAATTCTTTCTTTGTTTTATTTCTGCAGCACTATGAGATGCTCGCTGGTCGCACAGCTGCCAATGGACACTGCATTGATATCTATGCCTGCGCTCTTGATCAGACTGGTCTTCTGGAGATGAAATGTTGCACAAATCTAACTGGGTATGTTCTCAACCCTCAACAGGATGAGCCCCTCTTTGATCCATGCACCACTCTTAAACTGTGTCCACAATTTGCCGTTTTCTTTCTTTTGGGATTAGGGGGATCTATAGCCTAAATTCTTTTAGTTCTGACTAGAGTAGACACATCTACGTTTTTAAGTTTATCTATGTATTGACTCATCATTCAGCACTTGTGGATATGATGTCTGACTTTAAAATATCCTTTAGCCTTTGCTCAGAACTACAATTGCTATTTGGTTGCAGTACCCACTATCCACAATCCTCATAGTAGATAATCAAAAGTGATGAAAGTTATTATTCAATAACATCTGAAGACCCAATCTGGGAAAAACTAAAGAGTACTGACCACCATGTAAAAAAATATAGTTTGCCCTCTGTATGCAAGGATTTTCCATTCATGGATTCAACCACCCTTTGTAGGCAACCATAAGACTGTTGTGGCCATCAATGAAAATGAGTTTGACAGTCCTGGTTTAGCATCTCACTGCCTACATTTCACTGAGATGTCATTTTCCCTCTCAGGGGCCACATGGTGATGGGAGACTCGTTCAATACCTCTCTCTTCAAGCAGACTTTCCAGAGAGTGTTCAGCAAAGATCTCAGTGGAGAATTCCGAATGGCTTTTGGCTCTACTTTAGAAGTGAAGGTGAGTGTGACAAGCTCAAGCTGGATCTTGAAATTGTGGCTTGGTAGTTGAGTACTGGTATTATACTATATTCATCTGAAAGAAATGTATAATATATACCAGTGTTTGTAATTGTCAGCTTCAAAGACAATATCCTGTTCATCAAAACCTTACTTTCTTCCTCACAAAGGAGTGGAATACACCACTCATACATGGAGGCAAGTTACTGATTTCCTAACAGCTCATTATTTAGAGGGGACATTTCTGGCAAGGTGATAAAATTACTCAATAATCTGTCGCTATTGGTTGGGACTGATGTTGTAATCCGTTGAATTTTAGACTTCTAGAGAGCTGAAGATTGCTGGATCTATTGGACCATGTGTATCCCTAAATGCCAAAGGGCCATGTGTTTCTGAAAATGTAAGTTATATGGTTGGAGGTGGGAGGGACAACATTTTTGGGGGAGGTGGGGCAGGAAATACAATAATATGCATTGTGAGTGATAGGTCATTTATGACATTATGAAAGGCTTCATCCAAAAGATTATTCAACATCTTTTGTAATTTACTAGCTCATTATATCTCCATGTATATATATAGAGAGAGGGGGGTTATATATATGCTATAGCCAGTGTAGAGAGCTGGGGAGAGATGCAGAGCATCACTGTTTTCCTTGTCCTTTCTATGACTGTTGCTGTGAAGTGACAGTAGCATATAGAGCCCAGGATGGCCACGTAAATAGATCTTACCCTTGGTGGCAAGGAACATTTACCTTGAAGGGGAATAGGACAGTCAGCTGCTGAGCAAGTTTTCTGCTACCACTTCTGGGGGGGTAGGCTTATTTCCCATCTGTCCTGCTCTGAGCCGTAACAAATCATTTACAGCCTTAATTTGAGGCAAAAGAACAGTCTTCAGGCTGGCATAAAATTCCTATGCAATAAGGGTATGAATCAATAAAAGGATGCATAGGTATACCTCAATTAGTAAAGTGGATGCATTTGTTGGCATTACTTCTTTAACAGAATCTTTTGTACCAGTGACAGGAGTAACATGGAGATAATAGAAATAACTTCCTCCAACACAAAAAGGAGCAATATGTTTCAACACACTTTTTATCTAAACTATTATGCAGAGTTTTATTTATTATTAACTAAAATAGTAGTATATGCATGTGAAATGAAACAGCTAAATTAACTTTATATGTGTAAATAAAACTATTCTGATTCTGCTGAAGAGCACCTGAAGGCTTACTCCAGTTTGTAACATGTTGAGAGTTGGAATAAGGCTTATCTACCAGATCCTTTTCTCTTTGGTTTTCTATTCATGCATGCTCAGTAAGGGATTCTGGAAGCAGATGCTAGAATAGAATTTAATTCTTTCCCATCTCAAAAACTTTTTGCATCATTTAATGCAGATACTCTTTTGCATCCTGACACTGAAATTCTGTTTCTCCACTCCTATCTCCATCTTCCTAATATCAATACTGCTTAAAAAACTTCCAGCTGGACAGAGAAAGAAGAGGAAGAGAGAGCTGGTGATGTTAAGAAGTGTTTCACTGTCAGAGTTTTAGTTAACTAGGGCATGTATTTTGTTTGAATATTAAATGAAGGTCACTCTCAAATATCCCTATGATACCTCCTTGTCCTTTCTATATATATTATTCTAGGGATTGGTAATTTCATTATCACATGATAGTAATTCAAATGCTAGTTATAGTATGCAAAATATTGTACCCTTATGCGAGCTTAACAAATTTTATATTCCATCTAGACCAGGGTTGAATGTTTTCATAGTGACAAATCAAGGTGGTGGCAAGGGAGCAAGGCCAAGTTGTCGTCTGTTTTCTCTTTTAGTCACCAAACATATGCAGGGTTTAAGGCTTCATTGTTTGTGTTTGTTCTTTAACCAATTTAAGAATCTTCAGGAACAAAATGTGCTGGGACCATATTCTGTAGCCATAATGTAAACAGAACACCCCTTCCCTCATTTTTGGACTTTCTCATAGGAACTTGGGATCGGAGGCACATGCCAATGGAAAATTTGCAGTATTGACCCCACCATGACTCTTGCTATTTATTTTGAAGTAGTAAACCAGGTAACCTTGTCTTTTTTCCCTCTCTTTGCCTGTAATGCCAAAAATGTTGAGATTATTTCTAGATGTATACATACTTCTTAAACTGAACAAGTAAACCATCCACAAATGATAGTTGCTGTTTCATTGAGCAATATGCCATCTTTGACAAATAGGATTGTGTAGCACTTATATTACTATTCAAACTTCCATGCTTATTTTCTTTGCCCTTTATTCCTCCCATTTGCAATTTGTCTTGATGTACATATAGTTGGCCCTCCATAACCATGGATTCTCTATCCTCAGATTAAACTATGGTTTGAAAATGTTTTAAAAGATCTAAAAAGTTACCCTTTACCATTTTATATAATGAACAACATTTTCTACACTGTTTTATATAATGTATTTGAGCATACATGGATTTTAATATCCACAGTAGGTCCTGGAACCAAATCCCAGCAGATACCAAGGGTCCATTGTATTCAACCCAATCCTAAGCAAATGTGGAGTAAACCACCTGTAATTCAGCTTTCTTTAACTCTGGATAAACATGACTAAAATTGCACTGTTAATTTGATTCTGATTATTTTGAGCACTTGAATCCTTGCATTTAAGCTCCAAGAAGCTTATTGACTCACTGTTGTCTTCCAACATAATAAGCTGCTTTTATTTTGTCTTTATTTTGTAATTATGTGTGATATTTCAGACTGCATTTTAAGCATAGCTTATTTCCGTAAAACAACTTTTCTTTATCTGGTTTCCAGCACAATGCACCCATACCTCAGGGCGGCAGAGGAGCCGTCCAGTTTGTTACACATTATCAGCATTCCAATACACAGAGGCGTGTTCGTGTGACTACAGTTGCTAGAAAGTGAGAACTGCTTGGGATAAGTAGCCTTGTATTTTTTTGGCTTCGTGCTTTTATTCAGCTGTGGGGGGGGGGTAGTGGAAAAGGGATGGAAACAAGTAGGCGACAAGGGCAATTATATACAGTAGAGTGTCACTTATTGAACAAAAACAGACCGGCAGAATGTTGGATAATAAGGAGGGATTAAGGAAAAGGCTATTAAATGTCCAATTACATTATGATTTTACAAATTAGGCTCCAAAACATGTTATGTAATGTTATGTAGTAATTACTGTATTTACGAATGTAGCACCAAAACATCGCAATGTTTTGAAAACATTGACTACAAAAACATTGGCTACTAACAAATTGACTAAAATAAAGATAGAATTGCATAAAATGAACTTGCAGTAACAACATTGACAAAAGTTAAATCCGTAAAAAGTGAATTTTTAAATCTTTTTTTGTTAAACTGTTAAAATATATATACTGTATAAGTTGTCTATGTTATCTTCTAAGCTTCCTCATGAGGAAAAGTGGTTATGTTATACTCTACTTGTTTGATGCAAATAAACTTATTAAAATAAAAACTGGTAGGTCTAGGGGCCAGCAAACAGACAAACAGTCCAAAATTGGCCAAAATGTTAAACAGTACAATCTATTTAAAAGGTGAATTGTCATTCCTGGAAGCTTCCAAAAAGGGCAAACTGGGACAGGTATTTTTGGACAAAAGAAAGTAGATCAGGGCTTCTGACAAAGTCAAGGGCCAGAAAATCAGGGCCATGTTGCCCCATAAAGATTGTGCTGTTGTTCTGTTGCATGAATTGCTTCTGCATAGAAAGTTGGGTGCTGCCCTACATCTTCAGAAATACAGATGTGCTAATTCTTGCCTTTTTATCAGCTGGGCTGATGCCCAGAGTCAGCTGCAGCACATAGAAGCTGCCTTTGACCAAGAAGCAGCGGCTGTCCTGATGGCCCGGCTGGGCGTCTATAGAGCTGAATCAGAAGAGGGTCCCGATGTTTTGCGCTGGCTTGACAGGCAGCTGATCAGACTTGTGAGTATAATCTCTTGTAAGCTGGAAGCATTTTAGGGTTCATCTATCAGGTTATTTTTACTTCTTTAAATTCTTTCTTCTGATTCACATTACCAGAAGGATAATCTTTTCATCAACACTAAGAAGAGTATCATAACATAACAACCTGTATGTATCATAATCCGATTGCATATTATAATAGCAAAGCACTACATATGCCATTCAAAATTTATTTTTCAAATATTTTATCAAAGAAGGTAGTGGTCTCACTATATTTGACACAAATCCCTTTAACCGTGGGAATGGCAGTGGAGGCCCATGATGTCTAACCCATATGCTAGCAATGAATTATTTGGGGTAACTGTAGCCAAGAAAGCTACCATTCATTAATGTAGTTCAAATTTCATTGATAACTGTGAGACAGTTCATAACTGTCTATTAGGTCATGAATCATCCAAAAATTGGATTTTTCTGGGCCATAATCTATATGGTTATGAGGGAAGAGAGGCTGAATAGAAAATAGTTGAGTGGAAAATGGTTGGACTGTATAATATTTTATTGCCAGACAGCCGGGGCTTCTTTTAAAACTTGTTCTGTATTCTGTTGAAAGTTGTATTCTGCATTAAGTATTCTGTTTAAAGCTGCCTTGTTTAATTCTTAAAAGAAACACCCATGTTTAATCCATGCTCAGAGTCCAGTTTGATTTGGTTCCACAGCAGATAGTCTTCCAATTTAATAAGAAGAACAGCTTGATTTAACTGAAATGTTTCAAAATAAAAATCCCATTAGGAATGTGTAGACCACTAGATTGAATGTATTTTACTGAATTATGTCTTGGCTTTTTTTGTATTGGCTATGAAGATTTCAATTTGTTTCTGTGAATAGCTTTAGTTTTTTAAAAAATCTGGCGGCTAAAATTATAGTTCATATAAAATACCAATCATACATAGCTTGATAGTCAGAAACCCACCTACCTTCCCCATAGTTCGTTGTGACATATTTTTTATTTATATTGTATATGTATATTACTAGCTGTGCCCGGCCACGCGTTGCTGTGGCAAAGTGGTGGTGGTATCGGTTAAAACTTGTTGTGGAATTTTTATTTGACGTTATTTGTATTTTTTTAAATTAATTTTATTGTCACTTATCTTTTTTATTTATTATATTTTATTATTTTGTTGTATTATTTTTAGTCATTTTGTTATAGTATTTTATTGTATTAATTATTTTAGTGTTTTTTATAATTTTTTATTGTATTATTTGTATTTATTTTTTATCATTATTTTATTAACACTGGGCTGAGTGGGTTGCTAGGAGACCAAGTGGGCGGAGCTTAGCCTTCTAACTGGCAGCAATTGGATAAAAACAATTATTCCTCTCCCTCTAATTAGGAATTTATTTTTCTTTTCTTTTTGTTGTATCAACCTAGAGGCATGGATGAGGGGTTGTGATGTCAATTTTCGAGGTTGTGGGGTGTTTACTTTTGTTGTTTTGTCCGCTGCCGTGATGCCATCACTCTTTTATATATATAGATGGGAGGTTATATCCAAAGTAGCTGATAGTAAAATTTGTACAAAATACACCTTCAAACAATTGCATCATATAGGTGTCCCCCACTTATGAACAAGATAGATTTTATAAATTTCTTCTTTAGTTGAATTTGTATGTAAGTCAGAACAGGTACATTTTAAATGTAATTTTAGCCATTTTTTTTAGTTTTGGATAGAATATAAAAGGATTAACATCCCTGTAACATTTGTTTTGCTGTTTGTCTTCCTGTTCAGATGAGTTCCCCTCACTTTTTGTCCCTGTGATAATTGGATTTTGAAAAATTTGGAAACAAGAATTGGTGATAAAGCTTTGTTGGAGACATCTTTTCCCCATAATAACATTTCCAGGAGTGAATTTCCCTTCTTAGGAATAGATTTCTCTCACTTTCTGTTGTCTCACCCTTTGTTTGTAACTAGGAGTCATACATAAGTTGAATGTTTTTAACTCAGGACTGCCTGTATAAACGATCAGTTTAAATGAACACGAAACTACATGGCAAGATATAATGAATCTATTGGGCAGGTTAAGACCTTGTCCAATACCATTGTTATTATCACTGACAACAACAACTCTACCTGTTCAAAGAGATCATCAAGTATTTATGTGAAGTTTGGGTTTGAAGCATATCTGTGATCTATAACACAAACAACGCTGAAAGCAATGAACTGTGGTTAGGAAAAAAAAGCAGAAAGGGGAGATGAAACCAATGAGTGGGCATAGTGGTGGTGGGAGGACATCTACTTTTTCCCTCCCAAAGAGAAAGCATAATTTGATGTTATCTCTGGTTCAATCTATGTTACAGTTTTTCATTAAATGAAAATTCTTTATTTTAAGTTTCAAGCATACTAGAGTTAAACCATGCTTGAAGTTCAACTCTAGTTATGAGCAATTCAGCTGACATGAAAAGCAGTTGATACAATTATCTTGGAAGCAATTTCCCTGTTTTTGGGGGGGGAAAACTCCTTTATCAAATATATCCATTTATCTAACAAATTTAATTCTCTTGTTTTGCAAAATAAATATACTTTTTTTAAAAAAAAGAACAAAACTCCAATCCTTCTTGGTAATATTATCAGAAGTAATCTGTTTATTTTCATCCGCTATTACATTGTACAAAGTTAATGAAAGTATTTAACCAATTACTGAGGTCTGTATTTTTCTCCCAACAGTGTCAGAAGTTTGGACAATATAACAAGGACGATCCAAATTCATTTAGACTTTCTGATTCATTCTCTCTGTATCCCCAGGTAAAATAGCATTTATCAGAATTTTAAAAATAAATAGAAGATACCAGTGCATGCTCCAAGATGTCACTATGATTATCGTAAAAATGGCTGGATTGTTCTTTCTGATGTGGCATAGCCTTTATATTAATCTTTTTAATTTAAATAAAAAGATTTGAAGTGTCATATAAACAAAGGGGGAAGGCAGTCGTTTAGACCAGTATTATAGTTTCTGTTTTTCTGTTTTCTATACAGTTCATGTTCCATTTGCGTCGATCTCCTTTCCTCCAAGTGTTCAATAACAGTCCAGATGAATCTTCCTATTATCGCCATCACTTTTCCAGACAGGACTTGACCCAGTCCCTCATCATGATCCAGCCTATACTCTATTCTTATTCCTTCTATGGACCACCGGAGGTGATTTCCTTTCTTTCAGATCTAGTAAATGCTTTTAAAGAAGAATTGGTAATACTGTATGAAAGGATTTTTAGGCTGTAAATATGTCGAAAGCTAGGATGACAGAATTCTACCTTTGAATTCTTACACCTTAGTAAAATTTGCTTAATTATTATTTTCCCGAGGGAAAAAGGATATGTCAGAATCACATTTTTTAGAAGAATATCTTCAAATGTACAAGTTCCTGAAAAATAAATTTCTGTCAGGGAAGATCCCTTTACTGACTGCTAGTATTTAAATGTATTATTTAAAGGCACCCATTAATATATG
Organism: Anolis carolinensis; assembly: GCF_035594765.1. Taxonomy (NCBI): domain Eukaryota; kingdom Metazoa; phylum Chordata; class Lepidosauria; order Squamata; family Anolidae; genus Anolis; species Anolis carolinensis. The sequence continues at coordinate 138,200,935 of NC_085844.1, forward strand.
TTAACAGTAAATAGTGTTTTTTAAAATTTTCTGTGTGTGTGCCTTGAAGCCTGTTGATTTATGACTACTCCATGAATATCATAGGGTTTTATTTAGATAACGAATAATTAGAGGTGGATTTGTCAGTTGCTTCCTCTGAAATACAGCCTACAGCACCTAGTATACTTTATGGTTCTCCCATCCAAGTATTAACCAGTACTGACCTGATTAACTTCCAGGATCAGATATGACTTGGTGCCTTTAGAATATTTAGGCCTTAGCTGAAAAGAAAAAGATACTTTACATACTGATCTCGGCTTAGATAAAGCTTTGTAGATGTAAAATTATTTTTTCACTGGGGGATGTGTAGAAATTTATTTTAAAAGTTTATTTCTGCAGTTGTTTCCCTATATGATGGGATGCAAGATTAATGTAAGCTCCTTTGTGGTATATCTATATCTTTCCTTTCCTACGGCAGTCTTTCTGGATACTGATTTATTCATGTATTCTTCTAGCCTGTACTGTTGGATAGCAGCAGCATTCTTCCTGACAGGATACTACTGATGGATACCTTTTTCCAGATTGTGATCTACCTTGGTGAGGTAACGTGCAAATAACTGTTTTGTTCCAGCTGAGATTTGCATGAATTCCTTGAAAACTTTGTCTTCTCGAGGACCGTAAAATGTGCCTTGCAGTGAATCTCAAAGCCTATATTAGAACTAGATAGTGCTAGCAAAGGAATTGCTCAGGGCTTGGTAGAATGTGAGGTAAGATTAAAAAAGAGGATACAATTTGAAAGTCTTTTCTCCCCTTCTCATTTGAAGGGATAGGATAAAAGTAGGACTCAGTGGAAGTGAGCAGTCAACAATTCATTCTTTAGTTTTGGGCAGTGGTGTTTCTGGTGGAAAAAAAAAATCTATTGCAGACTTTGACTCCCACAATTCCTAACAGCTGGTAGGCTGTTAGGAATTGTGGGAGATGGAGTCCAAAACACCTGGAGGGCTGAAGTTTGCCTGATCTATTGCCTAGGAAAATCCAAACTGTTTTTGTCACTGCTGCTAGACAATTTTTACAATTTGATTGTTGGAAAGAATTAATCATTTGGCTCCACTGTTTTGTCTATTATTTTTGGGCTGAATACAAATTAGAAAGCGGTCAGGCAGTAAGAGCAAAGTTATGTCTGTTAATGCCTACTAATAAAATAGACTAGTTCACAAACTAAGGGAATCTTGAGAATGAGATATCAAGCTTTATGGAAATAGCTTGATTAATTTCCTCATTTGCCTCTGTCATAATTAGACTATTGCTCAGTGGCGTAAAGCTGGTTATCAAGAGATGCCTGAATATGAAAACTTCAAGCACCTGCTGCAGGCTCCATTGGATGACGCTCAAGAAATCCTGCAGACGAGATTCCCAATGCCACGTTATGTGAACACAGAGCATGGGAGCAGTCAGGTGAGATGCAGCTTTGCAAAGAAAGATGTATGAAGAAACATGATGAACATATATCTGCAAGTAGATTTTCAATGTGTCCCAAGGCCAGATACTTAGTTCCTATTTCAGTTTTGAAGAAAAAATTAAATTGTTTTTCACCAGCTATGTATTCTACTAGGTGGTTCAATAACATTATGTAACAAAATTTGAAAAAAAAAATCTGTTCCTGGTTTGAAGGTGTTATTTCCTGTTTAATTGTGTGATACTTACTTAGAAAGTGGTTTTTCTACTCCAGAAACTTTGTTTTTGTGGCTCCCCCAATCTTTGTTGAATTGGTTGAGACTCTAAGAGCTATACATTGAAAAACTATATCAAAATATGCTGCAGGATGCCCCACAACTTTTCTCATGTTTATATAATAGAACCAATTAGAAAATGACATTTATAACCCAGGAACAAAAAAACGGTGTTACATAGTGTAATAATGTGAGATTTTTTTCTTAATCGTGTTCCTGTATGAAATGAAATATACCATTCTAAATAGGATTAAAGAAAAATGCACTTGTTGGCCACTGTATCCACAAATTTTGCATCCACAGCTTGAAAATTCCCCCTCCCCCCAAAGCAAACCTTGTTTTTGTCACGGGACACCAACTTACTATCCCATTGTATATGCAGGCAGTCCCCAAGTTACAAACATCCGACTTACACATGACTCATAGTTAAGAATGGGGGTGTGACAACAGGAAGTGAGAAAACTCTACCCCTTAGAAGGGAGAATTACCCCTGGAAGAGTTACCATGGGGAAAAGGTGTCTCCACTGAAGCTTGATCACCAATTTTTGTGTCTACAAACCATTTTTTTTCAAAATCCAATTATCACAGGGAGATAAAATGAGGTGGAATCTTCTGAACAGGGGCACAGACAGAAAAACTAACACCGCTTCAGTTACACTTAAAAATGTACCTGTTCTGACTTACATACAAATTCAATTTAAAAACAAACCTACAGAACCTATCTTGTTTGTAACATGGAGACTGCCTGTAGTGAGACTTGAGCATGCATAGATTTTGGTATTCACAGGGTGTCCTTGAACCTAACCCCTGTGGATACCAAGTGCTCATTATATTATAAAAAGATACAAAAAATGATTTCAATGTATAATGTCACAAGCAAGCCACAAATTAGAAGGACCTCATAAAATTTAAATTCAAACCAAAAGCCAACTATGGAATTAAGCGTTATGCCTGCTGAAACAGTGAATCTGAATGAAAGCAAAGGGGTTCTTTGGGAAGGAAATTCTAAATAGAAGGTCCTGTTTGTTGTCAGTAGTCTTATCTTCATCAGTGAAGAAACTCTGAACAGAACCTCCTCTGTTATTCTTTAAGAAGAGGGCCATTTAGTTTTTCTTTTAACCACAATATTTTCAATTGTGCTTTGAAACATAGGAAGTAATGAGAGTCTGTTGGGACATCTGTCATGTAGACCAGCTGTGGTTTGAACTACAGTAGAGTCTCACTTATCCAACATAAAAGGGCCGGCAGAACGTTGGATAAGTGAATATGTTGGATAATAAGGAGGGATTACGGAAAAGCCTATTAAACATCAAATTAGGTTATGCTTTTACAAATAAAGCACCAAAACATCATGTTATACCACAAATTTGACAGAAAGAGTAGTTCAATACACAGTAATGCTATGTAGAAACTACTGTATTTACTAACTTGGCACCAAAATATCATGATGTATTGAAAACATTGACTACAAAAAAGCGTTGGATAAGCGAGTGTTGGATAAGTGAGACTCTACTGTAATTGAAATGTCCAGAAATGTTGATCTCATCATACCCATCCAGTTGAACCAAGGAATATATAGGTTGATTATTTCATCTTAAAATACCTTTTGAAATAGTAAATGCCAGCACTGTGATTCATTCTGATAGAAGCAAAACTTATATTTCAAGAACCCCATTCTTTCAGGATTAGGTTTGACCTTTTATCTTTCCAAACTATATTCCTTGCCATTGGTAAACATTTCAAGTTTTAATATCTTGGGCCCTTTCCACACAGCTGTATAAAATCCCACATTATCTGCTTTGAACTGGGTTATATGGCAGTGTGGACTCAGTTAATCGAGTTCAAAGCAGATGTTGTGGATTATCTGCCTTGTTATTCTGGGTTATATGGCTCCGTAAAATAATGATAATCATCATCATCATCATTTTTATTTATACCCCACTCCATCTCCCGAAGGACTCAGGGCGGCTTACACTGGGACAAGCCCAAAACAGTATTACATCAATAAAAACAGTAACACAATATAATAACACATCTTACAAAAGTTAAAATAATTTAAAACATAGACAGTAATCCCAATCCATGGTCAAGCACCTTAGGCCATGGGCCATTTTAAGGGGAATGGAAATCTGAAAATGCATATTTTTCGGTGACTAGGGATGGGAACGACTAAAGGTAATAAAGTGCATGGAATGGCCAAGGCCTAGGCTTGAAAGGCCTCCAAGCTATGATAATGACATTTCCTATCATTTTATCTCTAGGCTAATTTTCACTCTGTTTTTTACAGGCACGGTTTCTCTTGTCTAAAGTGAATCCTTCTCAGACTCATAACAATCTCTATGCATGGGGACAAGTAAGTAATTGATAAAAAGTTTCTGAAATTCATATTTCCTCCTAGTACAATTAATGTATTGTGTTAGATATTTTAAAAATCAAGGATGTAAATGTGTCACTTGCTTTGGTGCACTTGTGAGGTTTGGTTTTGCATAGATCTATACTTGTTAGGTGCTGGTGTTAAGTCAGCATAATCAACTTTCCTCCTTTTTTCTTTGTTTTGTCATTCACACACACACAGCAAGGGATTTTGAAGGCAATTGTTGTTTATCTTATTGCACACAAAGCTACAGTAAGATTGGTTAGAGGATCCCATTCTTTCTTAGCTCAGATATTTCTGAATTATTTATTGCAAACCTGTTGCCATAACTTGCCACGGAAAGTATGTTTCTGTGGCATGTCTTCACCATCCTCCCAATGCTAATTATACTAAAAGACAAGGAAAAAATGGGGCATTTAAAGCTTTGTAAAATGTACCTCCTCTTTAGGAAGATTTGGTAATAAATGCATGCCTACATAAGTAAGTAATAAGGCCTAGAAAGGATTGGATAATAAATAGGAAAAAATGTTGAAATGTGAATCAATAGAGCTGGGGTTCCTAGGCTGATGTTTCACTCAGTTGTGCTTCATCTGATCAATTTTCCTTATTTTTAGGAGAGTTCTGTTTTTTGTTTAAATGTGTTTTTTTATTTTTTTTCAGGAGTCCGGTGCCCCAATTCTAACAGATGACGTTAGTCTACAGGTATTCATGGACCATCTGAAGAAGCTGGCTGTTTCAAGCGCATCATAATTTTTACCTGATAAGGAAACCTCAACAAAAATAATGAACTAAAATCATGCTACTGATGACCCAGTCTGCCAAAAACTAATAACATTCCTTCACCTCTTTTAAATCAATTTTTAGTGATTCTACATAACAAACAAAAGCATTAGAGAAGTTTTGTATTTTAGATTTAACTTATTGATATTTTTTCTGTATGTTCTGCTAGTTCTACTTTTTCACTCATGTAATTATTCCATGATGATTTTCTGTCCCATGTAATTATTTTTTCTGCACTTGGACTTTAAGTACAATAAAACTGGAGGCAGGTGTTGGGCTTAAGAGTTGTTTCCAGTTGGCCAGGATGTGATTTCATTTGTGAGAGAAAACTTTGTCTCCCTCACATTGGGGAGGGCAAAGTATGGGCTGCATGTGGCCCCCAAATACTCCCTAGGTCAACTTTTCTGCAGCAAACAAATGAAGTTGAATTGCCTTATTGAAAATCTCATACTGTTTAACATCAAGACAATTGTTTTTGTTTTCAAAACCGAAAGAAGATTGATCAATGGACCTAATTTATCAATGCTGGACCTAAGTAAAGAAGGCAAAAAGAGGGAGCAGAACTGTGTCCCCAATAGCAGCTTGGGGACAACTTCTGTGGCAATGCTCCCTGGCATTATGCAGCCCACTCCTAGCACACTTCTTTTTAAATTGTGGGTCCCAATCTCAAATGGTTATCAAAATAACTGGCAACTATAAAAGGTTTCTGAATACCACCTATTTACATAAATAGAAACAGTGGACTCTGTAAAAATGTCTCAGCAGTACTCCACAAAAAGGAAAATCCGCCTGTTTAGCCAATCTTGCAAATGCAGCTTTGTTATCAGTAAATGTTTGGCTTTTATACCTATGTACCTGAGGTCACATACAATTTTCTTGGGCGATTAGTAGTAGAGAATGTTTAAGAAGCCCACACTGTCAATTTCAGTTTTCATGCAGGATTTTTTCCTAACTTTGCATGGAAACACCAAAATTTCAGTCCTATATTTGATTCATCTAAGACATGAGCTACTATGGTATGCTGTTGAATCTCACAAGGTGGATTTGATGGGAAAAGCCAGAAAAGCAGCCAGAAAATAACAAGCTCCAAATTGCTGCAGGGTTTTAGAATAAATAGCTGATGCAGTAACCTATCTAATGTAGTGATGGGTGGCCAGTGATTAGTTCAGTAAAGAATTTAGCTGGGCACAGGACTCTTTGAGCTTTGATGCATGCAAGGATTCAAGGTAATTAAATAAAACAAATACAGTAGAGTCTCACTTATTCAACAAACGGGCCGGCAGAAAGTTGGATAAGTGAAAACGTTGGATAATGAGGGATTAGGAAAAAGTCTATTAAATATCTAATTACATTATGATTTTACAAATGTCCCAGAAAAGGTGACGTCTTCCAAATCTGAAAAAAAATTACAAAATTCGGGTTTTTCTGACGTGTCGGGTTTAGAAAAAACTCAAATTTTCCAGAAAAGATGACGTCACCTTTTCTTGAACATTTGAGGTTTTTTTCAAAGCCGGCCGGTCAGAAAAATAAAAATTTTGGAAGTTTTTCAGATTTGGAAGATGTCACATTTTCTGGAAAATTTGAGTTTTTTCCAAACCTGGCAGATCAGAAAAATCAAAATTTTGGAAGTTTTTCAGATTTGGAAGATTTCACCTTTTCTGTAAAATTTGAGGTTTTTTCAAATCCGGCGGGTTATACCGTCATGCCAAGCATTGTAATAATTTTCATAAGAGATCTGAGATTCCGGATTAATGATTCCGGAATGAATCTGTTGGTTTGTTGAATAGATATTCTATTTCTTAATGAAAAAAAGGATCTGCTAAAACTTCAAATATTCCCCATAAATTGGTAGATGTATGATAAGTCTGAAAGTTGGGGGGAATGATCCCCTATTACCTAGTGTCGTTCAAGGAGTTTGCTCTTTTTTTTTTTTTAAATGTAAATCATCTTTTCCCCCTCTGAAGGCTGTGAGGCTTGCTTCCTGACTCATCGCTGTTCCGAGTGCCTTGTGCACTAGCTTGAATAAGTTGGTCAGGAAAGAAAGAGAAAAAGAGAAAGAGAGAGAAAGCAAGCAAGCTGCCATGGCATTCCAAGATTCTGGGAAAGCACCAATCAAGGCTGACGGGGTAGTGAGAGAGGGAGAGGCAGAGAGGATCTTTTTAAAAAATGGTTTTCAAACCTTTAATAATTCCCTAAAATTCCATGGATAAGCGAAACATATGGGCAAAGCGTGGTTATTTTGTCCTACTACTGTAGCAAGTTTCACCCCAATAGCTTTAAAAATAAAGGAGATAGCAGCCCCTGAAGTTTCCCCTGAAGTCACTTGCAATTAGAATCTAACACATCCGGTATCCCATTCCACTGTGTATAAAAACCTGTATCTCTAAGGAGAACAAGGGTTAAGTTTGGAACTTTACCACCAGAAGAAGGCCTGGAGTAAGGCTGAAACCAGTCGAGGTGCGGCTGATTCATACTCAACTCCGCACAAGAATACACGGCACCTATACTATTTCAAAGTGATTGTACAAAATCCATACAACATTGTTTGTGATTACTGTGAACTCAAAAAGTATAACTAGTTTAATATTCAAATTATTTACTGAACTTATTTTCCATTTTGTATATAAGTGGGCAAGTTATACTATTGTACTTTAGAAACAAAGCGCCAGTGCCCCTTACTTTCGAACAGAGTTTAGAGCCATTTTTTCTGGATCGCACATACCCAGTAGTTGTCACTTTGTTTCTAAAGGCCCTTCCACACAGCCCTATAACCCAGAATATCAAGGCAGATAATCCACAATGTCTGCTTTGAACTGGGTAACCTGAATCCACACTGCCATATAACCCAGTTCAAAGCAGATAATGTGGGATTTTATACAGCTGTGTGGAAGGGGTCCATGTCTAAAGCATAATACAAGTGATGTTTAAACCAGAGTGTGGGAATCATACAGCCTTCCAATTGACTGCCAGACTGCAACTCCCAGCATTCCTTGCCACCAAAGCAGGTGGTGAGGCATGCTGGGGGTTGTATTCCACCAGCATCAAAAAAGCTGCATGATTGGGTTGCTGTGAGATTTCCAGGCTGTATGGCCAAGTTCCAGAGGCATTCTCTCGTGACGTTTCGCCCACATCTATGGCAGGCACCCTCAAAGGTTGTGAGGTCTGTTGGAAACAGGGCAAGTGGGGTTCATCTCTCTGTGGAAGGTCTAGGGTGGGAGAAAGAACTCGTCTGAGGAAAATGTTGCAATGGGCCAGCTTGATTAGCATTGAATAGCCTTTCAGCTTCAAGGCCTGGCTGCTTCCTGCCTGGGTGAATCTTTTGTTAGGAGTTGTTAGTTGGCCCTGATTGTTTCCTGTCTGGAATTCCCGTTTCAAAGTGTTGCCCTTTATTTACTGTCCTGATTATAGAGGGGTTTTTTTGTTTGTTTTTTTATAATACTGGTAGCCAGATTTTGTTCATTGTCATGATTTCCTCCTTTCTGTTGAATTTATCCACATGCTTGTGGATTTCAATGGCTTCTCTGTGTAGTCTGACACGGTGAGAGTGGTCCAGCATTTCTGTGTTCTCAATTTTTTTTTCCGTGTCAGGAGTAACTTGAGTCGCTTCTGGAGTGAGAGAATTGACCGTCTGCAAGGACGTTACCCAGGGGACGCCCGGATGTTTTGATGTTTTTACCATCCTTGTGGGAGGCTGCTCTCATGTCCCCGCATGGAGCTGGAGCTGATAGAGGGAGCTCATCCGCACTCTCCCCGGGTGGGATTCGAACCTGGCAGCTTTCAGGTCAGCAACCCAACCTTCAAGTCATTTAGTCCACTACGCCATCTGTTCTCAAATGATATGCTGTGACAAGGTTGGATCATCAAGTGCTCTGCTATGGCTGACTTCTCTGATTGAATTGGTCTGCAGTGCCTTTCATATTCCTCGATTCGTGTTCATCGATGAGCGGCACGATTCCTTGCTGGAGGGGGTTTAGCCTGTTCCTGGTGGGCGGGGCGAAGACGCAAAGCTGCTGCCCAGTAAGAATTGCCCTCTCGATAACAGACTGTGACTTCGCTGTGTGGCACAGAATCCGGTTGGCTTGAGAATTGGCCAATGGAGAAGGGCGTTGCTCGAAAGACAAGAACTAGAGCGGCAAAGTCAGCCAATGGAGAAGCAAGTTACATTTTGAGTGGCGTCTCTCCCCCACCCTCCTCTTGCCGAAGGGGAAACGTAAAGGGCGAGCTTTCGCAGCATGGCCAGCGCCACTGTCTGGAGCCGCCGCGCTGCCCTTGTGTATACCGTCGGGACGTGGACCGTCTTCGGCTGGGTCGCCCTCCAGTCCTTCAGGTTCTTGAGGAGGGGGGACAAATTTGAGAAGAAGGAAGAGGACGAAGAACAGCAGTCCTCGCAGCCAGGTGGGTTTTGGTCGGCCGAGTGACTCCTTGCCTTAGGGCAGCATTTGGACTTCACCTCCCAGGATCCCTCAGCATTGGCCAAGGCAGCTGGGGCTTCTGGGAGTTGAAGTCTGAAAAAACCTGAAGGGCCAGAGTTTGGGAATCGCTGCCTTTGTGTGCAAGGAGCTGAATTGACTGGGATCTTTGCCGTGTTCTCTGTGGGCGAATCTACACTGCTGAGACATCACACCCATTGCCATGGCCCCGTGCTAGGGAATCATGGGATTTTTAGTTTTGCAAGGTCTTTAGGCCTGTCTTCCAAAGAAGCCTAATCCTTCACTGAAAGGCATCTCCCTGCATCTATAGCATCAACAATAGATCAGTTATATCATCATTATTATTATTATTATTATTATTATTTTATTTTTGTATCCCACCTTCATCTCCCCAAGGGGACAAGCCTGGTCAACATCATAGACTATAATCACATTAAAATACGTATACAGTATAATAAAACAACAATTATAAACAACATGGCAGTTGTGATAGAATAAAAACAATCTCAAACCAACCATCAATGAGCCTGTAATAAAGTCAATTTTTAGGCATAGATGGGCGGGCTGGCGCAACTCGCTTTTGAAAATAGGCCTAATGGATAAAATGCATACGTCTGATGAGTAGGGGTGAGTAATGTAAGATGGGAATAATATCTTTGGGTGGAGGACAGTAGAGTTATCTGGGACTTGTTAGCGGATTATTCCAAAAACATAACATTAAAGGCTGCCATATTTGCAGTTGCAGCCCAAAAAAATCAGAGCTAAATTTGTAAAGTCCACAGTGGAGGCTAGAAATTGAAATGGAGATAGTTTGGGATGATACAAATCAAACATTGTATTGTTATCACATCACTGCTACTGTAATTTTAAAGAGCCAGTATATGGACTAAGTTTTAATATTTATATTGGAAAGTACTTATTGTACTTTTAAAGGTTATATATTATCAAATGTCATGGCATATTGCTGGTACAATAAACAATTCAATTCATAGCATGAGCAATAGCAGTTAAAGTGGTGTCAAACTACATTGATTCTACAGTGCAAATCAGGCACGGGCAAACTTTGGCCCTCCAGGTGTTTTGGACTTCAACTCCCACAATTCCTAACAGCCTACTGGCTGGGTTGCTGTGAGTTTTCTGGGTTGTATGGTCATGTTCCAGAACCATTCTCTCTTGCTGTCTTGCCTACATCTATCACAGCCATCCTCAGAAGTTGTGAGGTCTGCTGGAAAACTATGCAAATGGGATTTACAGTAGAGTCTCACTTATCCAACATAAACGGGCCGGCAGAACGTTGGATAAGTGAATATGTTGGATAATAAGGAGGGACTAAGGAAAAGCATATTACACATCAAATTAGGTTATGATTTTACAAATTAAGCACCAAAACATCATGTTTAACAACAAATTTGACAGAAAAAGTAGTTCAATATGCAGTAATGCTATGTAGTACTTACTGTATTTACGAATTTAGCTCCAAAATATCATGATGTATTGAAAACATTGACTACAAAAATGCGTTGGATAATCCAGAACATTGGATAAGCGAGTGTTGGATAAGTGAGACTCTACTGTATATATCTGGAAGGTCCAGGGTGGGTGAAAAAACTCATGTCTGTTGCAGGCAGGTGTGAATGGTGCAATTGGCCAGCATTGAATGGCCTTGCAGCTTCAAAGTTTGGCGTCTTCCAGCCTGGGATTTAGAGCGGTTTCCTGCAAAAATAAAACACATTGGTTAAACATTCAATGCCAGTAATAACGAATAACAAATTAAAAAAAACAGACCCAATAACAATTAAATGACAACTTAAATAAACAGACACAATACATCCCAAACTTTAACAGCCTAAGTTCTTTAAACTCTTAAAATTCGACTAAATATAATTGTTTGAGCAAGATGGTAGACAGCTAACAAAAAACTTCTTTCCAACTCACAGAGGTTTGACTGGCCAAAAAAAATAGGTGTAGAGCTTTATACCAGAAAACTACAGAAAGCAGTTCCAATATAGGAAGTGCCTTTTTAGTCTGTTGACATTTTGTCTCCCAGGCACAGTTTTTTGATGAGGCAAAGGGGAGGGTGCCCAATGTTGTTATTTACTAATATATAATCATATATATGCAGTTTAGCACAGTGGGCTAAACTGCTAAGCTGCAGAAAATCATGCCTATCAAAAGGTCAGCAATTTGAGCCCGGGTCGACACCAAACTGGGAGGGATAGCTAACACTCCAGAAGACAGGAGCAGAATTCAAAACGAGCTTAACAGACTAGAGAGATGGGCCAAAACTAACAAAATGAAGTTAAACATGAGCCAACAATGTGATGCAGCTGCTAAAAAAGCCAACGGGATTTTGGCCTGCATCAATAGGAGTATAGTGTCTAGATCCAGGGAAGTCATGCTACTCCTCTCTTCTACCTTGGTCAGACCACACCTGGAATACTGTGTCCAATTCTGGGCAACGCAATTGAAGGGAGATGTTGACAAGCTGGAATGTGTCCAGAGGAGGGCGACTAAACAGATCAAGGGTCTGGAAAACAAGCCTTATGAGGAGCGGCTTAAAGAACTGGGCATGTTTAGCCTGCAGAAGAGAAGGCTGAGAGGAGACATGATGGCCATGTATAAATATGTGAGGGGAAGTCATAGGGTGGAGGGAGCAGGTTTGTTTTCTGCTGCCCTGGAGACCAGGACGTGGAACAATGGCTTCAAACTACAGGAAAGGAGATTCCACCTGAACATCAGGAAGAACTTCCTCACTGTGAGAGCTGTTTGGCAGTGGAACACTCTCCCCCGGACTGGTGGAAGCTCCTTCTTTGTAGGCTTTTAAGCAGAGGCTGGATGGCCATCTGTCGGGGGTGCTTTAAATGCAATTTCCTGCTTCTTGGCAGGGAGTTGGACTGGATGGCCCATGAGGTCTTTTCCAATTCTATGATTCTATGAGCGCCTGCCGTCAGCCCCATCTCACCTGCAGATCGAAAGCAGAAATGTGAGTAGATAAATAGGTACCGCTTTTAGCAGGGAGGTAATTAAGGCGCCCTTAAGGACATGGATCAGGAGAACATCTAAGGATGACAAAAAGCTCCTTGGCATGGAAGATGGAGCAACAGCACAAACTCCCCCCCCCCCCCCCCCCCAAATGGCCGGAGTCGAGCACATCCTCCAAGATGCCAGAAGTAAGATGGGAAATGCCTTTATCTCTGTTTGTGTATTGTCTGTTCTTATTAATTGTATAACAGCATTGGATGCTTCCCATATGTGTGTACTGTAATCCGCCCTGAGTCCCATCTGGGAGATACAGTGGAATATCAATCTATATATATTAATGAGTGATGGCATCACGGCGACTCACAAAATAACAAAACTACAGGCCCCCCAACCTCGAAATTTGACAACACAACCCATCATCCATGTCTCTAGGTTGATACAGCAAAAAGAAAAGAAAAATAAAGTCCTAATTAGAGGGAGAGCAATAATTTTTTTTATCCAATTGCTGCCAGTTTAGAGGGCTAATCTCTGCCCACTTGGTCTCCTAGCAACCAAGGGACAGCCAGGGTTCAGTTAGGGGACAGGCAGATTTAGGCCTCACTTAGGCTTCTTCCACAGATTATCTAATTTGCACTGGATTATACGGCAGTGTAGACTCAAGGCCCTTCCACACAGCTATATAACCCATTTATAATCTTATATTATCTACTTTGCACTGGATTATCTTGACTCCACACTACTATATAATCCACTTCAGTGTGAATTTTATACAGCTATGAAGAAGGGGCCTCATATAATCCAGTACTAAGCAGATAATGTAAGATTATCAGTATACAGTAGAGTCTCACTTATCCAACATAAACAGGCCGGCAGGATAAGTGAACATGTTGGATAATAAGAAGGGATTCAGGAAAAGCCGATTAAACATCAAATTAGTTAATCGTTATACAAATTAAGCACCAAAACATCACATTATACAACAAATTTGACAGAAAAAGTAGTTCCATGCGCAGTAATGCTATGTAGTAATTACAGTAGAGTCTCACTTATCCAACACTCGCTTATCCAACGTTCTGGATTATCCAGCGCATTTTTGTAGTCAATGTTTTCAATATATCATGATATTTTGGTGCTAAATTCATAAATACAGTAATTACTACATAGCGTTACTGTGTATTGAACTACTTTTTCTGCCAAATTTGTTGTCTAACACAATGTTTTGGTGCTTCATTTGTAAAATCATAACCTAATTTGATGTTTAATAGGCTTTTCCTTAATCCTTCCTTATTATCCAACATATTCACTTATCCAACATTCTGCCAGCCCGTTTATGTTGGATAAGTGAGACTCTACTGTACTGTATTTACAAATTTACCACTAAAATATCACAATGAATTTAAAACACTGACTACAAAAACATTGCATATGAAAAGGCAGACTGCGTTGGATAATCCAGAACATTGTATAAGCGAATGTTGGATAAGTGAGATTCTACTTTAATATGAAATAATTACTGGGATAGAATAATGCAGAACAATATAATCTCTAAAACCAGGACAGTAAATAAAGATCAAAAGTCTGAAAGCAAGGAAATTGGAAATTCCACAAAGGAAACAATCAGGGCCAGCTAACACCTCCCAAGAAAGGATTATTTCAGAAAGGAAGCTGAGAAGGGAGTGAAGCACTGTGTATTACCAAAGTCATTATTATTATTATTATTATTATTATTATTATTATTGTGTTGCGGTCAACCGTGAAAATGAATACAATCTGGTTCCAAGTATTCAAAAACACTAAAATCAGAATATATAAAAATTAATGTGGTATAATAAAACAGAACAATACAATCTCTAAAATCAGAACACTAAATAAAGAACAACACTCTGAAAACAGGGGAATTCCACACAGGAAACAATCAGGGCCAGCTAACACCTCCCAACAAAATATTCCCATCATCAAAGTCTGGAAAATCCTCTGTTTTCTCAGGGCCACAGACAGTAGAAGCACATAAAATATCGCAAACAACACCACTCTGAAAACAAGGGAATTCCAGACAGGAAACAATCAGGGCCAGCTAACACCTCCCAACAAAAAAATCACTCTGGGAGGAAACAGCCAGGCTTTAAAGCTGCAAGGCCATTACATCCTAATCATTTTTTCTAATTGCAGCATTCACACTTGCCTCCAACAGACAAAAAAAACCCAATCAGAAATATTGTATATTCACAACCTTTAGGAAATAATATCCCCTGATGGCGCAGCGTGTTAAAGCGCTGAGCTGCCGAACTTCTGGGCCGAAAGGTTTGAATTGGGAGAGCGGAGAGAGCCCCCACTGTTAGCCCCAGCTTCTGCCAACCCAGAAGTTCAAAAACATGCAAATGTGAGTGCATCAATAGGTACTTCTCCGGCGGGAAGGTAACGCCGCTCCATGCAGTCATCCCACATGACCTTGGAGGAGTCTACGGACAATGCCGGCTTTTCGGCTTAGAAATGGAGATGAGCACCTACCCACAGAGTCAGACATGACTGGACTTAACATCAGGGGAAAACCTTTACCTTAACTACCACCAATTCCTCAATACTTTATTTCCCATACCACCATACTTCGCCACAGCAACATGTGGCTGGGCACAACTAGTAAAGTATATTATTGTTATTCAAGTTATGTAGAGGGTTGACAGTAACAAAAGACTTTCTTCTTGAGTATGCTAGTAATATTAATAGCTTGCTGACTAAGCTCATCATGGTGATGAGTTGTTTCTGTCTTTTACCAAGGGAATTATTGTCAAGGTATATAGAGTACACATCCCATGTTCACAAGGCTGAGTGCAGACACAGGTTTTCTGGAACGCTGTTAATTTAAAAGACCATGGATAGATCTACATTGCCATATAATGCAGCTTGAACATATTTCCTCAAATTAAAATCAAAAGAGAAAAGGCCACCTTTTGCTGCCATTATAACATCAGGTGTGATAGTTATTTTAGGTGCCTTCATATATGTAAACCATGGTAATGATCAGTAACTTGGCTCAAATATGTTTAATCCTATACATTTATATTGTAATGTTTTCATTTAGATGTTTCTTTTAAATAATCTTTCTCACAAACTCTTATAAACACAAACTCTTCCCCTCCTTCTTGCTTTTAGATAAGACGCTGGAGTTTGGCACAATTGCTTCAGAAGACAGTGTAACAGAAACCACTATGTATGGAAAACCGGGGACAGGTTTTCAAGTCACAACAGTAGTGAGATATAAACCAAACTTTGTGCCTTACACAACTCGTTTATATAATTACTTGCAATCCTTTTTTGATGATGGTGCAAAAAAAGAAAAATAAATTTGTCTGAATAAGTAACCTCCATTGTATCTAAAATGACATCCTTTATTGAAGAATGCATACTACTATCAAGATGTTTTAGGCTGAAGAATGGAATTATCTATTTTAATGCACAATACCAAATTTTGAACTAAGTTGTGTGAACTGCCAACAGTTCCTCTTAAAAACTCAGTGGGTTTCTTCCATTTCCTCTGGAAGGATTGCCATGGATTTGAATTGTTCTCATTTCTGAAAAGTGAATTGGTCTTTGACTATATTTTTCTGGTTCGTGTTTGAAACTTCTTGTGCGTAATATATGATGCCTAGAAAACAAGGCAGACTAGAAATCCTTCCCTTTCATCTTGTGACTCATTTATCTCTCTGGTATGCTAACCATATTGAATTGGACTCTGGAAGAAAAGAAGAAACAAAGTTCCAAGGTTCATTCCTCATTTTCTCTTTGGCCAATCTGACATAAAACATTTTCAAAAACATGGTTTTGTGATTTTTTTTGTTGTAAAACCAAAGTCAGTCAGCAAGTGAATGATTCACTGTGTTGTCGAAGGCTTTCATGGCCAAAATCACTGGGTTGTTGTGAGTTTTCTGGGCTGTATGGCCATGTTCCAGCAGCATCCTGTTGTTTCGCTCACATTGATGGCAGGCATCCTCAGAAATTGTGAGGTCACAACTTCTGAGGATTCCTGCCATAGACGTGTGTGAAATATCAGGAGAGAATGCTTCTGGATCATGGCCATACAGCCTGGAAAGCTCACAGCAACCCAATGATTTACCTTTCTTAACTGGTATAAAATTTTAAATGCATTAATACAATGTCTGGTTCAAGTGTTCTGTAGCATTTCAAGAAGAGTCTGTGGTGGCAGTAAAAAAATAGCAAGGGAATGTCATTTATGAAATGGTAGCCATGGTGGACACATTCACTCACAGAACACCTCACAAAAGAAATCTTTAAGGATATAAAGAAAGTTTGCCCAATATCTTAAATACAGCTATAAAATGAAGCATTTAACTTGTAGCCACCTTTGCTTTGTAATTATATCTCTTCGCATTCTGAGAGGCCTGGAGTGAGGGAAAGGTAAAGATGACAGATAACTACGAAGCAGGCATTTCCATTTGCAAGCTTTGGTGTTGTATGGTGCTTTCAGGTTGACTCCAACTTATGCCAAATGTATTCCATGGATTTCTTGTCAGGTTTTCTTCAGAAGAGTTTTGCCATTGCTAGATATGTACTTGCTTAGGGTCACCCAGTGGGTTTCTGTGGTTCTGAGCATGATCTTTCAGAGTCGTAGTTCAAAGTTCATAGTGCTACATCATGCAGGATCCCATTTTGCAGGCACCAAAGCTGAAAAACCACAAAAATAGGAGGGAAAAGTCTGTTTAAGTAACTTTAATGGTGACCAGCTTGAGGACCCTTGTCTCTAGGAGTATGCAAGCACATTCTCCATAATGTATTCCTCCAACACACACAGCTCATTGTGGACAATTTTAACAGAAAGGAGGAAACTATGGAAATGAACAAAATCTGGCTACCAGTATTACAAAACTCTAAAACCAATGACGGTAAATAAAACACAACACACTGAAAATGGGAATTCCAAACATGAAACAATCAGGGCCAGGTAACACCTCTCAACAAAGGGTCCCCCCCCAGGCAGGAGGCAACTAGGATTTGAAGCTGCAAGGCTTTTCAATGCTAATCAAGGTGATTAATTGCAACATTCACACTGCCCTACAGGCAAGAATTCTCTCTTCCACCCTGGACCTTCCATGGATATATAAACCTCACTTGCTTAGTTTCCAACAATCCCCACAACCTTTGAGGATGCCTGTCATAGATGTAGGTGAAACGTCAGAAGAGAATGCTTCTGGAACATGGCCATACATCCCAGAAAACTCACAGCAACCCTATGTTCAATTGGTTGAGACTGGATGAGATAGGTAAAGGTAAAGGTTTTCCCCTGACTTTAAGTCTAGTCATGTCCGACTCTGGGGGCTGGTGCTCATCTTTTCTAAACTGAAAAGCTGGAATTGTCCATAGACACCTCAAAGGTCATGTGGCCGGCATGACCGCATGGAGTGCCGTTACCTTCCCACAGAAGCGGTAACTATTGATCTCACATTTGCATGCTTTCAAACTGTTAGGTTGTCAGAAGCTGAGGCTAACCCCCACTCCCTGGATTTGAACCACTGACCTTTCGTCAGCAAGTTCAGCAGCTCAGCGGTTTAATCTGCTGCGCCATCGGGGGCTGGATGAGATATTAATTCCAAAACTAGAGCAAAATGTGCTGCAGGAGGTCCCGCAAAAACAAAGTGTTTCTATGTTTTGATGATAGAACCAATTAGGAAATGACATCTATAACCCAGGAACAAAAAATCGTGTTTCATAGTGTTAACTCAGGCCTTTTCCACACAGCTGAATAAAATCCCACACTATCTGCTTTAAACTGGAATATGTGGCAGTGTGGACTTGGGACCCTTCCCACACAGCCATACAACCCAGAATATAAAGGCAGAAAATCCCACAATATCTGAGTCCACGGTGCCATATATCCCAGTTCAAATCAGATATTGTGGAATATTATTCAGCTGTGTGGAAGGGGCCGCAGACAACTCAGTTCAAAGCAGATATTGTGGGATTTTCTGCCTTGGTATCCTGGGTTATGTGACTGTGTGGAAGGCCCTTCAGTGCTGCTTTCACGGGGTAATGGGCTGTAGGCAAAAGTGAATGGCCGCCAACCCTCCTCGTTGACTAGTGCAACTCTACCGGTCATCGTTCATGGCTTGCCAAGCCCATTTCTCCGCTGACGTGCATGCGAACACGTCACCTTTAAACCTGGCCTATGGGGAGAAGCGGGAAAGCTCGGAAAGAAAAAGACCACGCACGCAGTTGCCTTCCAATCCCTGCGTGGTTTCCACTTCCGCCCGGAGAAGGCTTAAGGGTATGAAGACAGGGATGGAACTCGGAAGTTGGGAACCGAGTGGAATCTATTTTGGAATGGCTCTATGCTTCCGTTTCCTGTCTGTGACGGAAGTTCCGGGAGAGGAGCTTCACCGGCTTTTTTCTTTTGCCGGCGGATCACCATGAAGGCCATCATCCAGCGCGTCGCTAAGGCCAGCGTGACAGGTGCCTTGTGTTGGGAACGCCTGCTTGCCACATCCTTCCATAGTGCTATGAGGAATTTTTTGAGATGTGACAAATCATTCGCTGGGCTGTAGGGGAAGTGTGGAGAGGGTTAGCAGGGGCCTTCAAAAGGCCTATGGACATTTGCCTAGGCCAGGCATGGGCCAGGTGTTTTGGACTTCAACTCCTACCATTCCTGAGAGTATCTCTGTAGACCTTAGGAAGCTGTTTCTTGATTTAAGATGTTGGCATGCTATCCAAACAGAGGATGAGCCAGAGAGGTCTAAGCCTTGGTTCTTTCATTGCTGGCTCCCGATCAATGTCAGGTGTTGTAATACCGTGTAAACAGTATAATTTCTCCAGTGGTGTGGGATGTAGACATCCTGTGATAATGCAGCATGTCTCATTAAGAGCCACATCCACTGTTTTAACGTGGTGTGATGTATTCCACACTGGACATGCTTATTCAGCAGCAGAGTGGCAAAACGCAAGGGCAGATATCTTCACTGTATCTGGTTGTGATCCCCAGCTTTCATATGATATTATTTCTAGCACCCACTTTTTGCTTGATATTCAAGCAGTGCTTCTTATGAGTCAGAGCATGGATTAGAGTGGCTCCCAGGTATTTTGGTGTGCTGCAGTGCTCCAGTGGATTCCTTCCCAGGTGATCCTCAGAGTTCGAGATGCTTGTTTGTTCTTAAGATGAAAAGCATATGGATTAGGAATCAGCTGGTTTTCTCTGTAATAGGCAGTAAGGGCACCTAAAGCTTTGGAGAGCTCCCGTTTAACCATTTCAAAGTTCCCTGCTTGAGTGGAGATGGCACGATCGTCAGCATAGATGAGATAAACACACACACATACATACGTATGCATACTTTGACTTTTATGTATATACGTACCTTTGCTTGTATGCTTCCAACTTACATATATCTTGTTGGATACTCAGGATACTCAAGATGTGTATATGGCTCTGACCTAACAAGTACATATCTCGTTTGCTCTGTCAATGTCTTCTCTGTTATTTTGCTTATTTCTTCAGATCTGACCTCTAGCACCAAAAATAGATTAAAGAGGTGAAACTTTATTCAGAAGAAACCTTCTCAAAATTGTATTAGTTATCATGAAGAGGAAGCCACATCTTCACATCCATGACTGAAGGCTTCCTCCATGCTTCTGGCAGAGCTCTCTTTCTTTGTAATGAATTAGGAACCGTTGGCATAGAAAAGACCTATTATACAGTTTTCTTGATCCAAAGCAATTAATATATCTAAATATATCCCCTTCCAGTTCTGAGTATGATTATCTAAAAAAACACACCCCAAATTACTTAGACATGAGTCGTATGGATGAAATTTGGAAGACATGTTTCCTACTATGCAGACCATGCCGGTTTGGGAGTGGGGTGACAGAGAAAATGCAGTGATTCCATTTGTTTCCATGCTGCAGTAGCCTGCTGTGTATTTTTTGTGTAGATTATATAATGTAAGTCAGAAGTTCTGGAAATGTAAAATGTTCAAAATGTCTTCAACAGTTGGTGGGGAGCAAGTAAGCTCCATTGGACAAGGCATTTGTGTGCTACTGGGTATCTCTGTGGAAGACACTCAGAAAGAGCTTGAACATATGTAAGTAACTACATATTGGTATGTAGTATTAAACTGTTCTTATGTTACATATTTACATTTACTTAATTGTACAGTTTCTTATACAAATTTAATTTTCAACATTCATTAACCTGAATATCAAAAGACAGTAGATTCTCAGTTAACCAGCACCCATATGGATTGCTGGATAAAGGTAATTTTTGGTTGCTTGAGAGTTATTATTAAAATAGGCCTACACTTGATACTGCACTCCACCATACCATATTGTACCATACCATAAACTCTGTATTGACTTGATATTAATATTGAAATGCAGTAATTAAAAAGCAAATAAGGACAAACAAAGACCAACCTAACTCAATGTAATAATGGTTTACTGTATTATAAAAATAGCTGTGTGAATGCAGTATGCAATTTTAGTTAAATGGCAATCAGTAACCTTTTTAACTTAATGAATTTCACTTACATATCACTTAACTTCAAGTAATTTAGAATAAAACACACACTAACACACTTAAAACTGTTACAGTTGGGTTAGAGAGTTTACTGGGTAGACATTTTATCAGGATTATCAGAATCTGTTTTTTATTTAAGGTATTACCTATTTGATTTTTTCTGGTTGCTTGAGTTCCAGTTAACAGAGAGTCTGATGCATCAAATTCTCAGAATCAATGAGTCTGTGTTTGTATCATCCTTCTTCTCCATTTTATGGATATGCTGACACACATAATATATACAAATGTTTTTTTCTTTCCAGAGGACTCATTCATATCTTCTGATTTTACACTTAGGGTTCGAAAAATTTTAAACTTGCGTGTGTTTGAAGATGAAAGTGGGAAACACTGGTCTAAAAGTGTCATGGACAAGCAGTATGAAGTGCTTTGTGTGAGCCAGTTTACTCTTCAATGTATCTTGAAAGGAAACAAGCCAGACTATCACATGGCCATGCCTACAGACCAAGCAGAGTCATTCTATAACAGCTTTATAGAACACCTTCGCAAAACATATAAGCCAGAGCTCATTAAAGGTAAGGCAAAATCAAATTATGGATTTCAGAATAAAAAATAATAATTCTGATATGCAGTGTAAACTGCTTGTCTTTGGGAAATTGAAAACTTGTCTCCATTTAGTTTAAAGTGAAGGTACATCTATTCCTGGTGTAGCCATGATATAGATGCAAGTTTTACAACCCGACTGATAATAGCAGAGGAAGCTCATAGTTGTAGTGATACTGTTGGTAGTATTGAGACTGCAACCTTAATCAGAAATTGTGTTAAGACAGGAGAGATAAAAACTCTTGACTTCAAAATCAAAGGAACAGTTGTTTAACTACACATGACATCAGTGTTTATTTGATTGCATTATGGAATTATTTGACATGTTGTATAATTAATAAGAATGTTTCACTCTGTAGTATACTATTCTTTCAACCTATCTATGCTAAATCGAAGTATTTCCAGCCCAGCTCTTTGAGCGATACTGTCTTCTGTATCCTTTATAGAATAGGGCAAGTGGTAGATTAAATAAAAAAAGAGCAAGTTAATTCCCCTTTTATAATGAAATATTTTTTCAGTATTCTCTGGTAATACACTACATATTCATCCCTGTTACAGGAAAGTAAATGTTCATATTAATTTGATACTAGGAATAGAAATAAAGTTGAAAGTGTTTTCCTCCAGGGAAAAGCAATTGGAGAAGATACTGAATAAACAGATGACTGGTAGAAAAAAAGGTTAAATAGCTGTCTGCCAATTCACTTTTCAAGTGTCAAGCCATCCATGCCTGGGTTTTTCTATAAGTGAAAAGTAAGGGGAAAGAATAATAGGACTACATGAATCATGTAATCAGTATTTAATTAAATATCTAGTTTTACATGTGTTCCAAGTTTGTAACTTAGTTCACTCACAGAGAGACATCTTCTCGATCTTTGTAAGTGTTCTCCTATTTTATTTGTAACTGATCTGTTTAAATAACACTGTCATGTTTAAATAACACTGTCATGTTTAACCTAAAGTATTCATTAACATGTCTGAAAGAAAAGAAACAGGAGATAAGGAAAAGCAAAAGACTTCTAACTAGCACTGGATGCCCAATTGGTTTTAGATGTATTTCTGAAACCCTAGCTTCATGGCAGCTGCTTTGCATTCAGTACAATTTGTTGTGTAGTTCTGTACATGTTCCTAAGATAATATCTGAAGAGTATGTCAAATGAAATCCTTTTACATGAACATGTTAAATACTGTATACATGTAGTGCGTAGTTCAGAACCAAGCCTTTTTTATTCCCTCACAGCTATATTCAGGACCAGTCTTTTAAAAACTGATTATTTTAGAGCCAATGAAGCATAGTGGTCTTTGTGGTGAAGTGAGACCATGGTTTGAATTCAGCCACAGAAACTCATTGGGTGGCCATGTGCAAGTCATAATTATTCTGCCCAAGGTTAGGTAATGGCAAACCACTTCAGAATAAGTCTTTCTAAGAAAATACTATGATCGAATTGTCATAAATTGGAGTTGACTTGAAGTACACAACAACAACAAAAATAGCAACAATTTGTTCTGGGTGGAGAAGGCCCTGGTTCATTTCCTATGAAGCAAGATCATGTGTATTTTTATTACTGTTATTTACAAGTTTGAATCATAATCATGAAGAACATTTAAAAAGGAAACTGCATATCAAAATGAAATACAGGAAGTTTACTTTTTGATTTTTTTAAAAAAGCAATATTGTGAGTTACAGAAGGGAAACCCACCTTCATTCTTCAGTAAGTGTCTTTTTCCCCAATTTCCCCCTCTAATTTGTTTAGACGGCAAATTTGGTGAATACATGCAAGTGCATATCCAGAATGATGGGCCTGTGACCATAGAATTGGAGTCTCCTACAGCTCCCATTGATTCTAAGCAGGTAGGTTTCCATCAGCGCTTTGCTTCACCTGGCCTTTTCTGAGTTTGTACGTCTCTTTCTGATATTTAAATCTTTGTTACATTCTACATAACATTTAATCAGTTTTCAGAGAAACATAATTCTAGGTCTAACTTGTAGAGAATCTCTTTTCTGTTTGAGAATACAAAAATATTTTGAGGACAAATGGTCATACGAGGACTATGTATTCTGATGAAGAAACTTAACTTTGAACTTCTGATGTCTTCTTTACTGCTGTACTTTTCAGTACTTGTTTTATATGTTATGGATGGTTATAAAATCACTAGCTGAAACTCAAATTTTTGTCTTTGCTCAAGTTCTCATGGCATTGAATGTTTGCTGATATCTGTTGTAAACCACCCTGAACCCCCTCGGTGAGATATTAAAAGATTATTGAAAAGAAGTTTGCAGTGCAACACCTGTTTAAATGGAAATAATCATGCTATTAAGCTATTCCATTTTAGATGAACTAATAGCTAAGAATTGTCATATCTAATGGGTACTCCCAACAAATGCAGCATATCTTTAGTAATCAATGATTATTGATGAAAATTAGTTCTATTTTCATTGTCTTAGACAATGAAAAAAATCAGATACATTCTAAGATTGAGGAAGATAGGAAGAGGAAGAATGTCCAAGGTGGGAGAATACAAATGTTAATCAAATAGCCATGAGCAAGTTTTTTCGCAAGGTATCTTGCATTTTATTTTAAAGTTGCATATACTGTGTTGTCATCCCAGAGGGGATTTTTGACAGATGCATTTAATTAGAATGTTCAATAAAATGACACTTAATCTAACCTTGAACAATAACATTTAGAGATTAATTGATTTAAATGTAAAAAAAAACAGAATATTTGAAGTTTTTAAAGTGCTTATGAGTATAAAAGATTTTGACTTGGTGCCGATCAAATCACCATTTTTATCTCAGATGCACTTCCTTTGAGAGTCATTTCAGAGTCAGAACATCAGAGAATAGCATGTCTTTTCTTTTTTAGATAACATGTTCATGTCTCTTATGGAAACTACACAGAGAGCAGCATCCTCTCATGATCTTTATGTATAGAGAGGTTAATAAGGGAAAAAGTACTCTTGCATATATTTGGTAATCACCAAAACCCGATCTGTGTGATGTCATTAACTTTTAACTATAAAATGTTCATTTTCCATTCTCGTTATGTCTCTATGTATGTGTGTGTAATTTGGTCATGTGTGTACTGCATATGAAAATTAGTAGATAATAAACACATAACCAAATTGGGAAAGAATGAGATAATGGAATGTTGGGAGTGAGCAGTGATTAGTAGAATGTTTGAGGGGATTTGAATAAAGTTGATGATTGATGGTTGGAATGTTAGTTGATATAGATGGAGTAGAAAGAAGATAGGAATGAGTGAATGGAATCTAGGGTTAAGAGAGTCCATTGTTCAGGGTTAACAATTAATGAGTAGTGTTTAACAGTCTGAATTATCTGGAGTGTGTGTTCTAAATATATTAAATAATTATCACATATATCCAGTGTTGCCTGCATGTCAGAGGAGCCACTGCCCACATGCTTTCTCTTTTCTCCAGCCCCAAGAAGGCCTACCTCGCAATGTTTCCATGGTAATGTCCTGGCAAGGGTAGGGTCTCTCTTTGTGGCCTTTTCTTTTCTCCATTTCCTTCATAAAACTTCTTCCTTTTCCTTCTTTCCTCCCCTTGCTTTCCTTCATACATCTTCCCCCCTCCTTTTCCTTCCTTCCTCTCCTAGGCCTTCCTTTCTCTTCACTTAATTTTCTGTCTTGCCTCCCTTTCTTTGTCCCTTCTTTATTCTCTTCTTTCTCCCTTTCCCTTCCCTCCCTTCATACCTTTTCCCCTTTCTTTTGTCTTCTTTCCTTCTGTCCTTTATATTTCTTCCTTATCTCCCTCCCTTACCTTTCCCTTCGTTTCTTTCCCTTCTTTTACTTCTCCCCTCATACACATTTCCCCTAGCAACAGCCAATCTGCTTCACTCCCTTTTATTTCCCAGTCACATGACAAGAGGGCCACTTCACCTAGCCATTTTGTTACTTTTCTTACCCTCCATTCTGGGCCCGAAAATGTGGGCTTTTTAAAAGTTCAAACCCCTCAATTATTTTAATTTGGTTAAAGAAATGTATGTGTGCCACATCTGGTTCAGATCTAGAAATATTTTCTGTTGTGGTCAACTTCTGCCTGAATAAGACTTACTTTTGTTCTCCTGGAATATGACATATTATGAAGCTTAGAGTCAAATATGGGGTCTGTGGTGGCAGCAGTAAACAAAGAGGGGTGCTGTCCAGAGTTAATATCAGTTGCATAATATTTCATTCATCTACCTAGTGGGCACTTAAGAGGTCCTCAAAGGTTTGTGGCCACATCAATATAACAAAAGGAGATCCTTATGTTGATGTCCGAGGTGGGAGAAATGGGAAGTTCTCACCTTTGTTGGAATCCACAAGATTTGTGCAAGTCTTCACATTTGGTAGCAGCTGGGGTTTAAACAGAGCCTCACACCTGGTAGAAAAATGGTGTGTTAAGTGGTAGACCCCCAAAGTATTGAAGAAGCAGCCCTAGCTTTTTCAAAACTGATGAAATAGGGCTCCTCTTATACATTCCAACCAGAAGTCTAGGAACCGAACTCTGTACTACTTGAAGCTTCTAAACACTTTTAAGGGCATGCTAACATCATAGTAATCAAGCATGAGGTCTACAGGTGTCTCTTCACTGTAGTTAGACCATAACCAACCTAACAAATATGTCAAAATATTGTGACTGAAATCACAGGTACTTGAGGGACAATGATTGAAAGACAAGGAGTGTCCTCACACTGTGTACCTGCTCCTTTAAAGAGTGTAATCTTACCTACAGCCAGTTATATAATAACATATTTGCCTCTGCCTTGCCAGGACTCAGCTTTAATATATTATTAGTCCATTTCTTTGTACAGGCAGATACCGGACATCACCTACACAGTCCTTCCTGAATCTGACAAAGAGCATACTGACTGTCCTCAGCGTACTGATTAAAATGTAGTTCATATTAAATAGAATGGGGAATAAAGCTGAACTCTGAGCGGTTCCATGGAGACTTCCAATTGCCATGGAAACAAGCAATCATCACTAACATTGGTTTTTGAAAGACCTTTCGAACCACTATATCCCTATGGCTCTCAGACTGAGCCCATAGAGTCAGTCTTAATAGGATACCATGGTGAATGAGATCAAATGGTGCTGATCAAGAAAAATTAAGAAGTTTCTACTCCCAGCTCAACATTTCCTGTTATCTAATGCAAGCTGTATTTCAAATCCAGTCCTGAGCCAAGACTAGAAAGAATCTAGATCCTTGATTTTATCTAACAGTGCTTGAGGCCTGATCCCCAACAGTATCTCAAGCACTCTGCCCCCACCCCAAAGAATATCTGTATCTGTGTGATAGTTCATCCAGGATTTTTTTTTTAAAGAATTGTGCTCAGGACCACCTCTGTTGAGATGGTTAAGGCAATTTCCTTTGTCAGGGAGATAATAATCTAGTGAGCGTATTCAGTCAGTCCTTCGGGTTGATGTAATTAGCCAAGATGGGGAACTATCATTACTAGTGTCAAAATTAGAGTGAATACAAGCAACTCCATCTTCAGAGCACCTAGCAAATTTGTCACAGTGAAGTTTTTTGGATTCCAACATAACAGTCTAGGACTGTACTTGTTCAAATAGGTCTCTTGCGGATGAGGATCTGGAATCTTTATAGATACAGTAGAGTCTCACTTATCCAAGCCTCGCTTATCCAAGCTAAATTGGTAAATACAGTAATTACAACATAACATTACTGTGTATTGAACTACTCTTTCTGTCAAATTTGTGGTATAACATGATGTTTTGGTGCTTAATTTGTAAAATCATAACCTAATTTGATGTTTAATAGGCTTTTCCTTAATCCCTCCTTATTATCCAAGATATTTGCTTATCCAAGCTTCTGCCAGCCCACTTAGCTTGGATAAGTGAGATTCTACTGTAATAGGATTTCTTCCTTAGCTCCCCAGAAAAGGCTGGAGTTGGATTGTCTGCCTGGTTGGATGAAGCTGTTATAAGTCTAGTCCTTCAGTCCCACTATACAGGTTTCTATAGTACATACTGCTTTGGCTACTTCATCAATTATAAAACAATAGATAGACTACTAATTTACGTGTATTCTCCCCTCTTCATCCTATAACCTCATTATGCAGGAGTATAACAGCAACCTAAATAAAGTTTGAATGTAAAATAACAGAAACGGCAGTAGTATGCTACTAAAAACCAAAACACAGAAAGATCTTTAAACAAATGGTAACAAAACATTTCACATAAGGTAACCCTGGGTGCAAACAGATAACGCCAAAGCAAGGAGTTTTGAAAGTCTGACAACTATACATATGAAAGTCAAAGTTATGTCTGTCTGTAACACAAAGTCTGTTGCTAGGTGACGTGGCCCTCTTTGATGTCTCTGGGAAAGAAAGGTGACTTGTGTATTAGGGTAAGTGAGGAAGGAAGGAAAGGGCCACAGAGAGGGTCATATTGCCAGGGAGACATTGTGAGACTCTTTCAAAGCTGGGGAAAGAAGGAAAAGAGGGAAAGAAGAGGGGAAGAAGGGAGGGGGAATTGCCTCACTGGTGGTGACTGACTGCCCATAACAGCTCTGAACTGCACTCCATTCCTAAAAGTACAAGCCAAGAGACTCTTCTTAGTGGAAAAGCATAAACCAGCACAGTCAAAAAAATTTTTTAAATGTTTCTGATGATCAAATGAGTTCATCGTTTTTGTTGAGTAGGGTTCAGAGCAATTCAGATACCAGCAGGTGTCACTACAGCTTCAATACAGTACATCTGCTACTTTTGCCTGTTTTTCTGGCTGATACAATGTCCCTTTGTCGTCTTTCAGTGTATTCCCCTAAACACTTTGGACACTTGAAAGCAGTCAGTAATACTGGTACAATGCTTTTAAATTAAACTTGGTAGAATTTATTTCCAGATTAAAGGGCTAAGATCATCATAAACAACTTATTAATGGGATAGGAGCTCCTCAGAATTGTAGATGGAAGAAGCACAGGCCAGAATTCTAGAATCCATGTTCCGTGGAAATAGGTGTAAAGACTGTTCACATAAAATTCTAAATTATATTTGCTATTAGATGACTGAGAAGGCAGAGGCCTTCAGGATCCATCTTACTCCCCTTCATTCCTTGGTTTATAGTAATTCTTTACCTTCTAGGTTGAGCCAAACCATTAGTTGCCTTTTTTTCTGAATTGGCACATATAATGGTGCCACAGACCAAAATAGAAGACATGAAAATACTGTTTAAGAGATTGATGAGGAAATATGAGAATCAATTCTAAGTGACCTAAAGTGCTCCATTTGGAAGTAGATTTTCAGAACCTGGCATAAAGTGCATGATGCATTAAAACTCAGATGGATAACCACAAGAGGAGCATGTAAAAATGGAAATGATACTGAGTTAAGATGTAAATCCAGATTATCCATATTTATACCCTGGCAATGTATTTGTTTCATGAGTGTCTTTGAAAAAGATGGTGTAATTTCCCTAGAAATGGTGTTTTGATGGGTCTGTTCTCTTTGTTTTTTGTGTAAGTTCTTATGGCATGGTGTTAGCTAAACCACTGTGTCTTGCAATGTTCTCACAAGCTTTTTTTTCTCATATGATCACTCTTGTTGACTGATTCAGCTTGCTATCCTTTTCAGTTATGCCTTTCTCAGTAGGTAATAGGTATGGAAAGAGTGTTTTGCATGTGTCACTTATACAGTTTCTATAACGATCTCTTTCTTGTTAGGGCTCAGCTTCAGTTTATTGGCCCTCATGCAATCTTATATGTCATTCAGACAGTAAGTAGTTCAACACCTATGCAGTCACACTTATCTTATGAACAAGCGGTGGTGGATAAGATAGGTGCCATTTGCATGTCAATAGCAGTAAGCTCCAACACTTCATCTAGCAGCTTTGTATAGGTATTGAAGTGCAAGAGAAAAAAATTATAGCAATCACTATATTATATGTATCACTATATAAAAAAATTATAGCAATAGTGATGAAATGCAGACTGCACTTGCTGTTTGAGATATGAAAGCTAATTTTACAAGAACCAGCTGTGGCAAAATTACCTTTCTTGGGGTTGCATTTCTGTATTCGAGCATTCTTTTGTTAAGCCTCCAGTACAGATGGAGCATTTCCTGATTTGAAAATATGATACTTGTGGAAGAAAGTAATATTTGGAGGAATAGGGATAGAAATCATATCTGTGAGGAGAGAAACTGGGCAAGACTGGTTGGTGTTAATCAGTTATAGCTCAAGGAATGCGATGAAGTCGGGGTTATGGGAGAGAAAGGATGCAACACTGAGGCTCGTCTCTGGCTGGATCTAGAGTCCCCTCATGGAGATAGGGCAGAATATAAATAAAATTACTACTACTACTACTACTACTACTAGACAATTCCAAACTGCGTTATTTGGCAGTGTAGATACAGCTTCTGATAGAAAGCAGATAGGGGAAAGCTGCCGGGGAAAGATGTGAATAGGATTTTGGGGAGTTGTGAATGATTAAATAGTTCAGGGGTTAACATATGATCTAATAGCATATTAATAAACTTCCATTTGGTTTTATTTTATAAATGTATAGCTGGTGGACATAGGGATTATATTGAGGGCTAAGTATCCAATCCAGGGAGTGATTTTGAGGGCGAGATGGGCAATATGAGTGACAGAAGCCCAATTTTTCTTTGTACTACAGGGCTGGTGTGGAGAGAGGACCCATCACATTACCCAAACAGTAAACAGATGTTATAGGGCCCTCCTTTGTCACAGGAGGGTGTTAGGAGGGCATTAACAAGTCACTCTTGCCATTATTAAAATCCAAGCCCTGTCATCTGTGCATGTGAAAGGAGGACCAATGATGTCAGCTTAAACTGTACCTTCCATATTGAAACCACCAAGCCAGTGCTGTTTTTCAACAGATATAAATGAAGTGTAAATAAGTAAATGTAGACAGTTGTCTATGCTTTCATTAATATGGTCTGTAAGATCCAAATGAAATTAGTTCCCATTAAATAAACAATTACATTGTATTCAGTCTTTTGTATGTGAACCCTATCACATCATTGTTTATTTCTTGCATCCTTTGTTCTGCTAGCATTACATGAAATACTTCATTATATTTTAGAAGCCCTTTGCTTCTTCCAGTTGAGAAGCAAGTGACTTCCACAAGTTCACAGATGACCCTTTCCTATGATACAATTATATTGTGGTTTATTATATGACTGTCTGCTAGACCCTGACTAGCACTTGGACATTACTTGGTTTTCTGTCCCCATCTCAGACTTCATCTTTCAGAATGTCTGATTTTGTACAAATCAGGATTCTTTTCCCTGCCTCTGTCTGCCCAGCATAATCAAGGCAATAATAATGGCTACTGAATTCTCCTTAAGAGAACATTTCTTATTTATATTTGGGATTTAACAATTAGCCTCTTATTAACTCCTAGCTGTTGGATTAGGTGGATTATATATCTAGAGAACTGTTCCAACTTCATGTTTTTTATTGTGTGCTTAACGATTATGCTAATTCTGTAGAAATAACAAGGTGCCAATTCAAATAATATGCTGGGATGCATTTTAAATATTTCATCAGACATATTGATGTTACAAGTGGATGATAATTTAACAGAAGCACTTTCAAATATACGTTGCTTCTTTCTGGTTTGCGCTTCTCAAGCAAATACCTGCTAGCCTAGTTCTCTCATGAGTCAAAGGTAGTCACTTTGCTCAGGCAGTAGCTGAGAGGAGCAAGCACCAGTCCCCTGGACCTCTTTGGCTTCTCTCCCACCATACTCTTGTCTGAAAGAGCATTCTAGGCACACATCAGTAAGCAGAGTGCCTGACTACAACCACAACAGCATGGTCGATTGAAAAGCTGAGGTAATAGCTCTGAGAAAATAGTCAGCATGCATTCCTGCATACAAACCAAAAAACATTTGGTTGAACACATCAAACATGGAACATACATTCCACTCTTGTTTAATTGGTGGGTGTATAACAAAGGTAGTTACTTGCCAAAAGACAGTTGGGCATCCCAAGCATATTTGTTACTACTAGCTGATAGCATTAAATGCCTTCTTAAACCTTAAATCAATTTATGTGAATAAGTGTGACTTGTGAAGAACTTTTAGTAATGTGCTGGCTCACTTCAGATAGCAAATTATTTTGACCAGCCCTGCATTTAATTCAAATATCACTAACTAGAATACCAGGTGTTGTGGTCCAATCCATTCCCCCAAGGAAGTTAAGAATGTTAAACAAACCCATTTTACCTCTTCACCCACAATTTGGAAATGTCAAAAAGTGCATCTCCCCCAGTGACAAATTGCTCCCCCTAAAGTTTCAGAGCTGTTTTTGTGATACTTTGGGGACTTCCATTTTTTGCACTGGTTCCCCGTCTGGGTAGGGATTTTTATCCCCCAACCAGAACATGAAAAGCTAGTCACTTTCCATTTAGGAAAAACTTTATCTAGACCTCAAAAAGGTAAGGGGGTGCAGAAAGGTCCTCAGTGCAGCAAAGTGGTCAGTAGACCTCTGAGAGGCTTGGGAGAGTGTTGAACTTGGCCAATCACAAGGGAAGGGAAGGAAACCTTTTGGACTTTTCATACTGGCCTGTGCACTGCAACTTCTTTCCCCCATTGTAAACATTGCTTTGGAAAATTAAGAATATACCAGTAGCTTATTCATACCCTTTTTCAATTTCTCTTGGATGGCAGCTGACTTCTGCAATTCTTGGTATGCTGTGGCATCCAAGTCAGTTAATACAATTCAGGACTTTTCTCCAAACTGATTTCCCATTATAACTTGGAGACTATTTCTAGTTATGCAATGCTAGTTGACATCATGCCAAGTCTTGGTTTGTACTAACCACAATTTAGAAGTCACAAGCACAGCTGGTGGGGATGAAGGAGAGGGCCTTCTCTGTGGTGGCCCCCCGGCTTTGGAACTCGCTCCCCAGGGAGATCAGGCAAGCTCCCACTCTGGTAGCATTTAGGAAGAGCCTAAAAACTTGGCTCTTCCAACAGGAGAATGAACTCCCCATCCTCATGATAGATGTCATACCTGCGACCACTTCCTTATCTGCTGCACTTTATCCGGATTATTAGTTGATATCGCCACAGGGTCCACCCCACCCCAAGTTGCTCTCTCATTGATTATAGCACTTAGTTAACTACCTCATGTTTACAATACTCACTCGACACACTTTGCCCAGTTCATTCTTATTATTTTTATTTGGGGCCAAATCAATGTTTACTATGGTTATTTTAATTTTATTTTGTCAATGTTGCAATTTAAAATTTAATTTGTGTCTGTATTTCTTGATGTGTTTTACCTTGAAAAGGTTTGCTGTTTTTATCCGGGCTTGGTCCCATGTAAGCCGGCCCGAGTCCCTTCGAGGAGATGGAGGCGGAGTATAAAAATAAAGTATTAAAGTATTATTAGAAGTAGTCATAGTTTAAGTCATCAAAATAAGGACATGTCACAGTTTATTTATTTACTATATTTTTACCCCACCCTTTCTCACCCCAAAGGAGAGACTGAGCAGCTTACAAAGTGGCAACAATTCAGTACCATACAAACAAACATATAAATACAATAAGCATATACAGTACCTTAAAAACCGTAAAAGTTAAAAAATTATAACATCGGTGTTTTAAAAATCAATTTTTATAACCACACAGATCCAAAGTCATAGTCCAGGAGCCATTCCAGTTGTGAGCTTCCTATCTATTTCCATTTTGTGTCAGCTCATAAACTACAAGCATTGACGTGTAAGTTATAACAACTGTTCTGTCTTTCCTCTACCTGGGAATGGTACATAAACATTACATCTCTTGCAGGAAATAAATTGCATGCAGTAATTTGCAGTGGGGTGGAAACTGGTCAATCTTTAAGCTATCATTAACAAGCATTTTGTCCTCACTGACTCTTATTGTACAGCTTATACTCTTCATGTTAGGATCTAAGTGACTGTTGTTGTGTGAATCATGTGCATAAATAACAGTGTCATGCTCTGTGACATCGTTAAACATTTCAGAGATATTTTTTTTCATGCAGTCTCATTGCACATTGGTTTTTATAATCAGTTCCTATGCTTTAGAAATATTCATTTTACTTCTTCCTGAAATACACACCAATTCAAAGAGAAATGAAGGGGTAAAACAACCTTCAGTTCTTCCTGGAAGGATATGAACTGAAACCACTTCAAAACTATTATGAGAACTGAATTTAGGAGATCAACATTGGTTGGAAGGGTTGGTATTCTAGAAAGACTGCATGTGCTATAAATGTACTATACTCTTTTAATAGTTGTACTAGAAACTGAATATTAATTTTAATTTTTAATGTCCATTCTGTAATAGAAGGCTTCTATGTGACCCATTTGTTCTTATTGTCCATGAGGAAACCAGCTGCGCTATTTTAGAAATGAGTGCTCCAATGAGAAGAGGCAATGGTATCATAGAACTGCCCAAGAACCTGTTGCATTTGAAACACTGAAAACTTGTATATCGCTAAATAAGTAACAATAGCAGTGTTTTAATGATATGTGTACATTGCATTGCTTCAGCTTTGAATAAGGATTTACATTACCGATTACAAGGTAAATCATTTAAGTGAGAATTAGACGCTTAGTTTTTTGACATGACAAAAGTGTGCAGGAGTGCCAGCTGCCTATCACACAAACTGTGTGGGAGCTTTCAGACATCCAAAAGCAGGATAGGCTCAGAAGGGGAAGGCATCTTTTTTTTCTTTAGCTCCCTGTATTTATTCCCTGCTACTGTTCATATTTGCCTCAGGATTCAGATCCTTACTTCAGAAAGTTTATACTTTCATATCACCTGGCTTGTGGATTGTGATGCTCATTTCTGCTGTTTTGTATGCTCTTCTAATTAAAGGTATATAAATCTTTTCCAGCACATACGCGCACACATGCACACATACTCTTCAGTGCACAAGAATTATGAGGTTTAAACATCTCTCACTGCCTGATGAAATGTAAGGGTTTGAAATCAGCTCTCAGTCCTTCCTTGTGATCATCACTTGGATTGCTGCTTTCCTGCTAGACATTCTCTCTTCCCTCCCTGCCCAGCTAGTGAGATAGGATTCAGGGAGAATACAGTGGGATTCTACAAGTTCACCAGGCCTCACAGGGAGCAGTGAAGGTCTCATGTGTTTGTTTTCCTTTTGAATTTGTGTGATATTTTTGTTACCCATTTAGTTATGTGATGCATAATTAAATGGATACCAATATATTGCCATCCAGTTGTTTTCTGCTTCCGAACATTAAAAAGTTGGGTGGCTAAAATCAACCTAAAACACAATATGGTTTTTGCTTCCCTGTACTGAACCCCTTTGCAGAGATGCATTCCTGTTTTTCTCACTGTTTTGCAACTAAAGCGAGAAGAGAAGTGTTTAATAGGCATGTGCAATCCAGGGGAAAAATGGTTCTAAACTCTGTTTGAAAGTAGGGGGCGCTGGCGCTTCGTTTCTAAAGTCATTTCCGAATTTTGAAGCAAAAAACTCAAAACTTTCCAAAACTTCCGAATATTCGTAATGAATTCATTAATGGCGGACACGCATGTGCAATAGCAAAAAACATCACGGGGGGGGGGACTTTAGGGGACTCTCCTACCCTCAATTTTTGAGCTATTCTGGTGAAACTTGCCACAGTGGTAGAACACATTTACCACTGTTAGCTCACCAAATTCCAGAGCGTTCCCCATATCCTCTGATTTTTGGTGAATTTTCAAATTTTATATAAAAAACCATTTTTTAATAATTACAGAAATCTGTTCCTGGTTTAAAAGTCTTATTTCCTGTGTCATTGGGTGGTCTTTACGTTGAACGTTATTGTTCTACTTCAGAAACTTTGTTTTTGTGGCTGAAACTCTGTTAAATTGGTGGACACTCAGCAAACCATAATGTGCTATTATAGCACCTTATGGTTTGCTGAGGGTTTTTGGGAATGATGGGACACGCAGTGCTTTGAGGAGGCCAAAAAACAAACCCAAAAGGGGGAGAGGGCTTGAACCCAAAGAAGGATTCAGCTATGTGTAATGTGGCTGGGCTCCCCAGACTTGAGGAATCCAGCAGAGAGGGTTTCTGGAAATGATGGGACATGCAGTGCTTTGAGGAGGTCAAACAAACATAAAATAGCCCCTTTCCCCTACCCAAAATACCATCAACTCCCACCTTTTTCTCAAAATATAAACGCTTCTTCTAGCTCCTTGGTTTTAAAATAAAAGAAAAGAAAAAACAACCCCCTTTCCCACCCCACCCCAAAAATGCCTTTTCTTCTTTGTTAAGAGTCGACTTTTTCTTTCAATGGCTGCCCCAATGCCTCTAGGACCCCCTCCAATAACAGGCCAGGCAGGCACAGGCAGCCACGCTGCTTGCTTCAACTTTCCAGCCCAGAATGAGCCTCGTGGCTTGCAGCAGATTTATTTATTTCGTGTCAAAAGCATTGCATGATAAATAAGTTTAAAAGTGATAAAATAAAAGAATCACAAACAGCTAAATAGTTTTGGACAAAAAGCGGGCAACAGCAATCGTATTGTCTGTAGCTTTAAACAACTCCTCCTCCGTGCATGAGGCAGGGCATTGTGGGCAAGCATACATATGAGGAGTTGTTTGTTCAGCTCCACAGTCACACAAGGTGGGTGATTCCTCCAGGTAGTGCCATCTTGCCAGGTTGTCTTTTGATCTGCCCACTCCACTTCTCAGTCTATTTAGGGACTTCCAAGTTGCCCATTCTTGGTTTGCCCCAGGAGGAAGACCCTCGTGGGGGGCCATCCAGTTAGAATGGCCTGGTTTAGCTGCCCAGAGGGACACCCTTGCTGTTGCTGCGGGGACATCAAGAGAAGTGGTGGTTCTCATGAAGCCCTTCCTTGATTTGAGTCTGGTGGGAGGAGGGTGATAGTCATGCAGTGGATGGCTTTCACAATGTTCAACCTTTTTTCTCTCGCAGTTAGCAGCCTTTCTCGTAGCCTTCCTCGATATGCTCAGTCAGATGGAGAATTTGACCTGTGCAGTTTTTCCCTGGTCTGAAACCTGCTTGTTGTGCAATAAGCTTAGGTTCGATGACAGGTCCTAATCGATTTAATAGCATCCTCTCATAGACTTTATATAGATGACATAAGAGGGAGATTGGTCGGTAGTTCCTGGCATTGGAGGCATCTTTACCAGGTTTTAAAATGGCAATGATCTTCGTTTTCTTCCATACTCTGGGAATCTGTTTGTGTGCCATACATTGATTGTAGAATTTCAAAAGCCAGTTTTCAGCTTTAGCCCCAAGTGTTTGATTTGCTCCATCATTAAGTCATCTAGGCCAGGTGCTTTACCAGTTTTACATCGCTTGATGGCTTCTCTGAGTTCTTTCAGGTTTAGAGGAGAAGACAACTGGTGGGTTTCAAGTTCTGGCACCCTGTTGATTTTCATCTTTGCTCTGCTGCAGTTGGTTTTCCCATTCTGAATTAGCTGGTAAGCTATCTGGTCTGGTGTTACGTTTGCATGTCCATGGTTGACCAGAGGGTCACTATTCAGGCGTCTCAGCAATTGCCAGGCTTTTCGGGTACTCTTGGACATGTCAAGGTTCTCAAGCAGCTCTATCCAGTGGTCTTTCTTAGCATTAGCTATGGCTGTAGATAGTTTTTGGCCTGCTGCTATAGTCACATCATTATATGGATTCTCTTGAAATAGTCTGAGATATTCTTGTAGCTGATTTAGTGATTCTTCATTTAGGCCTGGTAGGTAGCAACAGATGCTTTCAAAGGAGGACTTCCAAACTCCTCCCCTTACATGAACGTCCACACCAATGGTCAGGGAGGCAAGCCCAGGCTAGCCTGCTCCTCCTTGCAAACAAAGTTTGGTTTCTTTCAAAATGCTTTCTCATATATCCGAGCCCATTAAATGAATGGGCTCCAACTCTTCGAAATTGCGGGTTAATTCCGATGTGCTAATGCGTGTCGGAACGCTGTTTGCAAATCGGAATAAATACAATTTTATTCCAATTTACAATAATTCCAATTAATTCACCCATGCCTAGCATTTAAATATGTTAAACAATACTTTGAGCCTAAGATGTGTCACACAGTTCATAAGTGTTTTAGAGTATCATACAGATCTGTATATCCTACTGCAGTGTTTAAACACTCCATCTAAGCTGTGTATTCTTTTTCAGCAGGCTTCTCATTTATTGCCTAGGGAATTATTAAACATGGACTTTCGTTGTTTCCAGTGCAATCAATAGGACCTAGATGGTCTTAATTTCTTTCTTATATTATCATTACTGTTGTTTCCCATTGCTATTATTGTTATTATTTTTATGCCTAGTACCACAAGCGATTTTAAGGCATTTCCCTTAAGATGAATGCAAAACTATAATTTACTGTAAAATGCATCAAAATGGGATAGCTACATATGATTTGTAGTTGAAAATTGGTATACAAGCTTCCTAAGATATATAGACATCTATCAGTATAATCACCAATCATTAGTATAAAGACTAGATGCTTTGTGTATTGCTGTACGAGACCTTAGTGTTGTTATTATGCTTCTGTCTTTATGTGTATTTACAGAACTCTCCTTTTTCTTCTTCTTTGCAACAGTTGGCAAAACTTGAGAAACAGCAACAGAGAAAAGAGAAGACCAGAATGAAGGTGCCCTCTGAATCAAGTAGAGAAAGGAATGTTCCTAGAAGTAAAAATGACCCCAGTGCAAGCAGTGGGGCTGAAGGAGATGTTTCTTCAGAAAGGGAGCCTTAGCTTATGAAAAGCAAGATCAGGTATGGACTTTTCTTTCTAGTTCATAGCTAGGACACAATCTGGTCATATTTCAGTACAAGATGAAATTAAATTCGCAAATCCACAATTTGTACTGTCTTCTGTACAATGGTTATCTGTATGTTAATTGACTTGTCTAAACCAGGGAAGGCAAGCAGATGGATTAGGCGACTGATGGACCATTTAGAATTTGAAAATTGCTGAGCTCAGAGATAGTCTTGATTTGACACTGTAATTACTAATCTTACAATTTACTCAGTTTCCCTGCAGGAAAAGCCACTGAATCTTTTTCCACCACTGGGCAACCACGTTCAAACTTTTTCCTTTGAGAGAACATTGCCAATAGGATTCTCACATTTCTCTGCTTGTTGTTGTTGTTGTTGCTGTTGCAGTTGTTGTTATTACAATTATTTCTTACCTTCCTCTTCTTGTGGCTCAAATATAAGAATATAAAAATATAAGTACAGTAGAGTCTCACTTATCCAACATAAACGGGCCGGCAGAACGTTGGATAAGCAAATATGTTGGATAATAAGGAGAGATTAAGGAAAAGCCTATTAAACATGATTTTACAAATTAAGCACCCAAACATCATGTTATACAACACATTTTACAGAAAAAGTAGTTCAATACGAAATGTTATGTAGTAATTACTGTATTTATGAATTTAGCACCAAAATATCACAATTTATTGAAAACATCGACTACAAAAATGCATTGGATAATCCAGAACGTTGGATAAGCGAGTGTTGGATAAGTAAGACTCTATTGCATATAAGAAGTATTGAGTAAGTTTAGATGGTTGAGATACATACACATATTCTAATGAGTAATGAGCGGAAATTATCTGATAAAAACAAATACTGTTATGCAGATAATATATTAGTATAAGTCCAGTACTGCGCCCCCAACTCACAACACAATGTGTATTCCAAGATACACATACCCAAAGATAACTGAAACTGGATAATAGCGAAGCTAATGTTTTGACTATATTTGGGCCAGAATGTTCTTTAGCAGTGTTTTTGAACCTGGTGGTCGAGACCCTTGGGGGGTGCAGTGGGGTTTCAGAGGGGTTGCCAAAGACCAGTATTTTCTGTTGGTCATGGGGGTTTTGTGTGGGAAGTTTAGCCCAATTCTATCATTGGTGGGGTTCAAGGTGCTCTTTGATTGTAGGTGAACTGTAAATCCCAGCAACCATAATTCCCAAATGACAAAATCATTCCCCCTCCCCACCCAACCCCACCAGAATTCAAATTTGCTTGTATTGGATATTTGTGCCAAATTTGGTCCAGTGAATGAAAGTACATCCTGCATATCAGATATTTACATTACAATTCATAACAGTAGCAAAATTACAGTTATGAAGTAGCAATGAAAATAATGTTATGGTTAGGGGTCACCACAACATGAGGAACTGTATTAAGGGGTCGCAGCATTAAGAAGGTTGAAAACCACTGTTCTAGAGCATCTAGAGAGGCCCACAAACACTTCCAGGAGGAGTGTTTTTTAAAATGTGAAGTTGTCAAATCTGTGGATAAGGAGGTCATATTACATACAATTCTTAACCTCCATTTCTACACAGAAATATAATAATGATGTATAATAGCAGGGCAGTCTTCAGGTTCTTTAATGTAACATATTCGTATACAGTTCCTGATTACAAATCTCTGCTATACTGTCATCTGCTTTCATTCCCAGTAAATATAAAACAGTCCCTTACGCTGCTTACTCTTTTTCTTTCCTATCTCCCCCAGTTACTTCTCAGATATGTCACCATTTTCCACCATTCCTTGCCTATCTTCTTTTGCCAGTCAGTCTGCTTTCATATGGAAAAACCATGTTGCCATTTTTTTTGTAATTTTCTGGATTCCTCGTTTCCATTTAGAACATGTGGTCACCACATTACATCACAATGCCTGACTAAATGAGTCTTCCTCTGACCCACAAAAGAGCTTCTTACATTTGCAAGCAAAACAACATTGTCAGAGTAATATAGAACAGATATGCTGAATGTCTTTAAAAAACTAGAGTGTGTAACTGTTGCTTTGCAACATTAAAACATTTATATGTGTGGGCTAGAGGTAGGGGCAGACAGTCCACATAAAACTAAAATCAGCCATATGCAATGTGGTCAGTTCTTCATACCATTGTGCCCTTATCCCATCTCTTTTCTTTCGGTCGCTTTAGTATATCTTTGCTCATTTTTCCTACACATTGCTGATACAGGTTGAGCATTGCTTATCCAAAATTTTGGAATCCAAAATCTAAAATTGTCCACATTGTTGGCTAAGATAGTGATGCCTTTTCTTTCTGATGGCTTAGTGTTCACAAATGTTGTGCATATTGTACATAAAATTACCTTCAGGTTATGTGTGTGAGGCATATATAAAACATAAATGTCATGCTTAGACTTGAGTCTTATCTCCAAGATACCTCATTATGTAAGAATAATAATAATAATAATAATAATAATAATAATAATAATAATAATAATAATATTGGTGGGGGGGGGCCTTAACCACTACAATGATGACTGAGGGCTGTGCTGGTGGTAGTGTAACTAGCGGCAGGTCCAACCAAGCCAGAGAGGCTCAGCTGAGGAGTGGAACCAAGTGCACCTAACCTATTAGCATTATGGAGAATCAAACCAAAATGAAGTCTATACTGGCTCGGTCGTCGCCCAGGATAAAAAGGACAGTGGTGGATCCTGCTGATTCTGGATATCTATCGACAAGTGAGCTACGGAATGAAAATACAAATGAACAATCACAGAAGCAGCAAAAATATACAATGCCAGAAAACCGCACAATTATGAAATGCTACTACAAATCTGATCCTCAAAGGCGTGGCTACCAAAAAAGGATGCATCAACTGTGGAAACAAGAGTACCCTGACTCACAGATAACAGAACCCCGACTGACTGACCAACGAAGATTCATAATCAGAAACAGTGTTCAGTGAAGTTGAACTCGAAGAAATCCAGAAAATTTGCAAAGTAAATTACCATCAGACCACAGCACAGACAGCAGCAGAGACTCCAGCAACACTTGGAATGGTGGAACAGATTGAACCAGAAGAAAGTGTGGAGCTTTTGCAAGAATTTGAAGAACCAGCACTTGAAACACCTGTTGAACCCCCAGGAACCTTGACAGCAAGGCAACAAGAGCTCAAGAATAAGATCATGGCTCATGCTGCAGCAAATGCAATAAGAAAGCGGCTCCCAACTCTAAAAACAGTGCCCAAGAGACACCTGGCGCCTCTCATGAAAGATGTGAATACAGTACTCTCCACTGTCCAAATAACATCAATTGAACAAACAAACCAGTATGCCTACAGTGCAGCAGTGATAGTAACAGAAGAGATTGGGCTCCTACAACCAAGGCAGCCCCAAAGAAAATCGACTGGAAAACCAAAGTGGAAGGTCAGGCTAGAGTTGAAAATCAAAAAGCTTAAATCAGATGCAAGTAACCTGAAAAATATGAAAGAGAAGAAACTGAAGAATGACAAAATCAAGCAATACCTGATCCGAAAGTACTGGCTGAACACCAGAAAAATTGAAGAAGCTTTGGATTGTGAAAGAACAAATTACAGCAACAGCCAGAAAAATTGAAAGATATGAAGCCAGAATCATCCAGTACAGACAAAATCAACTGTTTCAATCAGACCAAAGACGGTTCTACCAGAGTCTGAACCAAACAACAGACACAGTAACCATAAAGCCAGAGAAAACTGCAACAACAAAGTTCTGGAAAGAACTTTGGGGAAATAATAAGAACTACAACAAAAATGCTGGGTGAATAAAGGAGTTTGAAGGAAAATTCTCACAGAACAAAATGGAACAGATGGAAATAACAACTGAAATAATCAACAAACGAGTGCAAAAAGTCAAGAACTGGACATCGCCTGGTAGTATCAACTTCATTGATTTTGGCTCAAACATCTGATTAGTTTACATGGAAAATGGCCCAACAATTCAATGAGATGCTGCAGAAAGGAAGTATCAGTGAATGGCTAACAACTGGAAGAACGTACCTGATACAAAAGGATCCAGCAAAAGGAGCAGCACCAGGAAACTACAGGCCAATAACGTGTCTGCCCACTATGTTTAAACTACTGACTGGCATCATAGCTGACAGAATTCAAGACTATCTTGAAGAAAAAAACATCTTGCCAGATGAACAGAAAGGAAACAAACGGAAAAGCAGGGGCACAAAAGACCAGTTATTGATTGACAAAATGATTCTGGAGAACTGTAAGAGCCAAAAAGCTAATCTTCATATGATGTGGATTGACTACAAAAAGGCCTTTGACTCGCTCCCACACAGCTGGATCATCAAGTGCCTGGACGCCATCGGGATTTGTAAAAATGTTGGCAGCTTCATTGAAAACATGATGGAGCACTGGAAAACTGAACTGTTTGTTGGAAATGAAAGCTATGGACTTGTCAACATCAGAAGAGAAATTTTCCAGGGAGATTCATTGTCCCCTCTGCTTTTCATTATTGCCATGATCCCTCTGTCAACAATCTTACAAAAAACAAATCTTGGCTATCAAACATCTAAGAATTCTCACAAAATTTCACATCTGATGTACATGGATGACTTGAAGCTATATGGGAAAACGGAAACTGAAATCCAGTCTCTGACCAACACTGTCCGAATTTTTAGCACTGATATCAGCATGGAGTTTGGTTTGGACAAATGTTCGACAGTGGCATTGAAGAAGGGAAAAATCATTGAAAGTGAGGGCATAAATATGCCTAATGGCCAAACAATAAAGTGTCACCAGCCAGAGGCCTATAAATATCTGGGCATATTACAGCTGGACAACATCAAGCATGAACATGTGAAAACTGTGGTCAGCAAAGAATACACACAAAGGGTCAGAAAAATTCTCAAAAGCAAGCTCAATGGAGGCAACACCATCAAGGCCATAAACACCTGGGCCATACCTGTCATAAGATATACTGCTGGCATTATAAATTGGACACAGGCGGAAATGGACGATTTGGACAGAAAAACAAGAAAACTCATGACCATTCATCATTCACTGCACCCTCGCAGTGATGTTGACTGGCTATATCTGCCTAGAAGATCAGGGGGCAGAGGACTCTTACAAGTAAAACAAGCAGTCAAAGAAGAAGAACATGCCCTGGCAGAATATGTAAAGCAAAGTGAAGAACCTGCTTTGATTGAAATCAAAAATCAGAAACTCCTCAAAGCACAGCAGACAAAAAACCAGTACAAGAAAACCGCACTACAAACTAGAGCTGACAGCTGGCACAACAAAACATTGCATGGAAAGTTCCTTGACAAAATTGAAGGAAAAGCTGATAAGGAGAAGACCTGGCTATGACTCATGAATGGGACCCTGAAGAAAGTGGCAGAAGGCCTGGTCCTTGCAGCCCAGGAGCAAGCCATCAGAACAAATGCAATTAAGGCCAAGATTGAAAAATCAGCCGATGACCCAAAATGCAGACTGTGCAAGGAAACCGACGAAACCATTGATCATATCCTCAGCTGCTGTAAGAAAATTGCACAGACTGACTACAAACAGAGGCACAACTATGTGGCCCAAATGATTCATTGGAACTTATGTCTCAAGTACCACCTCCCTGCAGTAAAGAACTGGTGGGATCACAAACCTGCAAAGGTCGTGGAAAATGAACACACAAAGATACTGTGGGACTTCCGAATCTAGACTGACAAAGTTCTGGAACACAACACACCAGACATCACAGTTGTGGAGAAGAAGAAGGTTTGGATCATTGATGTCGCTATCCCAGGTGACAGTCGCGTTGACAAAAAACAACAGGAAAAACTCAGCCGCTATCAGGACCTCAAGACTGTACTTCAAAGATTCTGGCAGAAACCAGTGCAGTTGGTCCCGGTGGTGATGGGCACACTGGGTGCTGTGCCAAAAGATCTCAGCCGGCATTTGGAAACAATAGACATTGACAACATTACAATCTATCAACTGCAAAAGGCCACCCTACTGGGATCTGCACGCATCACCCGAAAATACATCACACAGTCCTAGACACTTGGGAAGTGTTCGACTTGTGATTTTGTGATATGAAATCCAGCATGTCTATCTTGTTTTCTGTGTCATACAATAAAATAATAATAATAATAATAATAATAATAATAATAATAATAATAATAATAATAATAATAATACAGGCATTCCAAAATCTGAAATCCCTTCACTTAAGCCCTTGTCTGCCCATCAGTTTCCACATCTTCTTGAACCTTTCATTCATTTTAATAGTTTACCTTTCACTTCCTCGTCTATGCTTAAACCCCTTTTTTGCTTTTTCATCAACATCATATTTTTGCAGAGCCTTTTATCACATTTCTTCCTCTGTGCCATTCCTTTTTTTATCCTTAACCACTCTAAACACTCATAA
Organism: Anolis carolinensis; assembly: GCF_035594765.1. Classification (NCBI taxonomy): domain Eukaryota; kingdom Metazoa; phylum Chordata; class Lepidosauria; order Squamata; family Anolidae; genus Anolis; species Anolis carolinensis. The sequence goes on from NC_085844.1 coordinate 138,245,459, forward strand.
ATTAGCATGCCTTGAACATTGAGTTTAGCAAATACGATTTATTTAGATACGCATTTTGTCTTGTTCTTGAGACGGCTGGATGATCCAGAAAGTGAGGAAATAAGTAACACTTTCTAGTTATCTTTTGAAGTGTATTTTTAAAGGCATTTGTATTGGAATTTTTCAAGTTTTGCACCATTCTCTTCCAGTCTTAAAGTTTTTATTTGCGGTGACCATGAAATTGAAAAGGAATTCTTCACTATTATGATAAATGATGGGAAGTCATTATTTTTGCATTATAACATCCCAATCTCTTTCATAGTTTCTTAGTCAGATATCATAGCCCTTTGTAACTAAGCAGGGAAGCCACATATGAAAGAGAAGAAAAAGCACATGTAGATTCTCATTTTTATGGCAGGGTTATCTAAACCAAGCCACAGTGCATATGAAATATGTTGTATTCAGTGGTAAAAATGCTAGTCTGCTGCTTCTCTATGTTTTCCCCTTTAATATAAATACTCGATATAGTCATGTATTCATCTAGAATTTTTAATCAAAAGAGCAACTCCAAATCACTGGATTTAACTTATCCACAGGCCACCATGAGTACGGTATCTTTACTCTTATCAAAAAAGGAAACATCCTCTTTTCTGAGTAGAATGACAAAAGACAAGAGCCTAGTCTGTCCCAGGAGAACCTAAAAGAAGTACAAACCCCTTTCTACTCTCCCCACCATGGCTCTGCTTATGGCCTTTTTGACTGCCGAACCAAGGGAAATGGTAGCAGCAGCCAGAGGAAGCTGGTCCCCTGAGGCGGCATTAGTAATTTTTGTTCTCCACAGAATGACCTTCATCTTATCCATGGTCATATTCATTATTTTGGCCTCAAAGCCTAACCTCGAATGTGTATATGAGGTCATCTTATGCATGAATATATATCATAGCATGAGGTCTAAAGCAGAATTTACCCCCTAGCTCTTAATCAGTAATATATGCATTACAATAGTTGTGAACTTGAGCTGCCAGCTAATTGTCCTATTGGAATGCTGAATCCATTTTTTAACCTAGGAAGAAATTAACATTCTTGTGGGCAGAATAGTGATTTGTCCGCATGATGGAGCAACCTGACAGGCCCTTCCTTCTGACTTTGCTGTGTGGCCTGAGACTATTTTTGGTTATTTCAGGGGTGAGGCTGCCCTCTTGAAATGACTCACTGAATGTTTTGCACAATCTTTGTAATGGAGTTCAGTGATGGTTTCATAAAAATCTGTAGGGAAGCCATTCAGTCCAGCTGTTTTCCATGTGTTCATTTTGCAAATTGCTTTGGCTTTCTCACCTCCTGACTAGGAGGCCTTAAAACCTGTCATGCTGGGCAATGGAAGTTTAATGAATCCAGAGAATTTATTTTAAGCTATCATTAGTGAGACCCTAAGATTTGAAACAAGGAGGATGAGGAAAAGAAGGTACTCATTTTGTAATGTTGGAAAGGAGAGAATGTTACTGAAAATGTTGAATGGAAAGCACTCAGAGGCCAAAGTAAATAATACTATGTTGAAATTAATGTACAGTATGCCCATCTTAAAGTGTTAATTACAATAGATTTTACGAGTGGCAGAGGTGAAATTGATGACATTTATAAATATCACTAATACCTCTACGTAAATCCCGTTTGTCCTTCTACAGTCAGGAATTCAAAGTGCAGCTGTGATTAGCTAGGCCATTCATTGTAGTGCCGGTTCAATAGCTCCTTCAGCATAAGATTCAAGATAAACAAAATAAAATACTTCATAGAACAGTGGTTCTCAACTTGTGGGTCCCCAGATGTTTTGGCCTTCAACTCCCAGAAATCTTAACAGCTGGTAAACTGGCTGGGATTTGTGGGAGTTGTAGGCCAAAACACCTGGGGAGCCACAGGTTAAGAACCACTGTCATAGAAGGTATTGGTTTATGGATTTTGTTGCTACAGAATATAGCAATAGCCACTCACTTTGATGACTTTTAAAAATGGTGACACAGATTACTGTATGATGGATTTATTAGTATCTATGTTTTGACTTTGATAACTAAATAGAGTCATCCTGTTCTGAACCCCTGTTGAGAAACAGCCAACTGGAAGTGCGTACTTGTCTACTTTTGGCTGTTTCCATCTGCTGCCTGCCAGCACAGGAGAAGGGAGTCCTGCTGACCCACCTCTGGCCCTGCTACTCTGGAGTAAGGAGGAAAGGAAGAGAGTGGAGGAAGCCCTTAAAAACTCCTGCTTCTGGACTCTTCTTGCTGTTTCCATCTGCTGCCTGCCAGCACAGGAGAAGGGAGTCCTGCTGACCCACCTCTGGCCCTGCTACTCTGGAGTAAGGAGGAAAGGAAGAGAGTGGAGGAAGCCCTTAAAAACTCCTGCTTCTGGACTCTTCCTGCTGTTTCCATCTGCTGCCTGCCAGCACAGGAGAAGGGAGTCCTGTTGACCCACCTCTGGCCCTGCTACTCTGGAGTAAGGAGGAAAGGAAGAGAGTGGAGGAAGCCCTTAAAAACTCCTGCTTCTGGACTCTTCTTGCTGTTTCCATCTGCTGCCTGCCAGCACAGGAGAAGGGAGTCCTGCTGACCCACCTCTGGCCCTGCTACTCTGGAGTAAGGAGGAAAGGAAGAGAGTGGAGGAAGCCCTTAAAAACTCCTGCTTCTGGACTCTTCTTGCTGTTTCCATCTGCTGCCTGCCAGCACAGGAGAAGGGAGTCCTGTTGACCCACCTCTGGCCCTGCTACTCTGGAGTAAGGAGGAAAGGAAGAGAGTGGAGGAAGCCCTTAAAAACTCCTGCTTCTGGACTCTTCTTGCTGTTTCCATCTGCTGCCTGCCAGCACAGGAGAAGGGAGTCCTGCTGACCCACCTCTGGCCCTGCTACTCTGGAGTAAGGAGGAAAGGAAGAGAGTGGAGGAAGCCCTTAAAAACTCCTGCTTCTGGACTCTTCTTGCTGTTTCCATCTGCTGCCTGCCAGCACAGGAGAAGGGAGTCCTGCTGACCCACCTCTGGCCCTGCTACTCTGGAGTAAGGAGGAAAGGAAGAGAGTGGAGGAAGCCCTTAAAAACTCCTGCTTCTGGACTCTTCTTGCTGTTTCCATCTGCTGCCTGCCAGCACAGGAGAAGGGAGTCCTGCTGACCCACCTCTGGCCCTGCTACTCTGGAGTAAGGAGGAAAGGAAGAGAGTGGAGGAAGCCCTTAAAAACTCCTGCTTCTGGACTCTTTCTGCTGTTTCCATCTGCTGCCTGCCAGCACAGGAGAAGGGAGTCCTGTTGACCCACCTCTGGCCCTGCTACTCTGGAGTAAGGAGGAAAGGAAGAGAGTGGAGGAAGCCCTTAAAAACTCCTGCTTCTGGACTCTTCTTGCTGTTTCCATCTGCTGCCTGCCAGCACAGGAGAAGGGAGTCCTGTTGACCCACCTCTGGCCCTGCTACTCTGGAGTAAGGAGGAAAGGAAGAGAGTGGAGGAAGCCCTTAAAAACTCCTGCTTCTGGACTCTTCTTGCTGTTTCCATCTGCTGCCTGCCAGCACAGGAGAAGGGAGTCCTGCTGACCCACCTCTGGCCCTGCTACTCTGGAGTAAGGAGGAAAGGAAGAGAGTGGAGGAAGCCCTTAAAAACTCCTGCTTCTGGACTCTTCTTGCTGTTTCCATCTGCTGCCTGCCAGCACAGGAGAAGGGAGTCCTGCTGACCCACCTCTGGCCCTGCTACTCTGGAGTAAGGAGGAAAGGAAGAGAGTGGAGGAAGCCCTTAAAAACTCCTGCTTCTGGACTCTTCTTGCTGTTTCCATCTGCTGCCTGCCAGCACAGGAGAAGGGAGTCCTGCTGACCCACCTCTGGCCCTGCTACTCTGGAGTAAGGAGGAAAGGAAGAGAGTGGAGGAAGCCCTTAAAAACTCCTGCTTCTGGACTCTTCTTCTTTTTTTTTCCCTCCTTTGTGTGTGTGTGTTTGTGTATGTGTGTTATACAGAGTCGGGAGTGAGAAAGTTTTTATCTTTACTCAGGGAAACAGTATTGACCGTGATAGGTAGCGGGTTCTTAACCTGGTATTAATGTCATAAGAAGTATTCACATAGGATTTGAGAGTACCGTGAGTTTACTGATTGGTAATTGATGGTTTAGAATGTGAATTGATGGTTTGTGTATGTTGGTGTATGTACTGTTGAGTGAAAGCTTTGATAGAAAGAGACAACAGGATTGAGGTGCTAATTTTGAAAGATTAGAGTGGTATACTATAGGAAGGTTTTTTTTTTGTTTTTGTTTTTTTTTTTGTTTTTTTTTGTTTTTTGTTTTTTTTTTTGTTTTTTTTTAATTTTTTTTAGAAGGTAATAAGAAATGAGTTGGAAGGAAACTCCGGGCAACAATGAACTCTCGCACTTATGTGATCTGTTGGGAAAATCGTTCGGTACTGTCTTGCAGCAGCTGGAAATACTGAACGCGAAACTTGACCATCTCTTCAAAGGAATTTCCCTGATTGTGAAATATCCTTCTCCTACAGACACTATAACAACTATACCAACCAGGCTTATTAACTTGAATGAGGAATTAAGCACTCCGGAAGGCCAGGGAGGAATTAAACTCAAGGAGCAGAAGGTAGTCGTCGGATCAGGCCTTGGAGTGACTGGAGAGGAGGGTGGGTTTTTATCTGGGGGAGTGGGTCTGGGGAGGGTGGATGGGAAGGAAATCAACAATGTCCTGCAGAAGTCGAACAATGAGCTGCCCTCTGAATTGGTCGGACAATCTTTGGATACTTCCTGCAATTCTCAGCATCTTTTACAAACAAATAAGGTTGCAGTGGAAGTTTCAGACTCATTATTGAACAGAGGCAGGTGGACTTCTAAGCGAGCAGTCCAGATATCCCTTGCACAAATTTTATCCATAAGCTGGTCGGAGGTAAAGATCAAGACTATCTGTCAAGGACAGAACGCCACAAGGTTCAAGATAACAGAGTTTATTGGTTTACAGAACTCAAAAATGCCCGTAAAACACAAGGGCCAGGCAGTATTAGCCTTTAGGAACAAAAAGGGACAAGGAAAAACGTTCAAAAGATAAACCGGATTAAACCGGAGTTTAATCCGGGTAAAAACAAACTGCTTGCTTCAGCCTGGGGATAAACAAAACAAAAGCCGAGGAACAAAAGATACAAAAGAATGCAACTAATTGGCAGCAGATTCCTCTCTGCTGCCAACACTGTGCTTAGAGTAACTTGCGTCGCTCCCACACACACAGCAGACAGGATTTCCAACACGAACAGATCAGCCAAGGGTTGTAGCAGTAGAGTAGACCCAGTTCCTTTCCGTAGATCAAAGCCAGAAGCAGACGTTTGTAGATTCCAAGTCCAAGAAGGGGGAAGACAAGCCGTGGTCAGTTCAGTCCGAGTTTTCAAAGCAGGAGATGGCGTCCGTCAAGAAGACGACGGAAGGTCAAGCTAATAAGAGTAAGCACAGGTTTGCACAAACAAATGCCCACACAATTCCTCCCGCCGTCTGACCCTGAATTCCAAAACAACTTACGTCTCAGCACAGGAAAACACACCAGTCTTCAGGAAAGCGTCCCACACAGATCCCAAGCGTTCGTCCAGATTACCTTGCCCAACGCAATTTGCAATTGCTCCCAAGCCCCATTTTATGCCAGTTACAAATCCTCATCACTGTCAGCTGTCCTCCTTAACCCGGGCGTTTCCTCATCACTTTCCTCATCAGAGCTGGAACACCTCTGACTACGCCCCACAGCATCCCCAGCTGTGGATCCCGTCCCATCCCTCCAGCTAAGCCATGGGTCTAATCCTGAAGGTCCCCATTCATCTTCTATCCCATCATGACCAGTGGCACCCAATTCCTCCCTTACCCGAGTCCAATCCATCTCATCCTCCTCCGAGCTAACCAGCCCCTCCTCCATTCTCTCCGTAAACCCCTCAAAAGACTCTTCGTCAGATGGTGCTGCAAAAATGTCTCGCAGTCTTTTTCTTTCTCGCTCCTCGAGAGTATCTGACTCTCGAGGAGTCTTACGCCCACGTCTGTCAGTAACAGAGCCATGAGGCTCAATCATAACACTATCCCCTCTCACAAAGGCCTCCTCCCCCGATGGCGGAGAAGTGGCAGTGATACCCTCCGCTATAGCACCACAACGACTAGAGGTATCTAGTTTCAACAGCGAACGATGAAAGACTGGATGGACCTTTAAACTAGACGGTAAACGCAAACGAAACGCAACGGAAGAAATCTTTTTAACGATAGGAAAGGGACCCAAATATCGCGGCGCAAACTTTCCCCCAGCCTGTTTAATATGTTTGGAAGATAACCACACCAAATCCCCTTCTTCCAACTCCTCCCCTGCCTGCCTGTGGCGGTCAGCCTGAGTCTTTTGCGTTGCCTTAGCTTCCAACAGTAAGCGACGGGCAACATCATGCAACGCAGCCATTTCCGAAGAGCGGTATACAGGGTCCGAAGAGACCACATTGGTCGACGGCGCCACACCTCCCCGTGGGTGAAAACCATAAGTTAGCTCAAATGGCGTATGCTGACTAGACGTGTGCACCGCATTATTGTAAGCGAACTCCGCCACCGGTAACCACTTCACCCAAGCCGTGGGTTGATCTAAACAAAAACAACGCAAATACTGCTCTAAGAGCCCATTAACCCGTTCCGACTGTCCATCCGTCTGCGGATGAAAGGCTGAAGAAACGTTTAACTTAGTCCCTAAGCACTCATGGAAATGTTTCCAAAAGCGTGACACAAATTGCGGAGCCCTATCTGAAATAATCACCTCGGGTGCTCCGTGCAAACGATAGATGTGCTTAGTAAATAGTAAGGCCAACGTAGGGGCCGCCGCAATGGTTGAACAAGGAATAAAATGAGCCAGTTTGCTAAATAAATCCACCACCACCCAAATACAAGTATAACCCCCAGACTTAGGCAAATCTGAAATAAAATCCATGGAAATGATTTGCCATGGCCTCTCCGGAACAGGTAGAGACGACAACAACCCTCTAGGGCGCCCAACAGGCGTCTTACTCTGCTGACAAACAGCGCAACTGTCACAAAAGCGCAGAATGTCTTGCCGCATCTTTGGCCACCAGTAGCTCCTGGTGATAAGCTGTACGGTCTTGAACCTGCCAAAGTGCCCAGCCATGGGTTCGTCATGGTGGGCTCTAATCACCTCCAACCTGAGGGCCCCCACTGGTACGTAGACCTGCCCCCTGCGTACCAATACTCCGTCTTGATCTTGTAGATGCGGCAGTATTGTACGGTTACCTGCTGATAGCAGCATCAGTTGCTCCTGAGTCCACACATCATCCCTCTGAGCCTCAAGGATCTGGTCATGTAACCCGAGCTCATTGTCTACAACACATAGAGAGGCAGTAGGCAAGATGGTCTGACATACTACCTGCTCATTGGTCTTAAACTCCGGCTTGCGGGATAAAGCATCGGCCCGCAAGTTTGCCTTCCCCTCCACGAACTGCACCTTGAAGTTAAACCTGGAGAAAAACAAAGCCCATCGGATTTGACGCTGGTTTAACTTCTTTGCTGTTTGTAAGTGCTCTAAATTCTTGTGATCAGATCTGACCACGATCTGGTGCCGTGCCCCTTCAAGCCAGTGCCGCCACACCTCAAACGCCACCTTAATCGCCAACAACTCCTTCTCCCATATGGTATAGTTCTGCTCGAAGGGTGTTAGTTGCCGCGAGTAAAATCCACAGGGACGCAAGGTCCCTGAGGAATCCTTCTGAGACAATACAGCCCCCAACGCGTAGCTAGAAGCGTCCGCTTCTACCACGAACGGTTTGTCAACATCAGGATGTGTTAGTATGTTGTCCGATTGAAAACTAGACTTAAGTTGTAGAAACGCATCGTGAGCTTCCCGCCCCCACACAAATGGCTGTTTCTTACGCAGGAGCTGCGTCAAAGGTACCGTGAGCTTTGCAAAATTCGGAATAAACTCCCGGTAGTAATTAGCGAAACCTAAGAACCTTTGTACATCCTTCTTAGTCTTTAGCTCCTGCCATGAGTTGACAGCGTCGACCTTATGTGGATCCATTTTAAGTTCCCTACCTGACACTACATGACCTAGGAACTCCACTTCAGGCACATGAAAGACGCACTTGGAAGCCTTGGCGAAAAGCCCATTAGCCCGCAGACGGTGCAGAACCTGCTTGACATGTTGACGATGTTCTTTCTCGTCCTTAGAAAAAATCAAGATATCATCCAAATAAATCACTAAAAATTGGTCAATTAGGTCCCTGAACACATCGTTCATGAACCTCTGGAAGACCGCGGGAGCGTTGCAAAGTCCGAAAGGCATGACGCGGAACTCGTGGCATCCGAAACAGGTGTTAAATGCCGTCTTCCATTCATCCCCTTCCCGTATACGGATTAAGTTATATGCCCCCCGCAGGTCAAGCTTGGTAAAGACCTTTGCCCCTTGCACCCTTGATAACAGTTCCGAGATTAAAGGTAGCGGGTACCTATCCCGAATGGTGTATTTGTTTAGGATCCGATAGTCGCAGACCAGCCTAAGTTCCCCAGTCTTTTTGGCTACAAAGAATACTGGTGCCGCAGTTGGAGAGCTAGATGGGCGAATAAACCCCTTGGCTAAATTTTCATCTAGAAACTCCCGCAAAGCTTGCCTTTCCGGTACAGTCAAGGCATACAGCCTTCCCGCTGGCAATTTCGCACCTTCTGCTAACTTGATGGCGCAATCATATGGCCTGTGCGGTGGTAATTTGTCCGCTTCTCTTTTACAAAATACATCAGAGAACTCCCCATACTCAGCAGGCACTCCCTCCATATCAGATTGAGTAACATTCAGAGTGCAACAATCCTGCCTCTTTAAGATCACTTTACGTGTCGCCCAATCTACTTGTGGGTTTACTACAGCTAGCCAATCCATCCCCAGGATCACATCATATCTAGGCAAGCTCGTAATATCCCACACAAACGTTCCCGTTACTCCCTGCACCTCCCACATTACTGCTGAGGTTTCATGGTTAACCACCCCAGTCTCCAGCAGTCTCCCATCTGCTCCTTCCACCCACACGTCGCATGCCTTGCGCACTCTAGGAATGCCATGCTTCTTAGCAAACTCAATATCTACATAAGAGACCGTAGCCCCTGAGTCCAGCAGTGCCAAAGTAGAAACAAGTTCCCTTCCCCCAACAGATAATGTAATGGGTACGAAAACATGCTTCCTCCCCTCAGTTGACTGCTTGAGGAGCCCTAGTGCGTTGGACTCACGTCGCACTAGGGCTGGCCTTTTCCCGAAAGCTGAGAAGGTTTCACACTACAGTTTTTGGCAAAATGCCCCGCATTCCCACAGTACAAACACAACCCCAGCTGCCTCCTACGGCTTTTTTCCTCTGTAGACAGCTTTTTAAAGACCCCAAGCTCCATAGGCTCTTCCCCCATCACCACAGGTGCCCTGGTAATATGCATGGGTGGCGCACACATTGCTTTCGAGTGTTTACGAGCCTCGAACCTTGCGTCTAAACGCAGCACCTTAGCTACTAAGGCGTCCCAATTTTCAGCCGGCTCCAAGCGTGCTAATTCATCCTGGAGCATATCACTTAACCCGGCAGTAAATAAAAGCATGAATGCATTTTCCCCCCAATCCAGCTGGTGGCGATACAAGTTAAACTTATTTAAGTAATCCAAAACAGTCCCCTTTCCCTGTTTCAACCGATACAGGGCCCACCCAGCATTCTCCGTGCGGAGAGGATCCCCAAAAGTGTCAGTTAATAACTGTTTGAAATTATTCAAATTGTCCTTGACTGGGTCATTTCCCAAAATTAAATTAGTGGCCCATTGTCCTGCGGGACCGGTCAACAAACTCAAAATAAATGCCACCTTGCTAGTGTCTGTAGGAAAAGCATGAGCACTGAGCTGGGAAAAATAAAGCTCCACTTGTGCCAAAAAGGTTGGCAACTTGCACCTGGTTCCGTCAAAGCGTTCAGGAGTCAAAACATGTCCTTTCACAGCATGAGCTGCTTGGCTGACGGTAAAAGCCGTTTGTAATTGGTCAAATTTGGCCCTTAACTCCTCCATCGTCTTCCTGACGGGTTTATTGCTGCAATAAACTTTTTATGGGCGTTGGGCAATCTGTCAAGGACAGAACGCCACAAGGTTCAAGATAACAGAGTTTATTGGTTTACAGAACTCAAAAATGCCCGTAAAACACAAGGGCCAGGCAGTATTAGCCTTTAGGAACAAAAAGGGACAAGGAAAAACGTTCAAAAGATAAACCGGATTAAACCGGAGTTTAATCCGGGTAAAAACAAACTGCTTGCTTCAGCCTGGGGATAAACAAAACAAAAGCCGAGGAACAAAAGATACAAAAGAATGCAACTAATTGGCAGCAGATTCCTCTCTGCTGCCAACACTGTGCTTAGAGTAACTTGCGTCGCTCCCACACACACAGCAGACAGGATTTCCAACACGAACAGATCAGCCAAGGGTTGTAGCAGTAGAGTAGACCCAGTTCCTTTCCGTAGATCAAAGCCAGAAGCAGACGTTTGTAGATTCCAAGTCCAAGAAGGGGGAAGACAAGCCGTGGTCAGTTCAGTCCGAGTTTTCAAAGCAGGAGATGGCGTCCGTCAAGAAGACGACGGAAGGTCAAGCTAATAAGAGTAAGCACAGGTTTGCACAAACAAATGCCCACACAATTCCTCCCGCCGTCTGACCCTGAATTCCAAAACAACTTACGTCTCAGCACAGGAAAACACACCAGTCTTCAGGAAAGCGTCCCACACAGATCCCAAGCGTTCGTCCAGATTACCTTGCCCAACGCAATTTGCAATTGCTCCCAAGCCCCATTTTATGCCAGTTACAAATCCTCATCACTGTCAGCTGTCCTCCTTAACCCGGGCGTTTCCTCATCACTTTCCTCATCAGAGCTGGAACACCTCTGACTACGCCCCACAGCATCCCCAGCTGTGGATCCCGTCCCATCCCTCCAGCTAAGCCATGGGTCTAATCCTGAAGGTCCCCATTCATCTTCTATCCCATCATGACCAGTGGCACCCAATTCCTCCCTTACCCGAGTCCAATCCATCTCATCCTCCTCCGAGCTAACCAGCCCCTCCTCCATTCTCTCCGTAAACCCCTCAAAAGACTCTTCGTCAGATGGTGCTGCAAAAATGTCTCGCAGTCTTTTTCTTTCTCGCTCCTCGAGAGTATCTGACTCTCGAGGAGTCTTACGCCCACGTCTGTCAGTAACAGAGCCATGAGGCTCAATCATAACACTATCGTCTGGCTTTGTAGAGAGTATCAATCCTGGAACCGCTCCTTATCTCTTATCATTGGCTTGGAAGATAAAATATTAAGGGAAAAATTGTTTTTGTGTGGGCCCAAACTGCAACAATGGGGCATCACTCTCAGGAGGGTTCTAGTAGACGCACTGATTCGCCCCCTCGACATCGGGCTGAGCATTGATATTCAAGATTCCCCAACTCTAAGTCAGACTTGTTCTACCTCCCAGGCCCACAACAAGACCCCACTCTTGCTTAGTCACCTTCCTATTCATGATGATGCCAAATCAACTGTCCCCTCTCTCCCATCAGTGGAGAGAAGCTCCTTTTTTAAAAAAACAAGTACCTTTGGAGGCTTTCCTTTCCAGGACAGCTGACTAGTCCCGGTAATTGGCAACCCCACCCAGTTCTTCCATCAGGGGGAAGAGGGCTCTCATGGAGGTGGCCCCATTGAGGTGATATGGGGGAGGAGAAAGCACGGTCACTATCAACCCAGGGAGAAGCGCAACAGAGTTTTTGCGACCCTGGAGAGGTTTAGGTGTGGTAGTCTTCAGGACAGACCCCCCAACCTTAAGGTCCTGCTTCTAAACGCCAGATCCGTCAATGGTAAAACAGCTGTCATCCAGGATTTGATCCTGGATGAGGAGGCGGATCTGGCATGCATCACCGAGACGTGGCTGGATGAGCTGGGAGGTGTGAATCTCACCCAGCTGTGTCCTCCAGGTTTCGGGGTGCATCAACAGGCCAGGGTTGGGGGGCGGGGAGGAGGAGTTGCGGTGATCTTTCGGCAGTCCATCGCCCTGATCAGATGCGCCGTTCCGCAATCCCCGAGGTTCGAGTGTGTTTTCCTGAGGGTGGGAGCCCGAGACAGCTTGGGGATTCTGTTGGTGTACCGTCCACCCCGCGACCCAGCAGTCTCTCTGTCCGAGCTAGCAGAAGTGGTCTCCAATGTGGCCCTTGTCTCCCAACAACTGATAGTTTTGGGAGACTTTAACATTCATGCTGAGACCACATTGACAGGAGCAGCTCAGGATTTCATGGTTGCCATGACAACCATGGGGCTGTCTCAAGTTATATCTGGGCCCACACATCAGGCAGGACACACCTTGGACCTTGTTTTTATTGTGGACGGTGGGACAGTCAGAGTGGAAGAGCAAAACATTCTTCCATTGTCATGGTCTGACCATCATCTGATCTGTTTAAGTATCGCCGTGCCTTCTAACCTCCGCAGGGGTGGTGGACCCATTAAGATGGTCCGCCCCAGGAGACTGATGGATCCGGATGGACTTCTGAGGTCTCTTGGGGATCTTCCTGTCCTGGAGACTGGCGATCCTGTCGATGTCCTGGCTGATCGCTATAACAGTGAGCTATCAAGGGCATTGGACACGATCGCTCCCGAACGTCCCCTCTCACTGCGTAGAATCGCGTCGACTCCTTGGTTCACCGAGGAGCTGGCTGTGATGAAACGTAGGAGGAGGGGACTAGAGTGCATCTGGAGGAAATCTCAGGACGTGTCCGACCAAGCACGGGCTAAAGCCGCTATTAAGGCTTACTCCGTGGCTCTGCGAGCAGCCAGGAAAGATTTCACGACTGCCCGCATAGCGTCTGCAGCCAACAGGCCATCGGAGTTGTTCCGAGTTGTTGGGGAGCTCCTGCGGCCTCCTGAGGCCCAGGGGTTTCCTGATGACTTGGCAACTCGGTGCAGCGATTTCGCGCACCATTTTGCAGGCAAAGTTGCTCAGATACGCCGTGAGTTGGACTCCAGCTTAACTGTGGTCCCAGCGGAGGTAACCGAGGTACCTGTCTGTGCGATCTTATGGGATTCTTTCCGGCTTGTTCTTCCTGATGACGTGGAGGGGATTCTTGGGTCTGTGAGGGCGACCGCCTGCGCTCTGGATCCTTGTCCTTCTTGGCTGGTGAAGCTGGCCAAAGATGGGTTGTTGGATTGGTTTGTGGCTATTATAAATGCCTCCCTGGTTCAAGGGTCAGTTCCATCCTGCTTTAAGCAGGCGGTAGTAAAACCATTATTAAAAAAGACCTCGTTAGACCCATCTGTATGTAACAACTACAGGCCAATTTCCAACCTCCCATTTCTGGGCAAGGTTCTGGAGCGGGTGGTTGCTACGCAGCTCCAGGAGTTCCTCGATGACACCGATTTTCTGGACCGCTCGCAGTCTGGCTTCAGGCCTGGGCACAGCACCGAGACGGCTTTGGTCGCCCTGGTGGATGACCTCCGCAGGGAGCTGGACAGGGGGAGTGTGACCCTGCTGGTTCTCTTGGACATCTCAGCGGCTTTCGATACCATCGACCATGGTATCCTTCTGGGGAGGCTCGCCGGGATGGGACTCGGTGGCACAGTTCTGCTGTGGCTTCGGTCCTTCCTGGAGGGCCGTTCCCAGATGGTGAAGCTGGGGGATACCTGCTCGGACCCCTGGCCATTGACCTGTGGGGTCCCGCAAGGGTCTATTCTATCCCCCATGCTATTTAACATCTACATGAAACCACTGGGAGAGGTCATCCGGAGTTTTGGAGGGTGTTGCCATCTCTACGCAGATGACACACAAATCCACTACTCATTTCCATCTAACTCCAAGGAAGCCCCTCGGATGCTGAACCAGTGCCTGGCCGCTGTGGCGGACTGGATGAGGAGGAACAAGCTGAGGATCAATCCTGACAAGACAGAGGCCCTCCTGGTCAGTCGCTCGTCAGATCGGGGTATTGGGTGGCAACCTGTGCTGGATGGGGTTGCACTCCCCCTGAAATCACAGGTCCGCAGTTTGGGGGTCCTCCTGGATTCAGCGTTGACGCTTGAAGCGCAGGTGTCGGCAGTGGCCGGGAGGGCTTTCGCACAACTCAAACTTGTGCGCCAACTGCGACCATACCTCGTGAAGTCTGACTTGACCACGGTGGTCCATGCCCTAGTTACCTCTAGACTGGACTACTGTAATGCGCTCTACGTGGGGCTTCCCTTGAAGACGGCTCGGAAATTACAACTGGTCCAACGCTCGGCTGCCAGATTAATAACTGGGGCGAATTACAGGGAGAGATCTACTCCCCTGTTTAAGGAGCTCCACTGGCTTCCGTTCATTTTCCGATCCCAATTCAAGGTGCAGACCATCATATATAAAGCCCTAAACGGTTTGGGACCCACCTACCTTCGTGACCGTATCTCCTACCATAAACCTGCCCGATCTCTGCGATCGTCAGGGGAGGCCCTCCTGTCGCCACTGCCTTTATCCCAGACCCGCCTTGTAGGAACTAGGGAGAGGGCCTTTTCTGCTGTGGCCCCCCGTTTATGGAACTCATTGCCCATTGAAATCAGGCAAGCCCCCACTCTTTCAGACTTTAGGAAAGATCTAAAAACATGGCTCTTCCGATGTGCTTTCGGAGAGTAACTGTTACATGCTTTTGTTACGCCCCCATTATTTATCCTCTAGACTGTCTGCTATCTTTTCCTAGTTCCCTGTGGTTTTATTCTTATCCTTTTTCTTATCCTTTTCTCACCCCGAGTTTTAACTGAGTGTCAGTGCGGCCTGCCCTGTTATACTGCTCTTTGGATTTTGTGTTGTACTGTATATGATTCTTTATTGTATTGTTGTAATTGTATTATGATATGTTGTTTTTATATTGTGTTATATTGTATTTTTCCCGGGCATGGCCCCATGTAAGCCGCCCCGAGTCCCCATTGGGGAGATGGTGGCGGGGTATAAATAAAGTTTTATTATTATTATTATTATTATTTTGGAAACAGCATACTAGATTAAATCAGTAGTCTACAAACCTTTAAAAATCCAGCACCCATCTTTTCAATCTGTAAACTGAGATCTATTTTTATTTTCATAAAAATAAGAGCAGATTCCATCTTGGAGATTCAGTATTTATATGGCACATATAATTTGAGGGTATGCAGTTTGTGATGTGATATTGAAAAATATTACCAGGATTAAATATGACAACTATGAAATTCAGACTCTTGTGCTTTGGATATTTTTTCAAGCTAATGTATGGCCTTTCCACACAGTCATATAATCCAGAATATCAAGGCAGATAATCCACAATGTCTGCTTTGAACTGGGTTACCTGGGTCCACACTGCCATATAATCCAGTTCAATGTGGATTTTATACAGCTGTGTGGGAGGGGCCCTAGAGGTGGGTATGAGCAATTTATGGCTAAATATTCCTGATTGCAATTCCCCTCAGCCTTAGTCAATACTTGCAGTCCAACAACATCTCTGGGACTAAGTCTCACCTGTGATATAGGTGTTATTCAAACATCATATCCACACCTGTGGAAGAGTTTAATTCCTGTAGTATTAGTAGCCAGGAAAAAATAGTTTCATATGACTGTAGACCTCTAAAAATCTTATGGTTTATTCAGATCTGGCTGGGGGAGGGGGGCAGAATTAATGGATTTCTGTCAGTAGTTTGTCTTTAATATAAAAGTTTAATAAATATAAAGGTGTCAATAGAGAGCCACATTTAAATTCTTTTTATCAGCTTCTTAACAATGGGAGGTTTTTTTTTCCTAACATAGATAATCCTATACAGGCTGAATATTGCTTTTCTGAAATGCTAGGAACCAGAAGTGTTTTGGATTTTCTCCAGATTTTTGGAATATTTACATATGAATAATAAGAGATCTTTTACATGGAACCCAAATCTAAACAGTTTAATATGCATTTTATGCACATAGACTTTATGTAATTTTATACATAATATTTTTAATAATGTTGTGCATGAAACAAAACTTGAATACATTGCAACATCACAAAACAAAAGTGTTACTATCTCAGCCACCATGTGGTCAATTTTGGATTTTGAAGGATTTTCAGATAAGAGATACTCAACCTCTATTAATAAAGTAAGCAAAACATAAAAGATAGCTAATGGAATTATTGATGGAACAGAATATTTGAATAATTTTGTAGGCTTGTTTGACATAGTTATCATGGTTTGAAAATTACTATTTACAGAATTTTTCTCAGGCTTCAAGAGAACTATAATAATCCCTGGAGTGCCCAGGTGAAAGTCACTTTGAGGCTACTTACTTGCCATACTCTTTTGGAATGGGAAGTGACATTAGTTTGGAAAAGAAGCTCATTATAGACCTCTTTTGTTTGACCTGTGTGCGAAAAAGTTTTAATGCCAACAGTTCTATCAGAAGGAGGACGTTACTCCTTTGGCCATTCTGGAACTGTGGTTAGAATAACAGGAATATGCCACCCACAAAAGGAATGAGGGCTCCAAATTGAAAGAGGTGGAAGAGAGGGGAATCAGGATAGAACTTTGCATGAAACTTTTCTTCTGGTAGAGAGTGAAAATGGTAGGCATTGGCAGTCATTACAACTATTCTATTCTATTTGTACGGAGGTTTTGGTGGACATAAAAAGCACTAACAGCATCTTTTTAAGCTGTACTTATTCCAGTCTGTCTCTAGGTGGAGATGGTTGACCAAATCCACAAGCAAAATTTTGTGCCATGTCCAGGCCATAAGCCAGGCTGGCGGGAGTCCAGAAAGCTGATAGAATCCAGGTGTGCTTGAAGTAGACTGGCTACTCCTCATTCAGCAACCTTCCCCAAAAAGGGAAAGTTCAAACTAAGGTGGTAGCTGTTTGGGAACTCTGTATCCAAGGTTGGTAATTGGGGTTTTTTTTTCAGTGCAGAAACTGAGCAGCCACAAGCACATACTTTGTTTCTCCTGGCTCATTGTTATTAAATGGGGGTGGCTTTGAGACCAACTTTTAAAACTTGAAAACTGAAAAAGATTTATATCTTGAGCAAAAAAGGGCTGCAACAATTATTTGTCAGGTGAAAAAAATAATGGCAGACTATATGAAGTCCCCACACAGTTTTTTTGATGCTTGACAAGCTTCAATTATGTATGTAGTTCCTGAAATTGAAGTTGTATACCACAGTCTCTTAAACTCCTTCTCACACCCCTCCCCACCTCTCTTAATCCTTCCAGCCTCTCTCTCTCTTTTCTTTCTTTCTTTCTTTCCTTCTTTCTTTCTTTCTTTCTTTCTTTCTTTCTTTCTTTCTTTCTTTCTTTCTTTCTTTCTTTCTTTCCTTCCTTCCTTCCTTCCTTCCTTCCTTCCTTCCTTCCTTCCTTCCTTCCTTCCTTCCTTCCTTCCTTCCTTCCTTCCTTCCTTCTTTCTTTCTTTCTTTCTTTCTTTCTTTCTTTTTTTCTTTCTTTCTTTCTCAGTTTTTCTGTGATCATTCTAGTGATTCCTTCTAACTATTCCACATGGCCTTTGATCCCAACCAGGTAGAACCTCAGTTCTGGTTACCATTTCCTCTTCTGTTATCCATCAACCGTCTTTGTGTCATCAGTCTGTCCCTCCCTGCCATCTTCACTTATCAATGAAAGCATGCCCTAGAATCCCCCTTTCTTTTTTCAAAGAACCTTTGGCAGAGTCCATATTGCATATTTCCTGTCATCTTGAGTTTTAGTCTTTAAATCCATTTTTTATTTAAATCAGTTGCTATTATCTAATAAATAGCACAATCTTACCGTCATTGATGATCTTCTCTTAACTATATTACAAAAATTGCTTTTGTGACATTCACCCCGATGCCTTCTGCATTTGATTCTCAGTTGCTTCTTGCCTTAGGTTTCCAACATTTCTTTTAGCTGTTTTTCCCTTTCTTGTCAGATTGTTTATTTTCTAAGGGGATATAATCACTTTTCTTTGTTGGGTCCCTCAGGGTTCTGATCTTGGTCTTCTGCTGTTCTTTTTCTGTACTCTTTCCTGGGATGAACATGAAAATAGATTAATAATCTGTATCTTGTTTATTCTCTTGCCTTTCCACTCTATTCAGAGAAGGTAATGGTTTCTTTTTTATAAGAGTTAAGATGCAGTATTCACATTGATCTGTGGCTAATCCCAGGTTTTTGGGATTGATTTTTTGAGATTTATACATGAGTATATAGGGCAATCATATTCAAGATTAATTTTCTCATCCAAGCTTTCCTCTTTTTGTACACAGATAGCATAACCATTCACCATGCTAACCAGGCATATAGCCTTTGCTTTACATGAGACTTCCTCATTCTGCTTCCTATATTCAGTCCTTTGTCAAAATCATCTATTTCCCCTGTACCATACAGCAGTAATGATTCCTGTCCTTTCCATCGTCTTGCTCTGTTCATCTCAAACCTTGACTTTTGGCAGCCTCCTTCCCATCCCTGAGAGAAGTCAGTCATTTTCTTACCCAAAATCTTTCTGCTTGCTTTTGTCCCAAAATATGTGATGCTCTTTTACTGGCTGCCCATCACTTCTCTTATCATATACACATTTGTTTTCCCATTTTGTTTTTTCCCCTTATCCATTTTGATTTTTGTTTCTCATGTCAAAAGGGATTTCCACTCTTCAAATTGTACCATTGTCAAGGTATCTTCCATCTTTTTTGTCTTATTGTCTCCACTGTCTGGGGTACCCCTCCCAGAGCATATATGTGCTGCCAAATCTTCCACTTCCTTCAGTCTCTCCTCATATCTTTAATTTGTGTAAGACTTAATTCCTTACGCATCATTCCCAATTGTAACCAAAGTTTGAACTTGACTGCCACTCCCAGCTTTCCATCTACTTCCTCTTTGTTCAGTTTGGGCTGTACATTGCTAGGAGGCAGGGATTTTTATTTTCTGAAACTTTATGTTAGATCATGTATGCTTATGTTGCTGTCAAAGTCAAAATAATATGAACAGTACAATCCTAAGCATGTTGACTTAGGTGAAAGCCCCTTTGCGTGCAGCAAAGCTTTCAGTAAGTGAAGAGTGACAGCCATCTTAATCTGGTTCAGGAGGTTTTTATAAAAGGCCAGTTACCGCTTACAGAGAAGGCTTGCCATTCCCAATAGAAATATTGAGTGAAAACTTGAAAATATAAAGATTCTAGGAGCATATCTTCATTCATAATCCATGTATTTTAAAGAATAGGTTTTCAGGGATAGGAATGCAAAATTATTGTTGAGGGCTTTCATGGCTGGAATCACTGAGTTGCTGTGAATTTTTCGAGATATATGGCCATGTTCCAGTAGCATAATGTTTCGCCTGCATCTGTGGGTGGCATTTTCAGTGGTTTTGTTGGCACCTGTGGAGGATGCCTCTAGGTAACAAAGGCCAGGCTACCTGTCAAAGACAGAACGCCACAAGATAAAAGATAACAAAGTTTATTGGAGTTACAGAACCAAAAATGCCCGTAAAAGACAAGGGCTAGGCAAACACTGGCCTTAAAAGTAAAAAGAGACAAGAAAAACGTTCAAAAGATAAACCGGATTAAACCGGAGTTTAATCCGGGTTAAATCAAAACAGCTTGCTTCAGCCTGGGAATAAACAAACAGAAGCTGGTGAACAAAAAGTTCAAAGGAATGCAACTAATTGGCAGCAGATGCTTCTCTGCTGCCAAGAGCTATGTTTGAGTAACTTAGAGGTTACTCCTCCACACAGCAGGCAATTTCCCAATACAAACACAGCAGACGAGGGCAGAAGCAGTCAGCGAAGTCCCAATCCGTTCCGAAGGTCGTAAGGCAGATACAGACGTTTGTAGTTCACCAGCTCCAACGATAGACACAGGTAGGAGAATCCGAGGCCGTAGTCAGTTCAGTCCGTAAGTCCAGAGTAAGCAGATGGCGTCCGTCAAGAAGACGACGGAAGGTCAAAGGTAATCAGCAAACGAATCACACCCGTCTTCAGGAAAACTTCCCACACAGATCCCAAGCGTTCGTCCAGATTACCTTGCCCAACGCAATTTGCTATTGCTCCCAAACCCCATTTTATGCCAGTTACAAGTCCTCATCGCTATCAGCTGTTCTCCTTAGCCCGGGCGTTTCCTCATCACTTTCCTCATCAGAACTGGAACACCTCTGACTACGCCCCACAGCATCCCCAGCTGTGGATCCCGTCCCATCCCTCCAGCTTGTCCACGGGTCTAATCCTGAAGGTCCCCAATCGCCTTCCATACTATCATTGCCAGTAGTACCCAAATCCTCCCTTACACGAGTCCATTCCATGTCATCCTCTTCCGAGCTAACCATCTCTTCCTCCATTCTCTCAGTAAACCCCTCAAAAGAATCCTCGTCAGATGGTTCTGCAAAGATATCTCGCAGCCGCTTCCTTTCTCGCTCCTCGAGAGTATCTGACTCTCGAGGAGTCTTACGCCCACGTCTCCCAGTAGTAGAGCCATGAGGCTCAACCATAACACTACCTCTATGCAAATACTCTCACTGATTGACTTCGCAAACTTCATGGCTACTCAAATGCTAATTCAAGCTTACTAATCACGACATTCACACTTTCTTTAAACAGGCAAGGGTTCTTTCACCCACCCTATGCACTACACAGGTATATACACTTCACTTGCCTCACTGCCAACAGAACCTCTGAAGATGCCAGCCACAGATGCAGGTGAAACAATAGGAGAGAATGGTACAGCAACATTGCCATACAACCCGAAAAACTCACTGCAATCCATGCAAAAATATTGTGTGAAGCCCAACAATAAAGCAGATTGTCATTAGGGAACCTGAAAAGCATCCTGACTGCGAGTGAATGCAGTTATATCTCTGAGCCCTGGCTGGGTAAGCAAAAGGCAGGTGGGGACACAGGAGTGAATGGGAAAGTTTCATAAAGGGACAGAGTGGGGTCTGCATGAACAGCTATCAGATATATTCCAAAGCAGTGCATGCTCATTGTTGTGGAAGCTGCTTGAGGAAAAAAAATCTGGATCTTTCTGATGTGTTCTCAGAAAAATTGTGCCTCAAGCTCTCAAAGACTGCTGGAATCTTGGGCTGATTGTGAAAAATGAACATAGAAATTTCAAACGATTTACAGAGATTAAACTAACATTCAAAATGCTGGTTGATGTTGCTGTTGGTTTAAGGGAGATTAAGATGATCATTAAAACCAATGCCAGTTTCAAAGATTTGATGTGAATTTTTTTCCCTGTGTCATGTAATGATTCTCTTACCCCATCCCATATTATTTTAACAGAGGCTGCTGGTGACCTTCTGTACTCATTAGTGGATGACACCCAGTTCCTATATGAAAAAATGAGTCAGAAAGAGACTTGGAATCAAGAAATAAGAAGTTACGGTCTGCATCATGCTGTATTCAAAAACAACCGAAGGAATGTTATCTGTTTCCATTGCTAATATGCTTTATAATGGAGGTGGTAGATTACTTTTTTGATGTTGTTTTAGATCATTTCTTCTGTGATTTTTTTTCAGTGTGGCTGCCACATGTGTCCGGTTAAGTCCCATATATGTGGGGTAGAGTCCCATCAGCAACTCTGGTTCTTACCAGAGTCTACAAATGCTTTCACCATGAAAAGTCTCCTTACTCTTCCCCTCACCCCAATAAGGAAAATTAATCCATTGACAGCTTGCAAGAGAGAGAAGCAGGGGATGAGATAGAAGCACCATGGAAGCATATGTGAACTCAGCTCCTCACCCATGTTAGTTTTCTGAAGGGAGCCTGGGGTTCATTAGTTTGTATTAGTTTGTATTTTGAGGAAGAGGATTGATCATAATCTCATGCTGTTTTGGAGACAAATGCAATGCCTCCATAGTTCAGCATAAGCCTTCTGCTTTCCACTAGGAGTGGATGAGATACATTCTGGCAGCCACACATTCTTCCCCCCAAAATTTGTCAGTTCTCATTTTCTAGATACAAATATTCTGGTGCCACAGTAAACACCATGACTACATGTGTGTGTGCAGTCATAACCATAACATAATCAGTTTTTGTCTGGTTTCATGCAGTCCCTTTTCTGCGATTATTCTAGTGAGATAGAAATCACTGTGGTGTTTCTGTTTTGTACCCCATCAAGACATAAGAGAAGAACTGGGACACATTGAAGGTGTCCCTCTCCTGTAGCTGCTCCCTGCCATTCCTTAAGGCAAACACCACTAATTTAGTAGGAATCTCTTCATGGGCTCCCCTACTCATGGGGTTCTTATCTTACCTTAGCGATCAGGGAAGGATCTATGCTGCAGCAGCTCTCACACTACTAGTATAATATAAGAAGTGGGCCACCATTGTTGACTGAAGAATGGTTGTTTTTCTATGCAGGTTGTAAGCAGCACTATTGTAATGGATCATATGATCCTTTTTGATAAATATTTTTCCCTCCAATTTTCACTTCAGGTTTGAAGACTAAACTTATATTTTGATCCCATCAATATGATTTCATTTTTTCTCGTAGCTCTGTACAAACTGTGTGTGCATTGGTTGTGTATTTGTGTGTGTATTTGTCTGTCAGACTGTACAATTCATGAAAAATAATCAATTTGGGGAGGTTGGGGAGAAGGGGCGTCTATGTATAGTGAGTTTCACTGAACTGCCATGTATTTATTCTGTTAAAAGTGTGTATTTGTATGTGTCTTTTAACCTTTTTCAAAAAAGGGAAAACTTTGCTAATAAAGTATGCCACCTGAGATATCTCTTCTGTTGATTGCCTATTTCTTTATCAAGAAATTCATTGGATTTGAATAGAACTAATATCTAGCAACATTAAAATTATTTATGAGGAAGGCACCTCTGTCACATTCACCTTTTCCTTAAAAGCTTCCACAATTCTTCCATGAGGAATATTCAACTTGTCATGTCTGGCCACTGATAGTCAAGTTACAGGCCACACACTGATAAGGGTAACTATTTCACAGTGCCTTCCCTTTTGCACTTTCTGTCAAGAGGAAAGCTGCAGCATGAATGGTTTTGAAGCAAACACTCTTCCCAGTTGTCAGTTCTTATCTTCCAGTCCTCTCCCCCCGCAAGCATTTTTCCTCTTTGAAAAGAACCGGAGCCACACACAATATATGTACAGTGTTCCCTCATTACTTTGCGGTTCACTTTTCGCGGATTCGCTGTTTTGCGGTTTTTCAATACACTCTAAAATACTATTATAAATCATAAAAAATTACAATTTACAGCCTAAGGAAGGGAGGAAGGAGAAGCAAAAGGGAGAGAAAAAGAGCCCAAGTGGCAACGGGAGGAGAAGGTGGCGATTTATCAACACACTATTGGTTGATAAAGACTTAAAATAGTGTATAACTACTAAAATAATGTATAAATATTAAAATAAATACAGTGTCCCTACTTTGCGGATTTTCACTTATTGCGGGTGGTCCTGGAACCTAACCCCAGTGATAAATGAGGGAACACTGTAATGCAAGAGTGGGCAGTTGTGGCCCTCCAGCCGTTGAGCTGCAACTGCAATCCAGTAACCAGTGGAGAACCCCAGTTGCCTACCCTTACTAAAGTATTGTTTGGTCTTGAGAGTTAGCAACAGTCCTCTTGCATTCTGTGCTGGTGACATTTTTGCTAGAGCCAACAAAGGCCATCTGGTCTTACCAAACAGATGTTGTGTAAAGAAAATAGAGGCAGCAGGTTGCAAAAAGCTGTGTTCTTCTGGAAAACTGGATAATTTCAGCCTTGTCTAGTCAAGTTTCCACAAGTTGGCGGAAGCATTTGTATGTTATGGGCTTTGCCAAATATGCGGTTTGGTATTGCTCAAAGGGCAAGTCTATTCTTTGAGGGGTTTTTTAGACCAGAGTTTGTGTCCCATGACTTCCAGTATCTTAGAGGAAAAAACAAGACATTAAAGACCCCATTGTAGTCAGGGTGTCATACATGTTAAAGGTCCAATCAGCTACATGACATGGGGAGAGGTCTTCTAGGATGTTGTAACTTATGACAGCATGTATGCATGCATTCATTCATCCTATGGTATGGCAAATTAAATACAAAGGCTGGAATGTTGTCGGTGTCTTACTCATGCATAATTTCCATTACAAAGGCAGTTGGGTATTTTTGTCTGATGTGGAACATCTGCTTTCAGTTCAAGTTTGTGGAAGAAATGTGCCTGTGATGCCACTGCTTGCTTTGTTTACTTATTCAGTTGACCATTCCATGGATTTATTAAGGTGCTCAATGGTAGTGCCTCCTGTTGCACATTCAGTTATACACTTGGTTGCATAATTTTGCCATTTGCAAGGTAATAACCAATATTACCAAAGCCCAGTGCTGCCTGCAAAGGTTTGCATTATGTGATTGCAATGCAGGATCTCAGCACTCCACTAAGATGCACTCCACTCTTGGTTTTGGGGACTATGGGGCAGCTCTGCAAGTTCCCCTTGGCCTCCTAGTCCCCATCAATTGCACATTTGTTCATTATACACATCAAATGTGTGATCGCTTTAAAAAATCTTGGAGTCCATTCTCTTTTTTATTGCTGTTGTCTGCAAGTAATATAAAGTACTGACTAAAATTCATAAAAGCCGTTGAGTCATGAGTGTGGGGTTTTTTTCAGAACCATAGTCCCTCAGCACTGTTCTGCAAGCTGCTTTTGAAGCAGCTCTTTTAAAAAGGCTCAGAGATTTGCCAACATGCTGTTTACATTACTGTCAGCAGTTTCTAGGGTATTATTTAGAAATGGCAGCAAATTCCAAACCTCAGTGGAAGCAGTGGACCCCAGATCAGCTTGGATGCTAGTCTCGATATCAGCAGCACAAATCTTCTCCATGATGGCAAACACCTTCTGCCAAATCAACCTTTGTAAGGGTGAGCATCAGGAGACTAGCCGTGGGTCTCCCAGGTGTTTTGACTTACAACTCCCAGAAACCCTAGCCAGTTTACCAGATGTTAGGATTTCTGGGAGTTGAAGGCCAAAACATCTGGGGACCCACAGGTTGAGAACCACTGGTTTTGAGGATCTTAATGACTATGTGGCAATGCTGCAGCCATTTTCTGAAACTGAAACTGATTACTTTCTGTCTCATCGCATTAGAGAATGAATCCTTTTTAAACCCGGTTTCTGCCTCCTGCAGAATTGTAGTTTGGTAAGGCCCAGCACCTGTCTGGCTGAGCAGTTTAAAGCCCCCTCCCTAAAGCGGATCCAAGCTCTAGTGTGATCAGGTCCTTAGCATACTTCCAGGGGTGGTATTTACTTGTTTGTGGATTGAGCCCTTGAAACAGTGTTTGAATGCAAAATACACACACACTTTTCTGCCCAAATTTACAAGTGTTGCTTTTACTCAAGCTGTTCATTGTGGACAGAATTCAGGAAATGCTCAGGTCTACACAGGGAGCCCTGGTGGCGAAGTGTGTTAAAGCACTGAGCTGCTGAATTTGCAGTCCGAAAAGTCCCAGGTTCAAATCCCGGGAGCAGAGTGAGCGCCCGCTGTTAGCTCCAGCTTCTGCCAACCTAGCAGTTTGAAAACATGCCAACATGAGTAGATCAATAGGTACCGCTCTGGGGGGAAGGTAACGGCGCTCCATGCAGTCATGCCGGAACATGAGAATCACGTCAGAATGGTGTTACAACGATTGCGGGACCACGGACTTTATGCCAAGTTGGAAAAATGCGCTTTTGATCTACAAGAGGTAGATTTCCTGGGATATCGTGTCTCGCCACTAGGGCTCACCATGGACCCGGCAAAGGTTGCAGCAGTATTGGAATGGCGGGCGCCAACCAACAAGAAAGAGGTGCAACGATTCTTGGGGTTCGCGAACTACTACCGCAAGTTCATTCCAGACTTTGCCCGCTGGTCTGACCCAATCACCAGCTGCATCCGTGGGAAACAGCCTTTCCGCTGGACAGATCAAGCAGAGAAAGGGTTCCAGCAACTAAAGAAAGTATTCACGTCCCAGCCAATCCTTCAGCACCCAGATCCTGAAACCCCTTTTGTCGTGCAGGCGGACGCCTCCGATGTGGCGATTGGGGCTGTACTCCTACAACCAGTGGGAGATCATCTCCATCCTTGTGCCTTTTATTCCCGTCAATTGACCGCGCCAGAGAGAAATTACACTATTTGGGAAAAGGAACTTTTGGCCATAAAGGCAGCCTTTGAAACTTGGAGACACTGGTTAGAAGGGGCCAAATTTCCCATTGAAGTCCATACTGATCATCGGAATCTAGAGCATCTAAGAACTGCCCGCAAGCTAAATCAGAGGCAACAACGCTGGGCTTTATTCTTTGAATGTTTTAACTTCCAAATTCATTATGTAACCCCAGCCCAGACCAAGCAAGCAGATGCTCTGTCACGGAAACCGGAATACGCTGCAGGGCGCAAGGAGACCTTTGAGTCCCAGCTGTTACAACCCGAGAACTTCGCCACGCTCACAGTGGGAAACACCAAATCCACCCCCATTGAATCAACTCCCTCTACTCCAGGGCCCCTTTGTGCTCAGGAAATCAGGGCTAGTCAGCAAGCAGATGCTTGGGCACAGGACCAACTTCGCCAAGGACTACGTTTTCCCTTTTCGCTCAAGGATGGGCTACTTTGCTATAGAAATCATGTTTACATCCCCCCAGGACCGGGCAGGGAAAAAGCACTTCGTCTGTGTCATGACTGCAAGCCAGCAGGGCATTTCGGACTATTCAAAACCATGCATTTGATCCTAAGAGACTTCTGGTGGCCCAAGATCCGCAAGGATGTGGAAATATATGTCAACACCTGCCCAGTATGCCAGCGCTCCAAGACAAGAAGGGAAAGACCCTCAGGGCTTCTGCATCCCCTCCCTACCCCATCCCACCCATGGGAAATAATCTCTGCGGATTTTATCACTGATCTACCACCTTCCTGTGGATTCACCACGATCCTAGTGGTGGTGGACCTTTTTACCAAGTTAGCCCATTTCATTCCCTGTGATGGCCTTCCCACGGCCAAAGAGACTGCAGATCTATTCCTTCAACATGTTTTCAGATTGCATAGATTGCCCAAGAGTTTGGTCACAGACCGTGGGTCCCAATTCACCTCTCGTTTCTGGAAAGCACTACAAAAACTATTGGGCATAGACCCTCGTTTATCTTCGGCTCACCATCCCCAAACGGATGGGCAAACTGAGCGCACCAATGCCACTTTGGAACAATACCTTCGCTGTTATGTGAACTACCAACAGGACAATTGGGCTTCCCTGTTACCGCTGTCGGAGTTTGCCTACAACAATGGGGTCCAGGCTTCAACTAAAGAAACCCCGTTCTTTGCAAACTACGGCTTCCATCCACGTTTCTTTCCTCCTGTCATTGAAACCTCAGAAGTTCCCGCAGCAGAGGACTGGCTGCAGGAACTCACAGCGGTGCAACAACTTTTGCTCCAGCAACTGGACCAAGCCAAGGAGGACTATAAACGCCACGCTGACAAACATCGCCAGCCGGGCCCCGAAATCAAGGTAGGAGACCGGGTTCTTCTGTCCACTCGCTTTTTGCCCTCCCATCGCCCTTGCCGGAAATTAGATGCCCGTTTCATTGGGCCCTACCCAGTGGTGGCGCAACTTAACCCCGTGACTTTCAAACTCCAACTTCCGCGCTCTATGCGCATTCATCCAGTGTTCCATCGCTCCCTGCTCCTTCCGGCGGATGGTGTGCGCCCTGATGCAGACCGGCCGGCCCCCGCCCCTGTTTTGGTGGACGGAGAGGAGGAGTTCGAGGTTCAGGACATTTTGGATTCTCGCTTTCACCGCCGCCGCCTACAATATCTCATTGACTGGGTGGGTTTTGGCCCCGAGGCACGTTCTTGGGAAGACGCTTCCACAGTCCATGCCCCCGATTTAACCCGCCGCTTCCATCAGACCTATCCCGCCAAGCCGCGGCCTCGCGCCTCGGGGAGAGAGTCCCAGTTTGAGAGGGGGCTTGAGGAGGGGGATAGTGTGATGACTCATGGGCCATGTAGTCCCATTCCTAGTGCTGTTGTGACTGATGAAGAGGAAAACTTGGGTTTTCCACCACTTCAGCCAGAAAAGGAACCATTTCAGCCAGAAATTGAGCCTTTGCACCTGCAGGAGGCTTGTCTTCCAGAAATCTGCCAAACAAGCCCTGAGTCGAGTTCTCCCCCTTTTTCGTGCCGTAATTATTATCTCCAGCAAAAAGGAGTGCAGCAGGCTAATCGCAGGAGTTTGAGAATTGCAGCAAAGCATTCAGATGATTAAGCCTGCTCCCATGAGAAATTTTAGGGAGTCATACATCTGGACACAGAGATTGACTTTCGTTTCTGATTCCCCAGAGAAGTGTTCTCTGGTGGGAAAACGAGGCCTATTTAGGTTCCTTGCTCCCGAAGGAATCTTGCGGAGTCAATTCGTCAGCTACCGGAGCAGCGTGTGTGGACAGCTACTCCTGCTCTCAAGCCTTTGTTCCTGTTCCAAGCCTTCGTTCTCAGCCTTGTTTTCTCCCCGGATCTTGCCTTGTTTTCCCGGACCTCGCCAAGTAATTGCCACGGATCTTGTTCTTGCTCCTCGTTTCCTTGTTGCCTTGAATCAAGCTTTGTGTTCCAAGAATCAAGTTATTTCCCAGCCTTGCTCAAGTTCATGGACTAAAGGACCTTGTCATCTCCCCTCACTTGCTTGGCAAGTGAGTGTTTCGGTTATTGGATTACAACTTTGGACCTTAATATTTCATATTGGACATTGCTTCTTTGGACTAATCTTGACCTTTCCTGAAAGGTCTACTTCTGGACTATTTCCTATACTTGTTTTTATTAACTTTATATATTTCCTTAATAAAGATATTAGATAGATTCTGGCCTCTGTGTATGGTTATTGGTGCTCTGCAGCCTGGGTCGTGACAGGCTTAGAAATGGAGATGAGCACCAACCCCCAGAGTCAGACATGAGTGGACTTAACGTCAAGGGAAACCTTTACCTTTACCTTACACAGACTGCTCCTTGGAGTGCTGGTCCTGCCATATTGCAACACTCAACTATGTAAATGCAGCTCTCCCAGCCATGCCTTTATAACAGTGGTTCCCAACCTTTGGGCCTCTAGTTGTTTTGGACTTCAGCTCCCACAATTCCTAACAGCTGGTAAACTGGCTGGGATTTTTTGGGATTTGAAGTCCAAAACACCTGGAGGCCCAAAACTTGGGAATCACTGCTTCATAAAGTATTTATTTTATGCAAAGGTATCTTTTCACTTTGTGAATGCCACAGTATAAATCAAGCCTCACTGAGCTCAGCACATAGCAATGCTGTCATTCTCACACACCAGGCACTAAATTTAGAGTAAATCTGGATAAAACACAATATCTGGGAGCTCACATCTGATTCCTTCTTGGAGGAGTTTAGGGGTGGAAGGGATTTGCCCACCCATAGCTTTATACATTAACTATTTAACTGGAAGCTAACAGATCAGAGTTATGTTGTCCTGTGCCACCAAGTTGGCTTCAGCCTTTGATAACCCTATGAATGAGATACCTCCCAGCCCAACTAAATTCTTGCAAACCTAGAACCTTGGTTCTTTTGCTGGAGTCTATCCACCTGTAACACTGCCCTCCTCTCCTATTGCCTTCAACTTTACCAAGCAGTACTGTCTTCCGGGAATTTGTGTTATCTCACGTTGTGTCCAATATATTACAGCCTCAGTTTAGTAATTTTGACTTCTAGAGAAATTTCAGACTTGATTTCTTCTTTGACCCATCTATATGTTTTTTTTACCAGTCCATGAAACACTCATCCATCATCACATTTAAATTAAGCAGAGTTTTTCCCCAGATAGCTTTCTTCCCTGTCCAGCTTCTACAAACAACCAGAGTGAGAGCTGAAGACTAAGAAAACAAAAGTAATGACCACAGAAGATTCATATAACTTTAAGTGGGTGAGAAAGACATTGAAATCCTTAAAAGATTTTCTGTACCTTGACTCACTCATTAATCAAAATGAAGTCAAACACTTGCAAGGGCAGCCATGAAGGAATGGGAGAAGATCTTCAGGCATAAAACTGTATAATGGAATACCATAGTCAGGAGCACTTGTGCACTATTTTTGATTTTTTTAAGTAAATGTAAAGTGTGATACAGCATATTTAAATGTATGAAATCTCAAACACTACTGTAGAGTACATTCACCAATGGGAATACAGCATGCAAATTACCTAAAACTTGATGCTGACTGGTTGTCACCTCTGATTTCACAATGTGTCCATCCAACAATGATTTGCTTACTGTAAACAGTTTGTGAGACCAAAACACTTAAGCAAGACATACAAGCTATAGCATCCACAGTGAGATAAATCTGGAAAATACAAACTTCCCCTGCTGCACACATAATACAATTTTCCAAAAATCTACAGATGAAGATGTGGAAAAGAAAAAAGAAAGACTGTCTTCAGACAAAGATCAACACGTGTGAGGAAGGGGACTCAGATTTGTATGTGACACTCACGTCTGCTTCTAAAAATCCTTCCACAAAAGCCACTGGACTCCAGAGTGATCTAATATTTGAAGAACTTGGTCGCCGTATCAAGGAGGTTGGCAGTCAACTTGTCAAAAAGATGAATGCTGTCTTTCAGTGGGACATTGTATGTGGAGAGACAATAATGGCACAGTGGACTCTAGATCTGAAGACAGGCTCTGGTGAGGTCTACCAAGGAGCATCTCGCAAGCCTGCCAACACTGTGTTTACTCTCTCTGACCATGACTTCATGGAGCTTGCTCTGGGTAAGATGAAGCCACAGAAGGCTTTCCTGGCTGGCAAAGTGAAGGTGAAGGGAAATGTTCTGCTCAGTCATAAACTGGAAACGCTCCTCAGAGAATATGTTAAGCTCTGAGTTGCTCACCTCATCAACAAGAAGACTGATAAAATCCTTTATTCTCTTTAGTCAAGATGATGGTCTTAGAGGAGAAGGAAATTAAAATGCAGACTATTTTAATGGGAAATGTTAATGTTTAAATGTTTATTTATTTAACTGCAAATGTGTATGAATGGTTATGATGTATCTGAGGGAAAATCCCAAATATGACATATAGCTCAACATCTCTCACGTCATCTGTAACCATTCCTCGTTTATGGGAAATACAGGAAGGAATGGGTAGATGAGGAATAGGTTCTTGTTTAGACTAGAAGTCCCAAAATCCCACAGTCAATATGATCATGGGTCATATCAATGTGGGATTCTGAGAGTTGAGGTCCAAATAAATAACCTTAGCCAGGTTTGTTAGGGACTGGGGAGAAAGATCTAAAGCTTTATCCTGAACTTATTATCTTGGAAAGTCTAAATTAATGGAAGAATTCAACTTTATTCACTGGGAAAGCACAATACTTTGAATATATCAGGTTTTGGAATTTCACCCCTTCTCATTAAGGGGACACATTTTCAGAAGAAGGGGTTGGAAAGTAAATACGTCCTTGGCAAAAATAATAAAAAGGTAAAGGTAAAGGTTTCCCCTGGCGTTAAGTCCAGAAATGTCCGACTCTGGGGATTGGTGCTCATCTCCATTTCTAAGCCGAAGAGTCGGCGTTGTTCATAGACACCTCCAAGGTCATGTGGCCGGCATGACTGCATGGAACGCCGTTACCTTCCCGCTAGAGCGGTACCTATTGATCTACTCACATTGGCATGTTTTCGAACCGCTAGGTTGGCAGAAGCTGGAGCTTACAGCGGGCGCTCACTCCGCTCTCCGGATTTGAACCTGGGACCTTTCAGTCTGCAAGTTCAGCAGCTCAGTGCTTTAACACACTGAGCCACTGGAGGCTCCAGCAAAAATAATATGAAACATCATTATTAGAGAATGTATGAACCACATTATGTTGGGAAGGGGGCAATTTTGTCTTCAAGGATACATACATAAAACAATACAATACATACGTGCTTTGAAATCAGTATCCAAGTCCAAAATATTGTGCAAGATATCCTGAATTTTCAAGACAATTCTGGGAATATAGTGAGATAGAAATCATAAAGATAGAAATGAAATAGATGATAGAGATCTGTCTTGTAGTACTAATAATAGAAAAGCAAAACACCATTCTGGTCATGTTACAGAGGAAAATGACCAGGAAGCCAAAGCCTAGAAAGTAGAAGATCAGGAAGAGAAGCCCAGGAAGAATGGCCAAGGGAGCTTGATATGTTTAGCTTGGAGAAGAGATAGTCATCTTTAAATACATGAAGAGATGTCAAATACAAGATGGCACAAACTTGTTTTTTGTTGCTCCAAAGACTAGGACACAAACCAACAGATTCAAATGACAATAAAAGAGATTCCGCCTGAATGTCAAAAAGAGCCTACTGAATGTAACAGCTATTCACATTGGCTCCGAGTGTAGTGAACTCCCTTTACTTGGAGGTCTTAAAAAAGAAATTGGATGGCCATCTTTTTGGAGGTCTTTAGTTGTACATTCCTACATGGTAGGGAGTTGAACTAGATGGTTCTTGCAGTACTTTCCAGCTCTATTAAACTCCATAACTCTTTTATGTTGGATAAACAGATAATATTAGGTGAAGCTTTCAAAACATGATCATGTTTGGTGGGTTGTAGTGCATTCTCGGGGCTGTATGGCCATGTTCCAGAAATATTCTCTCCTGACGTTTCGCCCACATCTATGGCAGGCATCCTCAGAGGTATGAGGATTAAAGGAAAGCAGAATTACTAGAGCTGCAGAACTAATATAGAGCTGGATTCCAATTAATAGAAAAGGTATTAACTGTGCAGATTGTTTAAAATGCACAAAATTGGTTTGACTTTCACCTTTAAGATGAGAGAAGCTTAGTCCTTTTCAGTGGCAAAAATCACACCTGAAACACTGATACTTATTTAAACTGATCCCAGGTTTCTCTATCAAGAAGTTTCCAAAGTATCAGGCAGAGGTTTTTCTAATCCTGTTGAATAATATAATGAGAGATTTTGAGGACTGAACCTGAGCCCTTCTGCAGTGAAAGAAAAGAGAAGAGAAGAAGGTGGTTCTCGTGCTCTTTCCAGATCTGTGAACACTTTCACCCTTTTCCATAAAGAAGAACTAGAGCACTACTTTGCTAAAGACAAATAGGTGGAGGAACAAAGATACTCTTCTCAACATGCTTTTAGCCCCCACAAATTTAAAAAGAAAGGTCAAAGGAGCAGGAAGGAGGCTGCCACAGCAAACTGCAGGCAAGATAAGAAGACAGGAGTTTGATGTAATAATAAGCTCTTATGGTTCAAAGTTGAATTTAGCAAACTAAGCCCACATTGTAGTTCATGGATATAACCATCAGCAAGGTAAGTCAGGAACTGCAGATGTATTAATATTAACCTTAACACTGCTTTTCCAATGGGCTTGCCACATTCTTTTTCTCTCCCACCTTTTTTATGAGCTTCACTGCTTTCCCTTCAACAGCCAGCAAAACCTTTCCCAACATTTCTTTGCCAGGAAATGCATCACCTGCCAGATTTCTACATATTAGGCCATTCTAAATCTAGCAGAATGGCCACTGCACACAGAACTAAACAAGCACAGAATGTGGGGTTGAGACTAAAAAAATTAAGATTTAAATTCCCATAGAGCAATAGTTCCCAATCTTTTATTGATCTGACCAGGGACCACTTTGACCAGGGACCACTTTCCAAGATTAGTACCAAAAGGATTACGAATAAGTTTTTGGTCAACTTCAGGTTCGGTTTGGCTATTTGGGATGCTGTTTCAGAAAATTGCATTGGATAGATATCAGCTCTAGTTTCTGATCCAGAACATATGCCATCCAGTAGTCGCCATCTGCTCACCCACAGAAAACCACATTGAATGATCTAGAGTTGAATTGGCCTATCCAATGCAATTTTCTGAATCAGAATCCCAAATAACTCAGGAACAGGCCTAAAAACGAAGACACCAAGAATTTTTTTTCATTGGGATGTGATATTATCCGTGGTAGTAACTGTGAGGCCATGGACCATATTTTAGTCCTTGTGGACCACTGGTTGGGAACCACTGCCATAGAGCCATGAAATTGACAGCAGTCAGAGGCAGCTGGCCCCTGAAGCAGTGCTGATACTTTCCCCTTTCTGCAGAATGACCATAGACTTCTACATATAAAAATCCAAACCTGCCCTTGACTTACACATGAGGTAGATTTATACACGAGTATACATGATTTTTTGTGTGTAATGTCCAACTTGAGAAACTGCAAGTTGATTCTGGTTTGAGATAATTGGCCGTCTGCAAGGACATTGCCCAGGGGATGCCCGGATGTTTGATGTTTTACCATCCTATGGGAGGCTTCTCTCATGTCTCACATGGGGAGCTGAAGCTGACAGATGGGAGCTCACCCCGCTCCCCGGATTTGAACCGCCAACCTTTCAGTCAGTAGACCTGCCAGCACAAGGGCCTAACCCATTGCACCACCAGTGGCTCCAGAGATGCATTCTGGACCAGAAAGGATTATGGATAATTGTGGTGTTTGGGTGTACATATAAAATAATATTCTCTTGATGCCTACGCATATGTATAAAGCAATTTTTCTTTGTGTGTGTGTGTGTGTCAGGAGCGACTTGAGAAATCGCAAGTCGCTTCTGGTGCAAGAGAATTGGCCACCTGCAAGGACGTTGTCCTGGGGACACCCTGATATTTTGTAGTTTTTACCATCCTTGTGGGAGGCTTCTCTCGTGTCCACATGGAGCTGGAGCTGATAGAGGGAGCTTATCCACACTCTCCCCGGGTTGGATTTGAACCGGCAACCTTCAGGCCAGCAACCCAACCTTCAAGTCAGCAGTCCAAGGGTTTAACCCACTGCGCCAGCGGGGGTTCCATACAAAGGAATGGGTGGATGAAAATTAATTTATGTAGGAGGAGAAATATCTTTTAGCCTCACTGTTTACATTCCTGTTTGTACCAAAGGACACATCACATGCGAATGTGAGAGACATATGCATGTGTAGGTGTAAAATATGCACAGTCTGTCAATTAGGATAGTTTTTCATACATGTCCAATGGGGATGAATACTTGTAGCAGTGGCATACAAGCATCGAGGCCAAGGTTCCAGTAATAATGGCCCCAACTCTTGGCAAACAAGAAGTTTAAACCAAAGCAAACTACCTTTTTGCACATTGCCTCTCTTATTATTTTCTGACTTTGTCAAATTTTCAAAAGCACCAGATGGTGTCCTTGGCTTCTGTTTCTTTGTGCTATTCAAAGCTAATAATATTTCATAGAAAAGGCAAACACCAAGCGTTTAAGCATTCCGAGGTCTATTTTATTGCATGCAGTGTTGAAGATATTCAGGAGAAAACTCAACGGGTTTGTTTCTCTAGACGCAGAAACAAGCATATGGCAGATCAAAACCAGGAGACTTCTTAATATGAGGCAGGCAGGGAACCGTTTTGGAAAACAAATAAATAAATTGTACCATTGCAATTGCAAACAAAAAGAGAATGGTGAACGAAGGGACCTTGTATGACACAAATTCGATTTGTTCCACAATCCCTCCATGAGTGGCTTCTTGTTGGTTATACTGAGTTATATAACCTTAAACCTAATGTTAAATTTGTTTTAGAAATGGAATTAATTCTTCAGAACCCTACTGATTCTTATAAATCAGGACTTGAGAGCCAATATTGCCTTGGAGTCTGAAATTGTTCTAAATAAGGATTCTGGGCAAGGCCACCTCATTGCCGGTATGTAACCTCTGGTGTCATTGGCTTGTCCTGTTTTGCTCACATGCATTTTTACATTCCTGTGCATATGCAGTCTTAGGGCCTATCCACACAAGAAAAAGACCTATACTAATATCAGTTCCAGTGCTGCTGGAACACATGGCATTCCTTTCTTTTCAAAGTGAAAGTGCTTCTTTAGGCTTTAATGTAATTTTTAAAAAACTTTATTCTGCAGTTTTAAGGAAAATGTGTGCCCTATGCCCCCAATTGGGATCAAAATGGTATTGGGGGTTGAGATGGTTGAGGACAGGAAAGGTTTGTGAGTAGTTAACTAGAGATCCAGCAAGTCTAGTCTTGCCATTTCAAAAGAACACATTTTTTCCAAAGGTGTGAGATTCTGTTTCGTTATATGTTCCTTTTCATTAAAAATATTTATTTATTCATTTACATTGAATTTTATTCCATGAATCACTCACTGGGGCACACACTGGATCGGACACTAAGCCTCCCTGGAGCCAATGGCGTGTCAGTTGACTAGATGGTAGGAGGCAGGATGAAACCCCTCTAAACAAATAAAATCCACACACACACACACCCAGTAGCCTCAGAGAGAGTGAGAGACAAAGAGGAGTAAAACCAGCCAGTTTAGGCAATGCCATTTAAAGTTTCTGACTCATGCATTATTGGGGGTGGAGAGGAGGGAGGGGATTGAACAGGCTAGCCATCTAAGTGAGTGGTATGATTAATAGGAAATTGGTAGATAGATTTATTCAGGCAGGGAAGAAAAAAAGGACAGCTCATATGACAAAAATAAGTTGAAATTGTGAACACTTTGATATGCCATTAATGCCCTTTTGTACTTAACTAACTTTGGGGATAGGGCATGTGTGGCTTTCAAGACCAATTTTCATTCAGATTCAAATAGCAGTATCCAACTGGGCTAGGATAATACTCCCTAGAGCTGGAATATATTCCTAATGTGAATTCATCCTTGCTCATATAATGGTGCTGAAGTGGATAACTGTGACTGTGGATAAAAGGATCCGTGTCTGGCGAGTGCAAACTAAACCGAATGGGCCAGGACAGAGAAACACTCAGCAGGTTGAAAATAAGCCATAGAGCTTTATTCAATTTGGCCAAAAAGGGTACAAGTAGATGCTTCAAAGTGTACAAGCATAAACATACAGATAAAGCACAGTGTCTTAAACAGTTTGACAACTCTCCCAAACTCCTGTTCCCTCCCCTGGTTGGTCAAAAGAGGGGCCAGTTTGGATCCACAGCCCAATTGGCTGGAAGTTCTCCTAATATCGCTGCTGGGGGGGATCTCTTTTGTGGGGAAATGACAGCTAGGGATTGGCTGGCCGGTGAACCAATCAGCTAATAGAATACCCCCTGGGAGGAGACGTCATTCACAAAGACAAAGTTAAAGAAATGATAATGAGCTTTTGAGTAGCTCACTTGTTCAGTTCAGTGTTTGACAAAGATAGGAGCTTCCACAGACAAAGGTGTGAGACTACTAAAACAAAAGGTGATGATCTTAAACAATTAAGGGCTAGGTTGTCAATAAAGAAGTTTCACAAATGTATATACTGTATATACTCGAGTATAAGCCTAGTTTTTCAGCCCTTTTTTAGGGCTGAAAAAAGCTCCCCTCAGCTTATACTCGAGTGAGGGTCCTGGCCGGCTTCTATTCAGGTCGGCTTATACTTGAGTATATAGGTATTCAAAGTTGGACAGCCTTATCTTATTAAAGTCTTATTATTATTATCTTAAATTACAGTTTTATATAAATATTAAGAAACATTTAACCTACTGATATCTCAAATAATGCAATTTTATTAATATCTATTTTTAATTTTTAATTTGACCCGTAGCTGCTGCATTTCCCACCTTCGTCTTATACTCCAGTCAATAAGTTTTCCCAGTTTTTGTGGTAAAATTAGGTGCCTCGGCTTATATTTGGGTCGGCTTATACTCAAGTATATATGAGTTTCTGTTTCCAAGGTCAGCAATCTCTCAGCCTCAAATAAACCATTAACTAGACAAATAATTTTGGGCTTATCTGATCTGGCATGGGAAACTACCTATCTCTGCATTTGTGAACAATGGATTTTGATGAATACCTGGCTTGGGAAACAGCCATAGGGATTTGCCCAATCTTCTTGTTCTCACAGAAATATCTCAGCAGGGTTATAGAAAGGTGACTAACCCTGGGCTACATCTTGTTACATTTTATAAAGAAGTTTATACAGTTTATATATAAGAAATAGATACAGTACACATAAAGATACAAGTTATACAGAAGGTCAAGGAAAGCAGATATAATGTATTAAAAGATTTGAATGATAAAGTCTTGGGGGGGTGGGGTGGGCTTGAAGCTGTTGCTGGTCCGTCCCTGATCTCAGATGTTTCAAAATAGTATTGCCAGTGAAGGTTTGATTAAAGTATGCCAGCTTTTAAAAGTCTCCATTGGCTCCAAGTTCATAAAAAGCCCACTGTAATACAGGAAAGGGGAATGAAAATTGCTTCTCTCTTCCCAGAAATGTCAGGCAACTGAATAGGGACCAGGTGGGCTAAAGGTCTGCTACTCAACAGATTCTATACTCTTATAAATGTCTTATACATATCCAATCAGAATCAATAATTCCCAGCTACTTTGGTTTCAGATGTTCCAAAACTCACTGATTGAACGCAAAATATCAGTACAAAGCAAACTGTTTGCTGCATCTCTGCATGAACCACTGGTGTGCACTTATCACTTTCTCACTGGTCATCACTGGAGGCCCTAGATGGGAGTAAGTCATTCAATTCCTCCTTCTCTGACAAATAAGTAAGACTATATATCTTTAGAGGAAGCTGCCTGTCACTTTTCTCCGAGAGCCTGTTCTGAGCATTCCTCCTCCTCCTCCTGGAGTTATATCCCCAATACAATTATGCATGCATAGGATGTTGAGACCTGGAAGGTGATTTTATTTCTGCTATCACATACCTCTGAAGTAAGAGTCAGAAAAGGTGGTTTTGTTTCTGCTATCATATACCGAAAGTAGGAGTCAGAAATCTAACAATTATCAGTAGTTTGTTAAATTTCATTCCCCATCAGCCTTATCCAGCATGCCAATGGTAAAAAAATGAGAATTGTAATCCAAAGGCATAGTAGTGTGGATTTTCAATGGTCTATTTTTTCTCTCATAGCAATTGGGTTTCAGCATCTCTTGGTGTTGCTCTCTCCCTGTCAGGGCCCTGTTTTTTACCATTGTGTTGGCTGCCCTGCTAACAGCCCCTATGGATACTTGCATATACTTGGATATACATCAAGCAAGACGGTTTAACAGCTCTTGCGCTCTTAATTCTATACATGCAAGATAGTTGCAGTTGTAGGACTTTAAATCTTGAAAACTGAATTTCTGCAAACCTGACATTGCGATAGCTTTAATATCTAAAAGTGAGAAATAACTATGCCTTCTGCTCTAGTTGTGGAGGTAAAATATAATTTCAGGAAAAGGTGCATGCAGAAATTGATACCCTCTTTCACTGAAAGAACTATTAAAGTGCCAGACTGATGCTCTACTGGAGTCAATTAATAACTGAAATTTCTGGCATGGACTTATAGAGATTTTGGTAGCCACATCTATAGAAGGACGTAAACAATCCTATTTATTTATTTATTTATTTACATCACTTTTACCCCGCCTTTCTCTCCGAGGAGACTCCAAGCGGCTTACAGTAAATAGGCAAAAATTCAATGCCTAAAAACAATGTAAAAACAACAATTCATATAAAACAATCTGCAAAAAAACAGTTCATATAAAACAGATACCATCTATATATATAAAAGAGTGACGGCATCACGGCAATTCACAAAACAACAAAAGTACAGGCCCCCCAACCTCAAAATTTGACAACACAACCCATCATCCACGCCTCAAGGTTGATACAACAAAAAGAAAAGAAAAATAAAGTCCTAATTAGAGGGAGAGCAATAATTTTTTTATCCAATTGCTGCCAGTTTAGAGGGCTAATCTCTGCCCACTTGGTTGCCTAGCAACCAGCCAAGGGACAGCCAGGTTTCAGTTAGGGGACAGGCAGATTTAGGCCTCACTTAGACTTCTTCCACAGATTATCTAATTTGCACTGGATTATATGGCAGTGTAGACTCAAGGCCCTTCCACACAGCTATATAACCCATTTATAATCTTATATTATCTGCTTTGCACTGGATTATCTTGACTCTGCACTACCATATAATCCACTTCAGTGTGCATTTTATACAGCTGTGAAGAAGGGGCCTCATATAATCCAGTTCTGAGCAGATAATATAAGATTAGAAATATACAGTAGAGTCTCACTTATCCAACGTAAACAGGCCGGCAGGATAAGTGAATATGTTGGATAATAAGAAGGGATTCAGGAAAAGCCGATTAAACATCAAATTAGGTAATCGTTATACAAATTAAGCACCAAAACATCATATTATACAACAAATTTGACAGAAAAAGTAGTTCCATGCGCAGTAATGCTCGGTAGTATTTACAGTAGAGTCTCACTTAGCCAACACTCGCTTATCCAACGTTCTGGATTATCCAACGCATTTTTGGAGTCAATGCTTTCAATATATCGTGATATTTTGGTGCTAAATTCATAAATCCAGTAATTTCTACATAGAATTACTGTGTACTGAACTACTTTTTCTTCCAAATTTGTTGTCTAACATGATGTTTTGGTGCTTAATTTGTGAAATCATAACTTAATTTGATGTTTAATAGGCTTATCCTTAATCCCTCCTTATTATCCAACATATTCGCTTATCCAACATTCTGCCGGCCCATTTATGTTGGATAAGTGAGACTCTACTGTATTGTATTTACAAATTTACCACTAAAATATCACAATGAATTTAAAACACTGACTACAAAAACATTGATTATGAAAAGGCAGACTGCGTTGGATAATCCAGAACATTGTATAAGCGAATGTTGGATAAGTGAGATTCTTCTTTAATATGAAATAATTACTGGGATAGAATAATGCAGAACAATATAATCTCTAAAACCAGGACAGTAAATAAACAGGGGAATTCCACACAGGAAACAATCAGGGCCAGCTAACACCTCCCAACAAAGTATTCCCATAATCAAAGTCTGGCAAATCCTCTGTTTTCTCAGGGCCACAGACAGTAGAAGCACATAAAATATCGCAAACAACACCACTCTGAAAACAAGGGAATTCCTGACAGGAAACAATCAGGGCCAGCTAACACCTCCCCACAAAAAATTCACTCAGGGAGGAAACAGCCAGGCTTTAAAGCTGCAAGGCCATTACATCCTAATCATTTTTCCTAATTGCAGCATTCATACTTGCCTGCAACAAACAAAAAAACCCAATCAGAAATATTATATATTCACAACCTTTAGGAAATAATATCCCCTGATGGCGCAGCGTGTTAAAGCGCTGAGCTGCTGAACTTCTGGACTGAAAGGCCGCAGGTTTGAATTGGGAGACCAGAGTGAGCCTTTACTGTTAGCCCCAGCTTCTGCCAACCCAGAAGTTCAAAAACATGCAAATGTGAGTGCATCAATAGGTACTGCTCCGGCGGGAAGGTAACACCGCTCCATGTAGTCATCCCACATGACCTTGGAGGAGTCTACGGACAACGCCGGCTCTTCGGCTTAGAAATGGAGATGAGCACCAACCCCCAGAGTAAGACACGACTGGACTTAATGTCTGGGGAAAACCTTTACCCTTGACCTTAACTACCACCAATTCCTCAATACTTTATTTCCCATACCACCAGACTTCGCCACAGCAACGCGTGGCCGGGCACAGCTAGTTACAAAATAAAATCACATTATATAAAATTTTAAGAATGTCCAAGATTAAAATCCATTCATTCAGAATCCTCAAGTCTTCGTACAGGTCATGTAAACTATCCTACAACTTTGCTAATGCAGGCTATAAGCATACCTTGCTTTTGCAAGTTTGCCAGTTATTTTAAAGTTTTAATGAAGTAAGGTAAAATAAAGGTAAAGGTTTCCCCTTGACATTAAGTCTAGACAAGTCCAACTCTGGGGGTTGGTGCTCATCTCCATTTCTAAGCTAAAGAGTCTCCGTTGTCCGTAGACGCCTCCGAGGTCATGTGGCCGGCATGACTGCATGGAGGCCATTACCTTCCCGCCAGAGCAGTACCTATT
The DNA here is from genome assembly GCF_035594765.1 of Anolis carolinensis. Lineage (NCBI taxonomy): Eukaryota > Metazoa > Chordata > Lepidosauria > Squamata > Anolidae > Anolis > Anolis carolinensis. Next base: position 138,287,194 of record NC_085844.1, read on the forward strand.
GATCTACTCACATTTGCATGTTTTCAAACTGCTACGTTGGCAGAAGCTGGGGCGAGCTCACCCCAATTCGAATTGCCGACCTTTCAGTCAGCAAGTTCTGCAGCTTAGCAGTGTAACCCACTGCACCATCATGGCCCCCCAAGTTTCAATGAAACATGACTTCAATTATGTGGCCTTAGAAATATTGTATACCAAGCAGATATTTTTGGAATTAATCCAAAATTTGTTATCATTAGCTGACATGTGAGTTTGCAGTGCATCCTTGTATGTTTCTAAATGTGGGAGGATTTCTGGGTAGATATCTTCTCCCAAAGCAAAATTGCATTTTGATGCTGGTATTCAGTAGTTCTCATAAGGGGATGGTAAGACAAGACACAGGCCTTATGCCTCAGGGAATTAGCCATTGCTTCAAAAGTACCACCTGGCAGTCCCTGATCAAGATTAAGCTTTCAAAGATGTTCTGCATGGCATTTGGTTGCAAGAAAGAAAAATCAATAATTTTAATACCCTTCCTCCCTTTCTCCATATCCTTCTCTCCCTTTTCATGCACTGTCAATTTTGCATGCATGTATGCAGTGCAATGCTTGAACAGATGTGTACGGCAAGTGAGATGACCCCACTATTCTGCTGCACCAGCTTTGTTACATGTCAGATCTTTGGATAATTCTGAAGCAGCCATTTCATATTCTCCAACAATTTTAAATAATTTTCTGTCTAAAGCAGCATAGCTCATTGCCAGAAATGATGGAAGCTTTAGAGTAAAACATCTCAAGAGGACCAAGATGCTTTATGCCACTCTATGCCTGTTTAGACATAGGTAATACCTGATTTGCTATCCCTGAGAAATTTTGCTTGCATGCTCCTTTGAAACAAATGTGTACATTTGTAAAAGGGTGATGTATATAATTACGAATGAAAATTCCATCATTTCCAATTCTTTGTGACCTCATGGACTAGCCCAAGCCAGAGCCCCCTGTGGCTGTGGCCACCCTTCAGCTCCTTCAAGGTCAAATCAGTCACTTCAAGGATAACATCCATCCATCTTGCCCTTGGTTGGCCCCTCTTTATTTTTCCTTCCATTTCCCCCAGCATCATCATCTTCTCCAAACTATCCTGTTTTCTCATCAGGTGGCCAAAGGACTTCATCTTTGCCTCTAATATCCTTCCCTCCAGTGAGCAGTTTGGCTTTATTTCCTGGCGTATTCATTTATTTATTCATTTATTTACAGTATTTATATTCCGCCCTTCTCACCCCGAAGGGGACTCAGGGCGGATTACAATGAACACATATATGGCAAACATTCAATGCCAACAGACAAACAACATACATTAGACAGACTCAGAGGCATTTTTAACATTTTTCCAGCTTCACGATTCCGGCCACAGGGGGAGCTGTTGCTTCACCATCCAGTAGTGGCTGTACTTCCGCATTCCTTTCCTCGTGTTTTGCTGGCAGTTTTATGGTGTTGTAAATTAGTCTCCCGCATAAAGCGTCCCTAAATTTCCCTAATTGACAGGTGCAACTGTCCTTCGGGGCTGCATAGGTCAACAGCAAGCTGGGGCTATTAATGGTCGGAGGCTTAACCCGACCCGGGCTTCGAACTCATGACCTCTCGGTCAGTAGTGATTTATAGCAGCTGGTTACTAGCCAGCTGCGCCACAGCCCGGCCCCTATTGTTTGCAACAAGGACTGGTTGGATCTTCTTGCGGTCCAAGGCACTCTCAGAATTTTTCTACAACACCACAGTAATTCTCCCCATTACTAAACGTGAAATATTATGTTACCAGGAAATCCCTGCATAGTTCAGTAAATGTCAGAAATTCAGTTGCTATTAATGAAATATAGTTATAAACTGGGAATGATCTTAAGAGGTCATGCAGTCTAACCTCTGATCAGTTTAGCATCTATAATGGAGGATGCAATGTTATCATCCCTGAGAGATGTCTTGCCTCCACCAAAGGGCAGCCCATCAGAAGTTTCTCAGTAAAGAATGAGGCCTGCCAGGGCTGATATTAATTAAATAATTAATTAATTAATTTCAAATATTTCTATCCCGCCCTTCTCACCCGGAGGGACTCAGGGCGGCATGCAATTGGCAACAATTCGATGCCTATACATCATTAAAAACAACAGAATATAAAAATATATTACAACCAATTAAATCTAATCTAAATCTAAATCCATAATAAAATTGAAAACCCATATGTGTGTATGTGGCACACATGTCTGCTCACACAGACAGCCTCCGGCCTCCACAAGCGGGCTACACTTCCCACTCCTGAAAAGCCAGCAAGTCACTTTGCACTGACATTGCGGTTACAGCGAGCACCTTGAAAATGTAGCCCAACCCCTGCCAATGTCCTCCTCAAACACTATGTCCCACCACCCAAAGAATGCTTTCATTTGGGGACCATTTCATCCTACATTTTGCTTTTTCTTCCGCCACAGACAGGCATCCCAGGGTTCTCCATTCCTGTGAAATTTGCATGGCCCCGCCTACTGCCCTTGCACCACAGGCAGGCATCCCAAGGTTCTCCATTGCTGTGGAATTTGCATGACCCCGCCTACTCCCCTTCTCTTTCCAACCTGTCTGTATAACAAACAGCAAAATAAACCTGCAACTAAACTTACTGGAGGAGTTTGTGAGATTGAAGTTGTAGTTTACCCTGCATCAAGTCAGAGCATTGTGACTCCTACTGCGGAATTTAGAGAAGTTGTAGTTCACCTACACCCAGAACGCTATGAACCCAAACAATGATAGCTCTGGACCAAATTTCCCATGCATACCTGATATGCCCAGATTTGAAGACTGGTGGGTTTGGAGGGGAATTGGCCTGGACATTTGGGAGTAGTATGTACTAGGATTTATAGTTCACCTGCAATGAATGAGCACTTTGAACCCCACCGATGATGGACCAGGACCACACTTGCCACACAGAGCCCCCATAACCAATACAAGTTTGGGGAAAGGGAGTTATAGTTCAGCTGCATTTGGCTCTGGGAGTTGTAGTTCACCCTTATCCAGACAGCACTCAACCCAGCTAATGACGGATCTAGACCAAACTTGGCACACTGCCTCATCGTACCCAATTATGCATACAGGCAGGGTATCGGGGTGATTGACCTGTGCTCTGTAAGTTGTAGTTCACCCTTATACAGACAGCACTGAACCCAGACAACTTCGGATCTGGACTAAACTTGGCACACAACTTTCTCAAATGACCCGGGCACCGCCGGGTCCCCAAGCTAGTACAATATAAAATATAAAACATATGCTTAAAATCCGTTCGTCCAATATCCTCCAACTTTATCCATATAACAATCTGGGTCGTCTTTATCATTTATTCGTTAAAACCCTGGGCACAAAGCCATGTTTTAAAGGCTTTTCTAAAACTCAAAATTAATTTATTCTATGTTTCTATTATCTGATTCTATGATCTGGTACATGAAAAGAGACTTCAAGACTACGTAGGTAGACTGTAGTGCTCTCCTGGAGCTTCACCCTTCATGAGTAGTTATTTTTATATCCTGGGTATTTTTAAGGTGGGGCGAATAGTCATGAGCAGATCAGACAAACAGATCAGTATGCTTTCAAATTTCAGGATATTTGTGGCCCATCCACACAGGCACTTGTGCAAAACAGGGAAAGAGAGCAAAATAATACTGTCAATCTGTTTTCCACCTAACAAGATGCCTTTGTATTTCACTTAAAGCTAGAACCAGATTAGGGCAACTGCTATATTTTTTAAGTTTTCTGAAATGAGGGTTAGCTGCTGCCCAAAATCTCAGAGGTAACCAAAACCTTGGAACCTAGAAGTTTCTAGTTTGAGAAAGCGTCCTTATGACTACAACATCAATCCACTAATACTTTATTTTTTTCTCATCTGACAAAATGCTTTGGGTCCCATATATGAGACAAGTGGGATATAAATTATTTGAAAGAAATGCATGTACAACCTTGCTGTGTTCAACATCTACCAATTCTTGCTCATAATTCCTTGGTATGTTGGCTGTTGCTAATAAAGCTATGGTTCAGCTTTGAGGTTTGGAAAATTATCTGAAAGAAGAATGTGTTTGGATTAGAACTGAAAAATAATGGCCTGCAACCTAGATAGCTTCATAGTTAGGGCTATAACCATGGCTTTCATCTATTAAAGGACAGGAACTACCTGCTGAACTGATACAGCTGTAAAGCGTCTTGTAAAGCAACATTTCTCGGGCTACCTACTGTGGGGAGGACCAAAATGTTTCCCCCCCAGTATGCCAAGGAGTGGCATCATATTTGTGCCCATTATCTAGAACCGTTTGTTTTTCTGGACAGAAAGTCTGCAGACCAGAGTTGGATAGGATACTTGTATTGTCTTGAGTATGCAGTTTTTTGATCAAATAAAGAACCTGTAAGCATTCATTTGAGTCCAATGGGTCCCCACTTGTGGTCCGTGGACCACCAGTGGTCCCCAAGAACGAAAATATGGTCCGCGGTCTCACTGTTACTACACAGTTGCAATGAAGGCAACTGGTCTCGTGAAACCCTCTTACAGTGCCGAGGCAATGGGGATGTCGGGAGGGGTGAGACTGACTACCCATTAAAAACGTGACAACAAGCCTCCTGACTGCTGCTTCTCCTCTCCCTTGTCCTTTTGACAAGTGGTCCCTGGTCAAAAAAAGGTTGGGAACCACTGTTTAAGTCCAAACACATGAAAGTTATATTGAAAATTAATTACTTATTTTTGCATGAAATCTGTGAAATAATTTTGTTGCATTAAATGTTAGCAACATTGTTTAAATCCCTAAAATATTCACAAATGAAAACACCTGACAATTATTCCCCAGAATAACGAAATAAAATGAAATGTTAATTGTGACTGGATCCATCAGTATCATAGTAGTTTAGTGATTTAGGTGATGACTTTTAAAATAGTTGTTAAAATTAATTTGAGTCAACTAATTAAGTTCTGACAAATTATTAGCAACTCTGGGTCAAGTGTTAGGAGAGAATGGCAAAAGAATGATTCACCAATGGGAAGTATCTCTGGGTTGTTTCAGAAGATACTGTATTGTCAAGAATGGAAGCTAATCAGTTTTGTATCAAGACACTATGCCTGAAAAGAAACAGAAAAGAGACTTGTGAACAGTCTTTTTCTATCACTTGAGTTTTCTGAGATTTGTCAGAACACATGCTTAATGTGAGGACATTATTCTGTGTATCAAACAGGAAGTTTCCAGGCACCCATTGCAGTATATCTTAAGGCTTTACTTCTTCCTAGTACTTCTGCTCAAAACTTGCTGGTGGATTCGGATCAAATCTCAGGGTACACAGCTAGTTTTGATGGCCCTTTAGTTCTATCCTTCCAGTTTGCCATGTTTTGCCTGAACTTATTTGGACCCATAATTCATATTTCATGTTCATTACTGTTGCTTGTAGTACTATAAAACAGAATATGAAATCCGGCCTCTTTGCCAAGAACATGAAGTGAATGTTAGAAGGAGCAAACCTATAAACATGTCTACTGCTATCAAACTGTTGTCCCTGCTGACATAGGTCAGCAGGCAGAAAATATAACAGCTGCAATACGTCAAACCAAAGCAGACTCGTAGAAAAGAAATAAAATGAATAGGGGTGACTTTAGGGTGAGGTTTGTAGTCCCAGAGTCTCTAACACTGAATGCGTAAAATGGGAAGATACTATGGGCACCCCCTCCTTCTAGAATCATAGAATCATAGAATAGTAGAGTTGGAAGAGACCTCATGGGCCATCCAGTCCAACCCCCCTCTAAGAAGCAGGAAATCGCATTCAAAGCACCCCCGACAGATGGCCATCCAGCCTCTGCTTAAAAGCTTCCAAGGAAGGAGCCTCCACCACAGTCCGGGGGAGAGAGTTCCACTGCCGAACAGCCCTCACAGTGAGGAAGTTCTTCCTGATGTTCAGGTGGAATCTCCTTTCCTGTAGTTTGAAGTCATTGTTCCATGTCCTAGTCTGCAGGGCAGCAGAAAATAAGCTTGCTCCCTCCTCCCTATGACTTCCCTTCACGTATTTGTACATGGCTATCATGTCTCCTCTCAGCCTTCTCTTCTGCAGGCTAAACATGCCCAGCTCTTTAAGCCTCTCCTCATAGGGCTTGTTCTCCAGACCCTTAATCATTTTAGTCACCCTCCCCTGGATGCTTTCCAGCTTGTCAACATCTCCCTTAATCTGCGGTGCCCAAAATTGGACACAGTATTCCAGGTGTGGTCTGACCAAGGCAGAATAGAGGGGGAGCATGACTTCCCTGGATCTAGACGCTATTCCCCTATTGATGCAGGCCAAAATCCCATTGGCTTTTATAGCTGCCGCATCACATTATAGGCTCATGTTTAACTTGTTGTCCACGAGGACTCCAAGGTCTTTTTCGCACACATTGCTGTCAAGCCAGGCGTCCCCCATTCTGTATCTTTGATTTCCATTTTTTCTGCCGAAGTGAAGTATCTTGCATTTGTCCCTGTTGAACTTCATTTTGTTAGTTTTGGCCCATCTCTCTAGTCTGTCAAGATCGTTTTGAATTCTGCTCCTGTCTTCTGGAGTGTTAGCTATCCCTCCGAGTTTGGTGTCATCTGCAAACTTGATGATCGTGCCTTCTAACCCTTCGTCTAAGTCGTTAATAAAGATGTTGAACAGAACCGGGACCCAGGACGGAGCCCTGCGGCACTCCACTTGTCACTTCTTTCCATGATGAAGACGACGCATTGGTGAGCACCCTTTGGGTTCGTTCGCTTAGCCAATTACAGATCTACCTAACCGTAGTTTTGTCTATCCCACATTTAACTAGTTTGTTTGCCAGAAGGTCGTGGGGGACTTTGTCGAAGGCCTTACTAAAATCCAGGTACGCTACATCCACAGCATTCCCTTTATCGACCCAACTCGTAACTCTATCAAAAAAAGAGATCAGATTAGTCTGGCATGACTTGTTTTTGGTAAATCCGTGTTGACTATTAGCAATAGTCAACCAATGTTATGATTTTATCCAGTTTTCTAGATCAGTGGTTCTCAATTTGTGAGTCCCCAGATGTTTTGGGCTTCAACTCCCAGAAATCCTAACAGTTGGAAAACTGGCAGGGATTTTTGGGAGTTGTAGGCCAAAGCACCTGGGGACCCACAGGTTGACAACCACTGTTCTAGATGGTAACCCTGTTACAATGCATACACATTGTGGTGTAGGCAGCTCTCAGGCTATTCTATATTTTGATGTAAAATCTGGTAGTGCTAATAGCACTGAACAGTGGATACACAGTTGATGAGTAGTCCCCGCTTTTTCCCATTCTTGCATAAGCCAGTTCTTTTAGCCAGTTTTGTAACAACTATACACTTAACTGTTCACCTGTGTTGAGTTAAAGCCTCATCCAGATAGCTAGCTAGAGTAAATGGGCAAACTATGATTAATTTTTTTGTTTCAGTAAGCCACCTAGGGTTAACAGACACGGGTCAGCAGGAGGGCTTATTTTCCCTTGTTTAATTAATTTTTGTGTGTGTGTGTGTGTGAAATAGTGCTAATTTTTACGGCGTTATTAGTACAAGTGATTTAAAAAAATTAAAAACTGGATAGAGAGGTTGTACATATGTTTTTAAACTGTACTTGTTTTTAATTCTTTTTCATGTGAATAATCACAAGAGCACTCACAAGGAGACAGGTGATAAACAAATGCTAAAATGAAATAAATGCTTTGACCAATATTGACCATGGCAGCTGAGCATATGAGACTCTGTGATAGCAGCAATGTTTGTGTGTTGGTAAAGTGTATACCCATTTGTCTGTGGCAGAATACATTTATGGGCAAGGGCAGATAGAAGAAAGATGAGGGTAAAACAGGGATTTTCATAGATGGTGTTAGTACTCTGCAACAAGGCTTTGTACAGCTCAAACCAGGATATGGAAATATGACTTTTCTAGACTGAATGAACTTTGAGAACTGAAATGCAAATAGCTACTGTTCTTTTCTGCTGGACTCCTTAGCATTTAGATTATTCACTAAGGGTCAGGTCCATAGACAGGAAAAATGCAAGGGGGGGGGTTGAAACAATTTTTTAGCGAATCATGAAAAGTAGGTCCACAGTACAAAGTAATTTAAAGTCTATGACACATTCTATATTTTTATATAGAGTTAATGAAATCAAATTTTTATTTTAGCTACATACTTACAAGTCTAAAAAAAACACTGAAAATGACTCTTAATTGGTAATTTAGTAGTTACAAAAGAATACCACAATGTCTGTTGGAAACACTTGAAAACTGTGTCAATATACTTTGACTGAAATCAGGCGCCATCAATAAACTTCGGTGGACACTCAAAAGTGCAAGTCCTGTCAGTCTTTCATGCCCCATGGTGCTTCTTACGTATGTTTTCAAATGTTTAAGAGTTGAAAACGACTTTTCATTTGTAGCTGTTGACACCGGCAATGTTGTAGAAATCTGAAGAAGTTTCTTCACATTTGGAAAAAAAACTTATGTTACAGAAAAGATATGCTTCCAGTGCATTTGACAGTTTTTCTGCAGGTGCAATCTTTTTCCATTTTCTACACCACAGGTCAAATTCTTCCATCAGTATGTCAGTATCTTGAAGGCATTCATCGTAAAGTTCTGTGCACTTGTTCAAGTTAGATTTTATATGGTCATAATTAATAGGGAGGAAAACTTGCAGTTCCTGAACTACTTCCCTGTGCCTTGTAAACCTTTCTCAAAGCTGACTGCAGAAAAAGTCCAGAAATGGGATGTACACATTTAGCCTATAATATTCCATTGCTGTTGGTGAAGTTGCCTGGTTGTTTCTCTTACTTACAGGTCTTCCCCTTCCACACAGCTGGATAAAATCCCACATTATCTGCTTTGAATTGGAATATATGACAGTGTGGACTCAGATAACCCAGTTCAAAGCAGATATTGTGGGGTTTTCTGCCTTGATATTCTGGGGTATATGGCTGTGTGGAAGGGCCCTGACTCCTAGGTAAGCAGACATTTACAGTTGCCTTAATCTCCCCCTGCGTTGGAGGAATGTGACTTGTTTCTTTCAGGTTATAAACATTTATGCTGTCCTTTCAACCCCTATCGCTTTAATCTCTTTGATAGGCTTTTCAAGCTTTGCCTACTGGCAATGGAAAAACAAATTAGCTAAAGTTCATTTATTTTTCTTCCATGTATATGAGCACTTTAACTCTTGGGAAACGAAATACCAAAAGCAAAGCAATTGGGGGAGGGGGTGTCAGACATGGCAGCACATTATGAAAGTCTGGCTTGAGGGTCTTCTGGGACCAGAAGAGTTAACAATAAGGTTCTCTCCCAATCACTATTAAAATAAAGAAAGAAATGTTATCAGTGACCCAGATGTTGATTCTGCTGCAACTGGGTCCTTGGAAGTTTGTAACTGTAGAATTCTGTGGATTAAGAGAGCAGGATGCAAGCAGTTTTATAAGTATGTAATTCATCTAGTTCTTTTTAAAAAAAAAAATGTCACCCGTTCGTTTCCAAACAGCTTGTGTTGCTTTTTGAAATGAGAAAATTAGACTTACAGGATAGAAATAGGGCTAAGCCTAGCTCCTCCCTGATTGTGAAGCATGGCCTATTATGAAAGGTTGTCCATCCTTAATGGGCAACTTTGCAATATCCAAGGGCCAATTGTTGGTCCTTAGTACTCACCCCTGGCAGCACTAGGGGCACATCTGTAAGTAAAGGTAAAGGCTTTCCCCTGATGTTAAGTCTAGTTGTGTCCAACTCTGGAGGTTGGTGCTCATCTCAATTTCTAAGCCAAAGAGCCGGCATTGTCCATAGACGTCTCCAAGGTCATGTGACTGGCATGACTGTATGGAGCACTGTTACCATTCCGCCAGAGCGGTACCTATTGATCTACTCACATTTGCATGTTTTCAAACTGCTAGGTTGGCAGAAGCTGGGGCTAACAGTGGGAGCATACCCCACTCCCCGGATTTAAACTGCTGACCTTTCGGTCAGCAAGTTCAGCAGCTCAGTGGTTTAACCCGTTGTGTCACTGGGAGTTATACTATACATCTATACTGACCCTTTATCCCAGAGCCAATTCCAAGTGAATTGCCCTAGGAATGGTTTGACCACAGCCTCTGCTGCTGGGGAAACAGGAATGAACCCTGACCATTCAGTGGCACCAAATCTGGTTCAGCAGTGCTGGATGGGCACCCTCACCATACCCCTCCCGTTCTCATTGTAGAAGTGGCCAGCAGGTGTGACACAGCTAGTGGCCAACACTCATTGTCCAGAGTGACATCAGGCAGGACTTTCATATGGGAGAAGGGAGGAGGGAGAGGAGGAGTTGTATCCTTCTTTCCCCTCTGCCTCTTCTCCTTTCACCTTGACATCCTGTCCAACATAGCTCTACATGACGAGTGACAGACACTAGCCATGACACGAACGGAGGGGGACTGTGAGTGCTGCCCCATGTCTCCAGGCCACTCAAGCGCAGGGAATACTGGATAGCTATGTAAACCGTTGTGGCCGGTTCTGTCTCATAGGTCCAAAGTCACGATTTGCTCCAACCTCTCAAGGAAAATTTTGAGAAACCTAGAAGTTTTGTTAGCACAGTTGAAAGCCACGTTAAGCATCTTTGGCCCTGCATTAACCTGAATCAGCTCCGTGTGTTGATGAACCACCATGGAGCTGGTTCATGCTTCTCTCAGGATAATGGGTCAATGTAGATGTGCCCTGGGCCTGGAAATAAGCAAATCATGCAAATGAGCAAACAATTAAAATATTAAAGCATCACCAGAAGCCAACTTCTGTTTTTGTTGTTTGAGTCCATGCACAAAACGTTGTGGTCTAGGTGCTGTACTTTGCCAACTCTTGCTACAAACAAGGTATGTGAATCTTCTTGCCCTCTGGCTGGACTGCAGGTTCCAGAATCCATAGTCAACATAAGATAAAGGTTTTCCCCTGACATGAAGTCTAGTTGTGTCTGACTCTGGGTGGTGGTGGTCATCCCCATTTCTAAGCCAAAAAGCCAACATTGTCTGTAGACACCTCCAAGGTCATGTGGCTGGCATGACTGCATGGAGCACTGTTACCTTCCTGCCAAAGTGGTCTACTCATATTTGCAGGTTTTCGAACTGCTAAGTTGGCAGAAGCTGGGGTTAACAGCAGGAGTTCACTCCGCTCCCGGATTCAAATAGTCAACCTTTCAGCTGACAAGTTCAGTAGTTAACAGTGCTGAAGATGCTGTCTAACATCTTGAAAGGATCATGACTCTCCCTTAAAATAGTCAGATATTTTATTCACTCCACACCTTGTTTATCAGAGACAAATGTATCATGCCTGTGTTCTGGACCCCATCTTGTCAAATTTATCTTCTTTTGAAACTTTGGGAAAAGTTTCTGGAAATTCCTCTTAAATGTTGTTAGCATTCCTGAACTTTGAGCTTTTTATCTATGAATTTCCAGAGCCGGAATGAAACATGTGTAATCCTCTAGATGTTACTGGACTGTCACTCCCACAAACCCCGGCCAATAGTAAAGGGTGAAGGGTATTGTAGGTCATCACAACATCTTCAGGGACACCCTTATTCTACAGATGTAATCCCCAAAACGCTGTGTTTGCACCAATGGAGCTAATACGTACTGTATAATATGATGAGTTGCATCAGTTTTATAATTGCCACTAAGTAAACTCTGAAACTAAACACGTGAACTATCTTTTGATCAGGTTATTAGCACAACCGACACCAATGGGAAAATATAGATCTAGAGATACAAATGATGTTAAATACGCCATGAATAGTATTCCTTTTGCACCCCTAGGCTGCAGAGACACCTTAAAATCACACTGGAGCTCCAGGCTATAAGCAGTGTACTCTGTTTATTGAAGATAATATGTAAACAATAGCAAATCAAAGTTCAAAGTCAATAAAACAGGGTTTTAGTCCACAAGGTATGAGACACTTGAGAATCTTGAAGCAAGGGTCCATAGAAGTCCAAACTCGAGAATAAATGAGATAACCAAAATTAGTGCAAGGAACAGACTCATAAACTGGAACATGAAACAGGATCTTGAATTGGAACAAGAGATTCAAAATGCAAGGCTTATAATCCAAAATACGCAGGAGCAAGGTTAAGAACTGGAACAAAACTCAAAATGCAAGGCTTACAGGAACTTGGCATAGAAGTCCAAAGGTAACATGAAACAAGTCCATGAAGCAAGAAACAACCTCTCGATGAGCAAAGGTACCACCTCTGAATTCTCTCTCAGAAGTGGTTCCTCTTAAAGCTAGAATCAAGGCCTTTTCCCGTGGGAAGTTTGCTCAAAACTTTTTCTCATTAGTAACCGTTTGTTCCTTCTGAAAACCTCCCTTTCTTGTATTTGTTGACATATTTCTTTCTTTCTGTCAGCCTCATTACTTTTATCAAGACTGGAATGCCCATCTGCCAAGGAATAACTAGACCTTGACTCCCCCAGGTAATGCGGTTCAAGCTACCTGCTTGAAACCATTGCATGCCTGCTCCCAGAATCCTCAGGAACAAACTCTGGCTGTCCACAAATAGCAGCCTCGTCTAACTCTGGATGCACGGGAATCTTGGGTCCCAACCCAGATTAATTTGACAAGTCAGGTGCAGGTACAATCACAGGCTGAACAGGCCCAACCTCAGGCTCATCTGACAGCTCTGGTGCAGGCTAGGATACAACAATTCCATTATCCAGACTACAAAATATAGCAAGAATTTCCTTGCTTCTCTTTTCACTGTTGCCTCCCCCAAATGAACCTGATGAAAACTGCCATCTCCTAACTTCAATTAGGGAACAAAAATACCAATTGGCATGAATGGTAATGGAATGATACTGTATTCAACAGCTGCCTTCCATGCAGTAACAAACTGTGATAATACAGTGGAACTTTGACTTAAGAGTGTTCCAACTTAAGAGCATTTTGTGTTAAGAGTAGTCACTCAGCCTTGGTTTTGCTTTGATAAATCAGTAATGATTTGAGTTAAGAGCTAGCACCAGAGGGAGCTCTAGTGTGAGAGTACAGGGCTTTAGGGGTTCAAGGAAGCATTTCTGTGCCTTGTGCTCTTGTCTGCTTTGAGAAACTTTGAGTTAGTTGATTTTGTGTGGTTTTTATTCCTGGTATGTTTGGCTTCATGAGGAAAGAGAGGGAGAGGGAGCAAGAGAGGGAGGGAGGCTGGAATGAGTACAATATGAAGAATATGCTCTTCGCTTTGTTTCCTTGCCACAACTTTGTGCTTCTACTATTTTAAAGTAGTTCTTTTTTATTGTTCCATGTGAATGTTCAGGTTTTGCCTTGCTGTTACATTGGCCAACACACATTTCTTGTCTCAGATATGCTTCCTTGCCACAACTTTGTGCTTCTATCATTTTAAAGTTTATCTTTCTTTTATTATTGTTCCATGTAAATGTGCATTTGCACATTATTTGTTATTTATGAAGTACATTTTCTTATTTAAAAACACATCACAAAAAAAGGGGTGTGTTTCAGTGGGCCAGAACAGATTAATAGAATTTCAATGGGAAAATTCATTTTGAGATAAGAGCAATTTGAGTTAAGAGCTACGCTGTGGAACTAATTAAATTCAAGTGAAGGTACTCTTTTTGTGTAATACTAAACTGTGGTACTTGGAAGAGCATGAAGTTTAATTTATCATTACTTCTGAAAAAATAGTGGTGAGGCATAATACATTTCTACTTTAAGTTGTTTTGGGCTGGCTCTTTGTCAGAGGCAAAATAATCTTCGAGCAACTCTGAACTAAAATGTACTCAAAATCCATTTGCTTACAGCCTAAATCAGTTTTACTCGCCCAGATTGCTCAAAATATTTCAGACCTTCTATAGAAGCTTAGGTTGTTGGAAGCTCTGAGACAGGTTATTGAGAAGTATTATAGTATTCTTTCATGGTAGCAATGCAAAATGTATCATAAAAGGATCTTAACTAAGAAAATGCTAAGAAATGCATGAGGTCTCCAGAAGTTGACAGGTGACTTGAAGGTACATCCACACATAGAACCATATTTCATCACACAATAGCCACACTTTGAATCCCTTTTTTGGCTGCAAAACTGAGGGTGTGACTATTATGCAGTGAAAAAAGTTGTGACCCTTTCCAGCTGTGGTGCTTCACTTCCCTGAGTCCAAAAGCGGGTGAGTGAGTGTTATGATTGAGCCTCATGGCTCTGTTACTGACAGACGTGGGCGTAAGACTCCTCGAGAGTCAGATACTCTCGAGGAGCGAGAAAGAAAAAGACTGCGAGACATTTTTGCAGCACCGTCTGACGAAGAGTCTTTTGAGGGGTTTACGGAGAGAATGGAAGAGGGGCTGGTTAGCTCGGAGGAGGATGAGATGGATTGGACTCGGGTAAGGGAGGAATTGGGTGCCACTGGTCATGATGGGATAGAGGATGAATGGGGACTTTCAGGATTAGACCCATGGCTTAGCTGGAGGGATGGGACGGGATCCACAGCTGGAGATGCTGTGGGGCGTAGTCAGAGGTGTTCCAGCTCTGATGAGGAAAGTGATGAGGAAACGCCCGGGTTAAGGAGGACAGCTGACAGTGATGAGGATTTGTAACTGGCATAAAATGGGGCTTGGGAGCAATTGCAAATTGCGTTGGGCAAGGTAATCTGGACAAACGCTTGGGATCTGTGTGGGACGCTTTCCTGAAGACTGGTGTGTTTTCCTGTGCTGAGACGTAAGTTGTTTTTGGAATTCAGGGTCAGACGGCGGGAGGAATTGTGTGGGCATTTGTTTGTGCAAACCTGTGCTTACTCTTATTAGCTTGACCTTCCGTCGTCTTCTTGACGGACGCCATCTCCTGCTTTGAAAACTCGGATTGAACTGACCACGGCTTGCCTTCCCCCTTCTGGACTTGGAAACTACAAACGTCTACTTCTGGCTTTGAACCACGGAAAGGAACTGGGTCTACTCTTCTGCTACAATCCTTGGCTGATCTGTTCGTGTTGGAAATCCTGTCTGCTGTGTGTGTGGGAGCGACGCAAGTTCCTCTAAGCACAGTGTTGGCAGCAGAGAGGAATCTGCTGCCAATTAGTTGCATTCTTTTGTATCTTGTGTTCCTCGGCTTTTGTTTTGTTTACCCTCAGGCTGAAGCAAGCAGTTTGTTTTTACCCGGATTAAACTTCGGTTTAATCCGGTTTATCTTTTGTACATTTTTTCCTTGTCCCTTTTTTGCTCCTAAAGGCTAAAATTGCCTGGCCCTTGTGTTTTACGGGCATTTTTGAGTTCTGTAATTAAATAAACTCTGTTATCTTGAACCTTGTGGCGTTCTGTCCTTGACAGTGAAGCTCCATAGTTGGAAAGGGAACTGGTTCGTGGGCAAGTGCCTGCCTCCCTTCTGCAGCACATCACGTGGCTGACTGAATCACCGAAGGAGTAGCTTGGGTAATGGATACTTTGGGGTAATGAATCAAAGGTAGGATTATTACCTGAAGAAAGCAAAAATAGCAATTTGGGCCCAAAAAAGGGTGTGTGATTATTATACAATGGCGACTATTACACGGTGAAATATGGTTGGAGATGATATAATTGATGACATAAATGAGAAGGATGAAAAAAGCATAGATAGCAGAATTCCTTTAGTGAGTGCAGTACAAATTATTAATGCCTCTCCGAGAGTACAAAGCAGAAGTTGATAGATAGGAGAGAAAAATGTTACCTTTCCTCATCTAGAGATATACTGAAAAGACCTGATGTTAAGGACTTCAAAGTTTGAATCCAGCCTGTAGTAGGGCCTTCAAGCTTCAGTGTCAATAGTGTCTTCACGCCTTGGTGAAAATTTATTTTGGGTGCTGAGTGCCAACTGCAGATCTACTCAAAGAGTGGGGGTTATTAGTGAGTGACTTTAGGGCAAACCCGGTGGCGCAGTGGGTTAAACTGCTGAGCTGTTGAACTTGCTGACCAAAAGGTTGGTGGTTCAAATCTGGGGAGCGGGGGGAGCTCCTGCTGTTAGACCCAGCTTCTGCCAATCTAGCAATTCAAAAACATGCAAATGTGAGTAGATCAATAGGTACCAGGAAGGTAACTGTGCTCCATAAAGTCATGCCAGCCAAATGACCTTGGAGACGTCTACTGTCAATGCCGGCTCTTCAGCTTAGAAATGGAGATGAGCACCAACTCCCAGTGTTGGACACGACTAGACTTAACATCAGGAAAAACCTTTGCCTTTACCTATGGGGCAACCAGACACTCAGCTGCCTAATTAAGCAGCTGAGTTGCTGCCTGGGACTGAGTGACAGCTTTGGGCCTTCCTGGCTGTCAGAAGGAGGGCTGAAATCTGAGAAACCAATTCTCTGTTTTCCCTCCCTTCTTGTCTACTTGCAAGCTTGGAAGGTTCTATAGGTTCCTTCTGCCTCCAGGCCCTCCTAGTAAGCATGCCCATACTATTCTCACGGGCAAGGAAAGCGGGCAGGCAGAGAAGGCAGAGGGACAGCAAGGTGGCAGTTTCATCTGCAGGGAAAGGGAATGGGAAGCTCTCCAGCACAGAGGGTAGCCTGAAACTTTCCTTTCACATTCAGACCCCTTAAAAGGACAAAAACATATGTAATATGGTCAGGACCCAAGCTCCCTCTTAGATATCTAGTCCTGGTAATTTATGACAGGTTCCCCTGCCCCCCCCCCCCCCACCTCTCACCCCAAACAGAAGTTTAGCATTGCCTGCAATCCTCTTAAGGAAGAGAAGCAGTGTGCATCAGCAGTCCTTGACTAGCAGGCAAAGGCTCTGCAGGAAATTCA
This sequence comes from Anolis carolinensis, assembly GCF_035594765.1. Taxonomy (NCBI): domain Eukaryota; kingdom Metazoa; phylum Chordata; class Lepidosauria; order Squamata; family Anolidae; genus Anolis; species Anolis carolinensis. The sequence continues at coordinate 138,303,938 of NC_085844.1, forward strand.
ATCATACTGCCATTCAAACATTTTAAAATGGATGCCTTTTCTGATGCAGAGATTAATTGTTCTCTTGGAAAATGTGTGGAGTGAGGTCAAGGGAAAGCTGACCTGATTGCTCTGTACATTAGTTCCCAAACATGCAGACCAGGACCCTGGGTTATTAAAGATTTGAATTGTCATTCTGTTTCTTCATTTGGCATTTCAGCAATAGTTTAGCCGATCTTTCAAATACTTCTTGAGGTATGTGAAGAAGGGATGGAACAGGATGAAATGGAAACATCCTATTCCCCAAACCAGTTATTTGTTTGACCCTGGAATTACACTGGAGTTATGCTATTTACATTCTTCAAATTAGAATAAGAGTCAACCAACAGCAAAATAGTGTGCTCTTTTTACATATAAGTGACAGATTTGAAGGCTAAGTGATTTGAATAGGGTTTCTAGCCTGTCCCTGGGGATGTTTCCAATTACATCACTGACTGTTATGCTAAATCCCTAATGACTTTTTTTTGCTTCTGAGCATTGTCTCTCATTTTGCCATAGCTTTGGCAGCTTCTTTGGCAAAGAAGTGTGAATTATGAGTGCATGTAAAAAACATCTGTTATGGCGAAGTTAAAGATAATGTTACTACTTCATCACATTGACTAAATTCCACTGTTACACTTAAAATTCAGGAAGCCCCTGTTCCCATCACATTAGTTTGACCTCAAGTGTAGGAGAGAGCATTCTTTGTGTAGTTTTAGGCGTGAAGGCCAGCAGTCTTTTACAACGTTTCCGGAGGTGGTGGGGAAATGGATTTTTGAAATCATCTGGAATTTTGGCCTTTTCTGTAATATAATGGCATTTGTTGCTCCCAGTTTAAAATGTGGGAGGGGAAGTTGTGTGAATATCCAGATCTTTGGGAGTCAGAAGCTGGATTATATGGCAATGTAGACTTATCAGAGGCAAGTGGAAATAGTGCAATTGGCCATCTTGATTAGCATTGAATAGCCTTGCAATGTCAAATGATGCAAGTATCCAGATCTTTGGGATTCAGAAGCTGGATTATATGGCAGTGTAGATGGGCCCCCCACTTATCAGAGGCAAGTGGGAATCATGCAAATGGCCACCTTTATTAGCATTGAATAGCCTTGCAACGTCAAAGCCTGACTGCAAGTATGCAATAATGCAAGCATCCCGTAGTAATTTGTTTGTGTATGATTATTAAAGTATTATAGAGTGTATATGATCTTTGGTCCCAGAGTACTCAGAGCTAAGTTGCAGAGTTTGTCCCCCTTCTCCCATGCCAGAAATAACACTGAAATACCTAATCCCTCTTTCTTCCTCCCTACCTCCTCTCTTCTCAGCAGCATCCCAAAGGAACAAACTGAGCATGCTCAAAAACTTCTTAGATCTTGCGTTAGTATGGAGGGAGGCTGAGATTTCAAAGAGAGGAGGATTTCTTTCAAAACATTATGTGGGGGGAGGGATAGTGGGTGAGGCCTCAGAACTATAATGTGATGAGAAATTAACTCAAATAATGCTGATACAGACTGAGTTGCATGGAAGTGTGATGAGGGTAAGCAATTCTTCTGTTTCATAGGAAAATGGAGCTCTAAGCAGTCAAACATTTGCATCCGTTTAATTGTCTTAATACGATGAAGTTCTTAAATGGCAGAGGTGGTAAAGTAGTTGTTATTCTCTGTTGTCATACTTTCCTACTATATGTGGCTGAAGTACTGGTAACAACCCACTGCCACAATTTCAAGAATGGTAGCCATGTTATTTTGTAGCCCCAAAATCTACTAAGAGCTCTTCCATGCAAGGCAGATGTATTGTGGCATTTCTTGTTGTATATCCTGCTTCTTTTCAGAGATCCAAATGACATTTTCCCAATTTCACTGCTCTGTCTATTTCCCCTCTTTTTCTACCATATCCATCTATATATATAAAAGAGTGATGGCATCACGGCGACTCACAAAACAACAAAAGTACAGGCCCCCCAACCTCAAAATTTGACAACACAACCCATCATCCATGCCTCAAGGTTGATACAACAAAAAGAAAAGAAAAATAAAGTCCTAATTAGAGGGAGAGCAATAATTGTTTTTTATCCAATTGCTGCCAGTTTAGAGGGCTAATCTCTGCCCACTTGGTTGCCTAGCAACCAGCCTGTCAGCAAAGGGAAAGCCAGGGTTCAGTTAGGGGACAGGCAGATTTAGGCCTAATTTAGGCTTCTTCCACAGATTATCTAATTTGCACTGGATTATATGGCAGTGTAGACTCAAGGCCCTTCCACACAGCTATATTACCCATTTAGAATCTTATATTATCTGCTTTGCACTGGATTATCTTGACTCCACACTGCCATATAATCCATTTCAGTGTGCATTTTATACAACTGTGAAGAAGGAGTCTCATATAATCCACTTCTAAGCAGATAATATAAGATTATCAATATACAGTAGACTCTCACTTATCCAACATAAACAGGCCGGCAGGATAAGTGAATATGTTGGATAAAAAGAAGGGATTCAGGAAAAGCCGATCAAACAAATTAAGCACCAAAACGTCATATTATACAACAAATTTGACAGAAAAAGTAGTTCCATGCGCAGTAATGCTATGTAGTAATTACAGTAGAGTCTCACTTATCCAACACTCACTTATCCAACTATCTGGATTATCCAACGCATTTTTGTAGTCAATGCTTTCATTAATATTTTGCTGCTAAATTCATAAATACAGTAATTACTACATAGCATTACTGTGTATTGAACTACTTTTTCTGCCAAATTTGTTGTCTAACATGATGTTTGTGCTTAATTTGTAAAATCATAACTTAATTTGATGTTTAATAGGGTTATCATTAATCCTTCCTTATTATCCAACATATTCGCTTATCCAACGTTCTGCCGGCCCGTTTATGTTGGATAAGTGAGACTCTACTCTACTGTATTTACAAATTTACCACTAAAATATCACAATGAATTTAAAACACTGACTACAAAAACATTGCATATGAAAAGGCAGACTGCGTTGGATAATCCAGAACATTGTATAAGCGAATTTTGGATAAGTGAGATTCTACTTTAATATGAAATAATTACTGGGATAGACTAATGCAGAACCATATAATCTCTAAAACCAGGACAGTAAATAAACAGGGGAATTCCACACAGGAAACAATCAGGGCCAGCTGATTGTTTCCCAACAAAGTATTCCCATCATCAAAGTCTGGCAAATCCTCTGTTTTCTCAGGGCCACAGACAGTAGAAGGACATAAAATATCGCAAACAAACACCACTCTGAAAACAAGGGAATTCCAGACAGGAAACAATCAGGGCCAGCTAACACCTCCCAACAAAAAATTCACTCAGGGAGGAAACAGCCAGGCTTTAAAGCTGCAAGGCCATTACATCCTAATCATTTTCCCTAATTGCAGCATTCATACTTGCCTCCAACAGACAAAAAAAACCCAATCAGAAATATTGTATATTCACAACCTTTAGGAAACAATATCCCCTGATAGCGCAGCGTGTTAAAGCACTGAGCTGCTGAACTTCTGGACCGAAAGGCCACAGGTTTGAATTGGGGGAGCCCCCACTGTTAGCCCCAGCTTCTACCAACCCAGAAGTTCAAAAACATACAAATGTGAGTGCATCAATAGGTACTGCTCCGGCGGGAAGGTAATGCCACTCCATGCAGTCATCCCACATGACCTTGGAGGAGTCTATGGACAACGCCGGCTCTTCGGCTTAGAAATGGAGATGAGCACCAACCCCCAGAGTCAGACATGACTGGACTTAACGTCAGGGGAAAACGGTTACCCTTTACCTTAACTACCACCAATTCCTCAATACTTTACCTCCCATACCACCAGACTTCGCCACAGCAACGCGTGGCCGGGCACAGCTAGTAACCTATAAAAGGCATTTGTTATTATTACATGCTGACAAATTGGCTCTGATAAATGAGAACCTTTCAAGAAGTCTTGCTATTGATGTCCCTGATCAGATCTTGCAAACTCAGAGCTGTGGCTTCTTTGGTCGAGTCGCTCTACCTGTAATGTGGTCTTTCTCTCTTCCTATTACCTTCAACTTTTCCCAGCTGATACTTTCCAGTGTGTCATGTTGTCCCATGATATGTTGAAAGAATAGTAGACTTGGTTTAATCATTTTTTGCTTCCAGTGAGAATCTGGGTTTGCTCTTGGATCCATGGTATCTGTAAAATTCTACAATTGGTTGTTAAACGGATTGTGAGGATCAAAGTGTATATATGTAATGCCACATCCCTTCCCTATTTTCAAGATGCTTTTATCCCCAGCTCTATAACTCTTGAAAATATTTTTTTAAAAACCTTTCTGTAGAGTCATTAGTTTCCTATGGTGGAGAGATGACCCCCCCCCCAAAAAAAAACCAAACAAACAAACATACAGACTTCAAAATTCAAGTGGAAGAAAACCTCCAAGGTGATCTCTGTCTAGTGTTATATCACTCATATCCAGTGCTTGGATAAATCACAAACCACAAATACATGTGAGCACAGACTAGTCAATTTCAAGTGATGTTGAAGATGAAATATTAGGATAAGGAGAATACACAGATGTCATTGGAAGCCTGGAAGGTTGATGGTGCATTGTTAGAAGCATTTCTCCACCTGTGTTCTCAGCTCAATTAATGTGTGCACAGAAGCTTTAGCACTAGGAAAGCTTTTTTTTAAAGGATACTTTTTTAAAAGGCTGTGGCACAGCTGGTTAGTAGCCAGCTGCAATAAAAAAAATTACTGACCGAGAGGTCATGAGTTCGAATCCAGCCCAGATCAGAGTGAGCTCCCGACCATCTAATAGTCTAGCTCGCTGTTGACCTATGCAACCCGAAAGACAGTTGCATCTGTTGAGTAGGAAATTTAGATACTGCTTTTTGCGAGAAGGTTAATTTAACTAATTTATGACACCATAAAACCTTACAGCAGTGTGTGGAAGAATGAGGAAGTACTCCATCAAGGACTTGGGGTCAGAAGTGGACAGTGAAGAGGCAGCTCCCCCTGTGGCCGGAATCAAGCATACCCACATGAAGCCGGAATGTTAAATTGCTAATAAGCCCATATACACATATGCCAATAAAGGCTTATTGGAAATTAAATTAAATTGCCTCTGTGTCTGTCTATATATGTTGTATTGTCTAAATGGCAATGAATGCTTGCCATGTATATGTTCATTGTGATCCGCCCTGAGTCCCCTTCAGGGTGAGAAGGGCGGAATATAAATACTGTAAATAAATAAAAACTCAAGGAATCATTAGAGAGAGGGAAGGAAAAGGTCTATCCTAGTGTTGCTAAGGGGAGGACACTCCTTGCAGGAAGGCATGCATTTTTTGAGACTAAGGCCCACATAGCACAATTAAATTAATGTCATAAATATCCCATCTTTCTCCAGACATGGAGTTCAAGACAGCTTGCAATAACTTAAAAAATGAAATTCAAATATTAGTTTTTAAAAAGTTAATAAAGTATTCAATAACAATATTATTTTTAAAAAGTTATTAAAATAGTTAAAGCATGTTGTTGTTTATTTGTTCAGTCGTTTCCGACTCTTCGTGACCTCATGGACCAGCCCACGCCAGAGCTCCCTGTCGGCCGTCACCGCCCCCAGCTCCTTCAAGATCAAGCCAATCATTTCAATGATACCATCCATCCATCTTGCACTTGGTCGGCCCCTCTTCCTTTTTCCTTCCATTTTCCCCAGCATCCTTGTCTTCTCCAAGTTTTCCTGTCTTCTCATTATGTGGCCAAAGTACTTCATCTTTGCTTCTAATATCCTTCCCTCCAGCGAGCAGCTGGGCATTGGGCATTATTTCCTGGAGGATGAACTGGTTGGATCTTCTTGCGGTCCAAGGCACTCTCAGAATTTTCCTCCAGCACCAAAGTTCAAAACTTTCAAAGTGATGGTGCTTACCTTCAAGGCCTTACATGCTCTAGGGCCGATGTACCTGAGGGACCGCCTCACTCCCTACAAACCCCAGAGATCCCTCCGTTCTGAGGACAAAGACCTGTTGGAAGTCCCCAGTTTTAAGACCTTGCGTCTAACAGCAACTAGACGCAGAGCCTTTTCAGCAGTGGCGCCGTCTCTCTGGAACACCTTGCCACCTGAAGTTCGTGCCTTGCGGGACTTGTCGGCCTTCCGCAGGGCATGTAAGACACACCTGTTTCGACAGGCTTTTGAATTCTGTTGTTGATGTTTTAAAAGATGCTTTTAGGATGTTTTTAAGATGTTTTTTAAAGATGTTTTTAAGATGTTTTTTGAATTGTTGATTTTAGCTGTTTCTTGTAAGCCGCTCCGAGCCCTAGGGGAGTGGCGGCATATAAGTTTGAAAAAAAAAAAAGCGTCTATCTTCCTTCGCTCAGTCTTCCTTATGGTCCAGCTCCTGCATCCATAGGTTACTATGGGGAATACCATTGCTTTAACTATGTGGACCTTTATGGCCAGTGTGATGCCTCTACTCTTCACTATTTTATCGAGATTGGTCATTGCTCTCCTCCCAAGAAGTAAACCTCTTCTGATTTCCTAGAACCAAAAAAAACAAACAAAGCCTGTCACTGCCTCCATGTTTTCTCCCTCTTTTTGCCAGTTATCAATCAGTCTGGTTGCCATAATCTTGTTTTTTTAACGTTTTACTGCAACCCAGCTTTGGCACTTTCTTCTTTCACCTTGATTATAAGACTCCTCATATCCTCCTTGCTTTCAGCCATCAAATTGGTATCATCTGCATATCTAAGGTTGTTGATGTTTCTTCCAACAATTTTAACTCCAGCCTTGGATTCATCAAGCCCCACATGTCAGAATTTTCCTCCAGCACCAAAGTTCAAAAGCGTCTATCTTCCTTCGCTCAGCCTTCCTTATGGTCCAGCTCCTGCATCCATAGGCTACTATGGGGAATTCTGCATCTAAGTTGAATAGATAGGGCTGAGAGAGTATACAGCCCTGCCATATTCCTTTCCCAATATTGAACCTGTCTGTTGTTCTGTGGTCTGTTCTTACTGTTGCTCCTTGGTCGTTATACAGATTCCTCAGGAGAAAGACAAGGAGACTTGATATCCCCATACCACCAAGAACTTGCCACTATTTATTTATTTGCAGTATTTATATTCCGCCCTTCTCATCCCGAAGGTGACTCGGGGCAGATCACAATGTACATATACATGGCAAACATTCAATGACATTAGACATACAACACACAGAGACAAAGACACAGAGGCTATTTAACATTTTTAGCTTCTGGCTTCCTGAGGGTATGCTCAATTCAGGCCACAGGAGGAGCTGCTGCTTCATCATCCACTGTAGCACCGAGTCCTTGATGGTGTACTTCCTCATCTTACAGCAAGCACGCTGCTGGACATTTTTATGGTGACATAAATTAGTTAAATTATCCTCCCCGCATAAGCGGTCCCTACATTTTCTACTTGACAGATGCAACTGTCCTTCAGGTTGCTTAGGTAAACAACGAGCTGGGGCTATTTAATGGTCGGGCACTCAATCCGACCCAGGCTTCGAAGTGATGACCTCTCGGTCAGTAATGATTTATTGCAGCTGGCTACTAACCAGCTGCGCCACAATTTATTATGATCCACACAGTCAAAGGCTTTAGATTAGTCAATAAAACAGAAATAGATGTTTCTCTGAAACTCCCTACCTTCCTCCATTATCCAACGAATATTGACAAATCAGTCTCTGGTTCCTCTGCCTTTTCTAAACACAGCTTGTACATTTGGCAACTCTGGCTTCATGTATTGCTGGTGTCTACCTGGCAGGATCTTGAGCATTACCTTACTGGCATGTGAAATACGTGTCACTGTACAAACGCCTGAGCATTCTTTAGCATTTCTCTTTTTTGGTATGGGGATATAAGTTGATTTCCCCCCCAATCTGATGGCCATTCTTGTGTTTTCCATATTTGCTGGCATATGGCACGCATCACTGTGACAGCATCATCTTTCAAGATATTAAACATACTTTCCAATTAATGGTTTCAAAATATAGCACATTACTTTACACACTATTGCTCCAGAATTAAAAATCAAAAGACAGCCTGAAGAAAGATTTATTTACTTGCCAACGGAAATGCAGCAAGGAGGGGGCCAACAAGACCTCCTGTGGAAGGGAGTTCTATAGTCTGAGAAGAGCCATTGTGAAGTCACTGGTAGGAACCAGGAGAAAAACTTGGCATAAACACTGCATTGTGATGGTAATGATGATGCAAAGCTCTTCTTTGTCTCTTGGAAATAGGTATGAAAATGCTCAGGATGTTCAGAGTTACTACTTCTAGATTCAGGAATCTGTGTCCTCCAATGATTTCATTGTCCCTACTCCCCTATGAAGGTTGGATCACAATGGACTTTATGGCTTGAAGCTAGTAATACAAGGAGGAGCTCCCTAGCCATAAATGAAAAACTTATCATTGCATGACATCACCTTATTCATAGTGAGGCAATTTACAAACGGCGGTGAAGCAACCATTTTTAGAAAGCAGGGGGAGCCCATTTTAGGGCCACTAAACGTGCATCCAACAATAATAATAAATAATATTACATTTTTATTTATATCCCGCCATCATCTCCCCAAAGGGACTCGGGGCGGTGTTTTCAGCAATGTGATAATCAAAACCTATTACTGCAGAGACTGTGGGCATGTTGTGGGTGTTCCTTCTGTCCTCTGCAGTTCCCTGTTTCCTTTTCAACATTTTAATCTGCTTCCATTTCAACTTCTGGTAGATACACAGAGAAGACCTCTGGCTGCAAAGCCACAAATTTCCCCTTTTTTTTCCTGTTCACTTCGCATTTTAAAATAAAGTACCTGCGCAGCTCAGCAGTTGAACCAAGCTGCTTATATGGATTTCCTGTCTTAATTAAACATTTCCTTTGTCTGCAAGTCCATTTTGCAAAACTTTGTAGTCATGCATGTTGCACATTGCTAAACAAGGTTTCCAGTAAAAACTATACTTCCCCCTTGCAAAATACACAAAATAAAAAAGGCTTTTATTTGCAGAATGCTTCCCTAACTTTTATTCAATATTTTAGGTGCTTGTAAGGATGCCGCTTTAGTAACTTTAAAAGAAGTACAGAAATGCACAGCTGCAAACCTGTCAGGGCCCTTCTACACTGCCATATAATCCAGATTCTCAAAACAGATAATTCACATTATCTGCTTTGAACTGGATTATATGAATCTATACTGCCACATAATCCAGTATATCTTTTAGTGCAGCGTGTTAAACCACTAACTGCAGGAAATCAGTTGACTGGAGAGTTGGCAGTTTGGAGCCGTGTCGGGATGAGCTCCCGCTGTTAGCTCTAGCTTCTGCCAATCTAGCAGTTTGAAAACATGCAATTTGAGTAGTTAAATAGATACTGAGCACATCCCCATGACCCAAGCTGAACATCACCTCTAGGTGCCAGAGATGAAGAGAAGGCCTTTACCTTGGTTTGTGTATTGTATGTTGTTATTGTTCACTGTGTAAAAGGCATTGAATGTTTGCCTTATGTGTATAGACTGTAATCCACTCAGAGTCCCTCCGGGGAGATAAAGCGGAACATAAATAAAGTTTGTTGTTGTTGTTGTTGTTGTTGTTGTTGTTGTTGTTGTTGTTATTATTATTATTATTATTATTAATTTCTAGTAACTTTTATTAATGATCTTTTAGGTCCACTTCTACTGAGGTCTATGAATAATAAGACTATCCAAATACCAAAAGCCAAAACCAAAATGTATGGCAACCTGCATTCTGAAACAAGTGAAGCAGGATTCTGCAACATGTATAAATGGATTTACATTGCAAATTATACTATTTTTTACAATTTAATCTAATAGTCTAAACTGGTGCCTGATGACATTCCATCACAAGACCAGGAGGTATTTTGCCATTAGGCTCCTCCGTCTTCTGAGGTTTTACCAGGCATTGTCTGACATGTTCACACATATACTCACAATCGTCCCTTGCTCAATCCTGCTTTCAAAATGAAGAACTGTAAGTTGTGTGACTTTTAAAAAAGTTTTAAAATGGAAAAAACCCACAGAGTTATTTTCCTTTCTTTTTGCAAATAATTCTTTTCATTTATTTAAACCATTTTAGGCTGCTTACCCAACAGCTTCAAAGCGATTTGACTTGAGTAGAACTTTTGAAAACAAAACCAGATTGAAATGTCATCTGACAAGAATTAACACGCCCGAGAGACTATAACAACTAGTCACCAAAGCTGAAAAATTTGTAGCCCTTGAAAAAAGGGGCACTTGCCACCAACTGAGTTTTTTCTTCCAATTCCTTCCCTTGCCTCATACCCCCAATCCATTTCCCATCATGGGAAGGGTTTTTTTTTCAGGACTGCAAAAAGTTACTTTCTCTCTCTCTTTTTACTCTGATCTCAATAATTACATGTGTGTTGTCCCCCCACCCCCACCACCACCACCACCACTGATGCTATTTGTCGTCTTTAAAATGTGTATGTTAAATTGCAAAAGACACATTTGATGTCATGTATATTTTGAGCCTCAAAATAAGTGTAACAAACATCAGTGGGTTTGGTAGAATAGAAACATAGGGAATAAAGTTCTGGCAATTTTTCCAGGGTATTTTCTAGTTATGTGATTTCAGCTTCTGCAAAAACTGTGTGTTCGGAGCCTAGCATGAGAAGCTTCCAGAAAGCCAGATAAGACACAGACAGGATGAAGGCAGAATCAGAGGCTTTATTCTCAATGGACAAAAGGATGTCAGCAGAGACAGTGCTCCAAAGAACTCACAGACCACAATTGTGAACACACTGATTTATTTATAGTACTTCGGCAGCTATTCAAGTCTACCTTGCTGGGTCTTGATTGGTCTGAAGGGGTGCCTTGGATAGGTCCAAGGTTCTATCTGACATCATTGCTAATTGGATCCAGCCATTGACAGAAAATTTTAATAAAGTGTTAGTCAATAGTTTTGAATAAGATATAGAGAATGGGATATAAAACAGAAACTTTTTAAACATCTTATGTTATCATCTTCTTACATAATCTGTAATGATTATTATCTTTTTATTGTGAAAAACCCAATGTTCTTTTAAAAAACCAATAAAAGGCTGCCACTCTTCTTCAAATTTAGGAGGGCCTGGAGATTGTATAAGCATTGTCAGTTTGCCCATCCCTACCAGATCCATCATTTTTGTAATCCATAACTCGTGGGTGGGAATTTTTCTTGTTTCCAATAATAGGCACAGTCACAGTCTATAGGAAGAGTTTCAAAAAATTATTTAGCATTGTTGCTTTTGTAAATCTCAACAGAACTGTTTCTGGTTCTATCACTATCTTAATGTTTAGGATATTTTCAATGTTCTTGTGTACTGTAATCCAGATTTTTTTTCTTCTAGGGCATGTCCACCACATGTGATAAAAAGTTTATTTTTTGCTGACATTTCCAACAAACATTTTAAAATTCAGGATCCATCTTTGCTAGCATTTCCAGTGTCATGTACCATCTATACATCATCTTGTAGAAGATTTCTCTTAATCCATAAAATCTTATGAATTTAATCTTTATTTTCCACATCTGTTCCCACTTGTCTAAATGAATATTATGACCCACATTCTTTGACCATTGGGTCATACAATCTATAAACATATATTGTTCTGTATCTAATTCTGATAATATTTTATAGACTTTTGCAATTTGTTTTTCCTTAGACTGGAACAAAATATTATCCATTTTTTTTACCTTTCCAATTGATGCTTATATTCTTGTCCATTTGGTATCTTTCGTATAATTGTCTATATTGAAACCATGAAAATTGTATTCCCCCTTGTTGGCTTGTTTGTTTTTTTAAAAATGAATTTCATCTTGCTGTCTAATTAATAGTTGTTTATAGATGGGCCATTAGTCTCCACCCATTTCTGTCTTCTTTATTTGAAATCCACAGAGGTACTTCTGAGTAGAATATTGGTTTGTACTTTTTCCATACTCTATATATTGTGTTTCTTAAGAGATGGCTCTTAAAATTGGAATCAATTAATGTTTTCTCATATATCAAGTACCCATGCCATACGTATCTTAAATCATGCCCTTCTAGTGTCAATAGTTTTTTATTTTATTATTTTATTAGAGGGCACCTTCACTCCTATAAGGTGGCAATATTTGTAGCGAAGAAAGCTTTCCTCTGCAAGCATTGCATCTGCAGATTCATGTCCAGCTGAGTTGTTCAGAGTGATGAGAGGCTTAACCCAGGTACCCTTCCATCTGAACCCTTTGCTAGAGCCTTCAGTAGTTCACTATGATGCCTTTAACAACCATTTTGCAGATAAACTCTCTCGCATAAGAGCCAACTTAGATGATGTTATTGGAGCAGAGGCCAAGAACAAGGTATCCAGCAACTCTGTAAGTGGGATTACACTGGATCAGTCTCAATTAGTGAGAGTACTGTTGATGTGGACAAACCGCTGATGCAAGTGAGGAAGACAACCTCTTCCTCACTTTCTTGATCCCTGTTCTTCTTGGCTGGTTGTCCAGGGAGGATATGCCATTTGATCTCAAATACAACAAATTAATTCATCTCTCAGGAGGGAACATGTGCCAGTTTATTGATCCACTCAAGAGAGGAGCACAAACAGAAAGGAATGTGGTGGGGTTGGACAAAATGGGCTGAAATTGTTTTTTGACAACAATGGGCACCAATCAGGTTAACAAAAGGTGCTCAGGATGTTGGTAATTTCAGTGGGAACCCAAGGAGAGGGGTCAAATTTGGTGACAGAGATAGGAAACATTCCCAAGAATAAACTGAGATCATATCAGGAGGAAACAAGAAAAGACCCAGAGGCTCATGTATAGGCACACTGTTTGTTCCATATGTCTTCTTGGTGTATTGTGAGGCGATTATGTTAACTAAGGTCTCGCCATCCCCTAAGGTCTGAGGTGTGTACAATGTCTGTGCAGTTTTCCAGGGGCTTAAATGAAAATAACTCTGAAAACTAGGGATGAGGTCAATGCGGGTACCCCAATTCAACTCTATGAGGCCGCAGATTGTAGGGTTCATTGTTTTGTGATCCATTTTTGACAGCAATCTTACCTGCTGGTTTTTTGTTTTTGTTTTTTTGTTTGTTTGTTTTTAGGATGGTGGTGTATCATGACAAACTTTCTGGACATCCGCATAAGGATCATTCAAATGCTAGGAAGTTTTACTGGACTATTAGATATATATTTCCATATATTTTGGACTCTCCCAGTGCGCATTACTATGGGAACTCTAGCCTTTCAATGTTAGCAGCTATTTTTTTGGGTAAACTTGTGAGAGTGTGCTAGGAGCACTATGGTTTTGTACAGAAAGGCTGTAGAACAATGCTACCCACTTGTTTGATTTAATTTATTGCTAATGAAAATGAATCATTCACAAAGAATCAAAAAGCTAGGTAGAGAGTTCATAAAATCATGCTCCAAAGAAATAGATATTGTTCTCTTCTAATCTTATGTGCCCCTGTAACAAATGTTATTTCAGAAATAAACCAGAGTTCTCCTTCTCTCCATCTGACAAAGTCCTCTTTCACTTATGCACAATGCCTGTGACAAGAGGTGATTTTTCTTCTGGTAAAAATAGCTGCATAGGATTGAAAAGGCTGGGCTGCCTCCTTTCAAGCTCTCAGATATTCAGCTAATAATTTAGTTCACACATTCACATGGCAGGCCTCAGATGGCCAATAATTCTGGTAAGAATTCTACACTTTTACCAGGTTGTCAGCTTTGGATAGCATTGACAAATGCATGCAGAATTGACAAGAGAGCCAGTGTCATGTTGTGGTTTGAGGGTTGGGTTATGACTCTGGGAGGCCAGGGTTTGAATCCTCATTCAGCCATAGAAGCCAATTGGGTGACCCTAGGCGTCGTACTTTCTCAGCTTAAGTCAGAGAAAAAATCCTGAATGAATCTTGCCAGGAAAACACTGCTATAGTGTTAACATAAATCATAGCTGGAAGGCATATAATAAAAATGACAATGCAGAACTGATTCTTAGATAGTGCTATAGAATTATGGGATTTCTAGATTGGTGAGGTAAAAGGCTAAGGATTTTCCAAAACTGCAGCTCCCATGTAGTTTCCGTAGCATGGCAATTAGTGATGCCAAACTGCAGTAACTACCTCATCAGATGGGGCGATTTACCCATTGTACACTGCTTCCCCTACCTTTTCGGCATGGAGCCCTACGTACAGGCATTTCCAGCCGTGTTTCATGCTGAAAAGGGAGCAAAAGCAGCATACGCTGCTACTGCGGCAACGCAGGAACCTTCCTGTCTTGCCTTCCCTGCAATGGGGGAGGGGAGCCAGGAAGTGAGGCTTCTCCCCATGAGATGAGGGGCAAGGTAAGGCGGGCGATGCAATGCAGTGCATGGAGCGGCAGTTTCTCCATGCCCCCTGCTTTTATGATAAGGTGGTAATTCTACACTGTAGATCAGTGGTTCCCAAATTTATTTTGATCAGGGACCACTTTGACCAAGGACCACTGTCCAACATTAGTACCAAAAGGGTTACAAATCAGTTTTTGGTCAACTTTAGTTTTCGTTTCGTTATTTGGAGTGCTGATTCAGAAAATTGCATTGAATAGATTATATCAGTTCTCGTTTCTGATCCAGAACATATGCTTTTTATTTTTATTTATTTATTTCCAACATTATATCCCGCCCTTCTCACCCGAAGGGACTCAGGGCTGCATACACAATTGGCAACAATTTGATGCCTACACATAATTAAAACAGCAATGAAAATCCAATTAAAAATATTAAAACAATATAAAAATATAAAACATATGGTTAAAAATCCATTCATCCAAAATCCTCATGCTGTAGCCATAAATCAGTCCGGGTCGTCTTTATCATTTAAAGTAGTTGAAATGAGTTGAAGCCTCACTTCCTGGCTCCCCTCCCTTATATCCAGTAGTTGCCATCTGCTTACCCCCAAAAAGCCCATCTAGAGCTGATGTGGTCTATCCAATGCAGTTTTCTGAATCAGCACCCCAAATAACCCCAGGAACAGGCCTATAAACGAAGACACCAAGGCACCCCCGCTTCCAGGTGCCACATGAAAAGGCTTCATTCAGGGGGAGGGAGGAGGAGGAGAAGCAGCAGTCAGGAGGCTTGTTGTTGCACCTTTCATGGATAGTCAGCCTCTCCCCTCCCGACATGCCTGTTGCCTCGGCACTATAAGAGGGTTTCATGAAACCAGTCGCTCTTGTTGCAACAGTGGTGTAATGGTGGGGCTGTGGACCATTTTTTAGTTCTTGTGGACTACTGGTGGGCCATGAACCACAGGTTGGGAACCATTACTGTAGATGCACCTTATGTCTCAGTCCAGCAAGCCTTATCCCATATTGGCACCTGTGTATGGTTCTAAGCTTTTAATGGAAAAGTTTCATGTTACCATTGTTCTAGAAACAAAATGTTGTTTTGCAAGGAAGTATTGCTGATATGAATAAGGGAAAGGCTTTTTGCAGTTAGTGATTGTTTCATAGTGTGCAAAGTCTTTGATTACAGCATTCAACAGACCTGCTCCATACCAAATCACTTTTATGTCATTAAAAACAAATCCCTGTATCCAGGGGAAATACAAGAACAGCAAGGGTTGTTTCTGAAAGAACTAAACAAAAAAGGAAGCCATCAATGTAGTTTCCTGCAGAGCTACCATTAGCAAGAAAGCCTATATTTGAGTCTCTAAGCAACTTGCCCATAATGATTGCTGCTATTTATGAAACATTTAAGCCATTATAATTTTAAAACGATTCCTGACACATTCCACCAAGCAAGAAGTTTAAATAGAAATATGAAAATGTAAAAATGCACAAAATCCTTCGAGTTATAATGTGATCCCAATGGGTAACATCACTGGGTTTAGTTCATACATAGGGGACTTGAGTGAAAAAAATGGGATAAAAATGTTAAGACTAATTTGTTTGTGGCAAGTTCTTGGTGGCATGGGGATACCAAGTCACCTTGTTTGTCTCCTGAGAAATCTGTATAATGACCAAGTAGCAACAGTAAGACCATGGAAAAACAGACTGGGAAAGGAGTGCGGCAGGGCTGTATACTTTCCCCCTCCCTATTCAACTTGTACGCAGAACACATCATGCGACATGCGGGGCTTGAGGAATCCAAGGCCGGAGTTAAAATTGCTGGAAGAAACATTAATAACCTTAGATATGCAGATGATACCACTTTGATGGCCGAAAGCGAGGAGGAGCTGAGGAGCTTTATCACCAAGGTGAAAGAAGAAAGTGCAAAAGCTAGATTGCAGCTAAACATCAAGAAAACCAAGATTATGGCAACCAGACTGATTGATAACTGGCAAATAGAGGGAGAAAACGTGGAGGCAGTGACAGACTTCATATTTCTAGGCGCAAAGATCACTGCAGATGCAGACTGCAGCCAGGAAATCAGAAGTCTACTTCTTGGGAGGAGAGCAATGGCCAACTTCAATAAAATAGTGAAGAGTAGAGACATCACACTGGCAACAAAGGTCCACATAGTGAAAGCAATGGTATTCCCCATAGTAACCTATGGATGTGAGAGCTGGACCATAAGGAAGGCTGAGTGAAGGAAGATAGATGCTTTTGAACTGTGGTGTTGGAGGAAACTTCTGAGAGTGCCTTGGACCGCAAGAAGATCCAACCAGTCCATCCTCCAGGAAATAATGCCCAGCTGCTCACTGGAGTAAGTAAGTAAGTAAAAGTTTATTTGTATACCGCCCTCTCTCCCAAAAGGGACTCAGGGCGGTTTCCAATATAAAATCAGCATAAAACATTGTACAATAAAACACTGAAAACACTATAAAACGCTATAAAAATTAGAAACGAAAACAAAACATAACAATTGACTAAAACAATCACATAAGCAGAAGGAATATAATCACTCAAATAACATGAATCCGCAAAGAAAGAGGGGAAAAAAAGACCACTGGGATGGAGGAGAGGATGGCCTGGAGGGACCACTAGAACTAAAATGCAATGTGATATTCTAAGATGCTTTGGGGCAGAGGAATAAAGTGCAGTGTTTCAAGTCAAAGAGGTGGCCTGTGCGACTACTATAGCTATGGGCTCGGTTATCCAAAGGCGCAGCGGAAGAGCCAGGTTTTAAGCAGCTTTTTGAAGGAAGCCAGGGTGGGTGCTTGCCAGATCTCCTCCGGAAGGGAATTCCAGATCCGGGGAGCAACAATAGAAAAGGCCTGCTCCTTCGTCCCCGCCAACCGAGCCTGGGATGGTGGTGGGAGCGAAAGAAGTGCCCTACCGGATGAACGAAGAGGACGAGTGGGTTCATAGCGGGAGATGCGGTCACAAAGGTAGGCGGGTCCCAAACCGTTTAGGGTTTTATAGGTAAGAACCTGCACCTTGAATTGGGACCGGAAAATAATCGGTAGCCAGTGGAGCTCCTTGAACAGGGGAGTAGATCTCTCCCTGTAGTTTGCTCCAGTTAACAACCTGGCAGCCGCACGTTGGACTAACTGAAGTTTCCGGGCCGTCTTCAGGGGCAACCCCACGTAGAGTGCATTGCAATAATCCAGTCTAGAGGTGACTAAGGCGTGGACCACCGTGGCCAAGTCAGACTTCACGAGGTATGGTCGCAGCTGGCGCACAAGCTTTAATTGTGCAAAGGCCCTCCCGGCCACCGCCGACACCTGAGCCTCAAGTGTCAGTGATGAGTCCAGGAGGACCCCCAAGCTGCGGACCTGCGCCTTCAGGGGGAGTGCGACCCCATCGAGCACAGGTTGCCACCCAATACCCCGATCAGACTTGCGACTGACCTCGAGGACCTCTGTCTTGTCAGGATTGAGCTTCAGCTTGTTTGCCCTCATCCAGCCCATT
Organism: Anolis carolinensis; assembly: GCF_035594765.1. Lineage (NCBI taxonomy): Eukaryota > Metazoa > Chordata > Lepidosauria > Squamata > Anolidae > Anolis > Anolis carolinensis. Next base: position 138,321,773 of record NC_085844.1, read on the forward strand.
ACAGCGACCAGGCACTGGTTCAGTATCTGAGGAGCTTCCTTGGAATTAGGTGGAAATGAGTAGTAGAGTTGAGTGTCATCTGCGTAGAGATGGCACCCAACTCCAAAACTCCGGATGACCTCGCCCAGCGGGAAGGGAGGGAAGGATATTAGAGGCAAAGATGAAGTACTTAGGCCACATAGTGAGAAGGCAGGAAAGCTTGGAGAAGAGAATGATGCTGGGGAAAATGGAAGGAAAAAGGAAGAGAGGCCGACCAAGTGCAAGATGGATGGATGGATGGTATCCTTGAAGTGACTGGCTTGACCTTGAATGCACTGGGGATTGCGATGGCCGACAAGAAGCTTTGGCATGGGCTGGTCCATAAGGTCACAAAGTGTTGGAAACGACTGAACGAATAAACAACAACAACAATTTGTTAGATCTCACTGAAGGATTCTTCAATGGGATCTAGATAGTCTTACCATTTTTATTCCATTTTCCTTCAAGAAGCTCAAAGTAGCATACAAGGGTCTCCCACATTCCTCTTATCCTCACAGCATTCCTGTGAGGCAGACTGGGTGAAAACACAATAACCAGTCTAAGGTCACTCCATGAGTTCCATGGCTTCATGAGGACTTACTTATTCTGGCCCTAGTCCAGTTATTTCTGGATGAAGCAATCCTCATACCATCTATTACAGGGCACTGTGGTGTTATTCTGTCTTTTACCTTCATAAGATGGCAAAGAAAAATGTAGTGCAATGTAGTGTCAGGATAAAAACCTCATCTGAAACTCCTCATTGCAACTAACCCCTGCTCTACATCAAATGCAGATGGGAGTGGGATTGATGCTTTGCATGTGTCAATATCAGCTATCACAGACCTTATGCCATATGGAGAGCTTTAGTGTCATTTTGAAAACATACTGTTCCTAGTCACCAGGTTTGACAAAGTTTGGTGATTCCCACCTATGCTGAATCAACCTATTGCTGGTGCCCTTTTACAAGCTATTCCAGATCATATATGCTAATTGTATGTTTAGCTTTTGTTGAAGAACTGTTAATTTGAAGAAACTAAAGATGGGCCCCCACTAATTCCCTCCACTTTCCTGGTACATGTTATCAGCATATATCATTGTGAAATGAATGCATTTTACCAACCCTTTTTGTACTTGTGCCTGGCAACAAACCATCTTCATAAGACAATGATTTTGCAATGTTTCTCCATCCTGTCTGAATGCAATGTGATTTAAGCTTCATTTGTTGGCTGAAGAATGGATCTGATAGGCTGGGCAGATTTGCCCAAATAAAAATCCTGGCTAAATATTTTGTTTGTCTCCCTTAGTGATGAGCCATAGGTAGCAAGCATAAAAAGATGCCCCAGCATGCGATGGAGTGCAAATGTGCTATTCCAGTACATAATGAACAAGACCCATATTCACTGGAGCAAATCAGAGCAAATTTGCTTTGGTGTAACACTACTGAGAGTCATCATTGCTTAAAAATGCAAAACAAACAGTGGAGCTTCTGTCCTTAAGTGTGACAGGCCACCATATAGGGATACAAAGTGGTGCTCAGAGGAGAGGGTGACTTTTCATGGTGAAATAGCCTATATGAAAATAAAATCAATGGGCATTCGATGCATGACCTATCTCCCATTACTGCTGCTTCTTCCACCTTCCCCTTGCGCCCTCATTTTTCCTTAGCAAACTGGGATTTTTCCCCAGCCTTGCTTCTAGTAATGACACATGACAGCTCCATGACCTAGTTGCTCCCAGCCCTTTATTCCTTCTTTTCGGTCTCATTGTTTGCAAATGTTTCAGATTTCCAAAGATAGTGAGAGGTTTTGAAAACATTCATCAAGTATTAACCTAAACACAAGGGACAGATTGAAAAGTTGTTGAGCAGCCAAAGAGGAGACAAACATTCTCTTTCCATCACAGGAAATTTTGTAATGCCCCCCCCCCCCCCCATACCACTCCCATGTCACTGGACTAATTCCTACTGCTATTACCTGGGACATACAGCCTCATCTGATGGGATGATTTTAGCATCCTAAGATACTTTCTCCCCATCTGGGGGACAGAGGTCGATGCTAGACATCACATGATGTCATGTGACTTCTGGTGTAGGCCATGTCCCCAGCTGGAGTGAAAGCATTGCTGGATTCTTCAACCCCAACACGGGAGGCTTCCCGTGTTGTGAGGTCTTTCCGCAATGGTGCCACTTTCCCCATGTGATAGGGAAGGCGTTGTTGAGAGGGAGCTGTGCACAGGGAGACAGATTTGCCCCGCTGCTCCCTCTTTCCTTGCAAAAGCCCTGAGAAGTGAAATGCTTCACCAGGGCTTTATGATGAGGTCCGTTGTTCAAACCAGTACCAGGCTATTTGATATGGTATACTAGCCAATTATTTGTTATCTATCTGTCTATTTATCTTGTTGGGGATCGTGGAGATAGGTAGAAGCTCTTATATGTGCTTGTTTTTTAAGAAGTTTTTTTTATTAAAATGAAAAAAAGTTTTCTTTACATAAAATGTGGGAGAACATTTTGGATATAGTAAAGTAGGAAGAAGAAAGAAGAAAAAAAAGAAAAAAGAAAAAAAAGAAATAATAATATTGATAGTTTCCTTTATTCAAAGTAGTGGTGTTTGATGTTTACTTCTTATATATAAAAAGGGGAACACGGTTCGTCATCAATCAGTTTATTTCAATTCACTTCCCTTCTTTTTGTCACGGATGGTCTTTTAATGTCCTTTTCATTTGTCAAATTATAATCTTTATTTTCTTTTCTTTGAGCCAATCTTTGAAGAGAGTCCAATCTATCATTTTGAAAATCTTTCCTTGTGATTTTGATAATAATCTTGTTAGTGGGTCCATATTCATAATGTCCATCATTTTTTCTATCCAATCCTCTTTGTCAGGTTTCTCCCTCTGTCTCCATAATCTAGCCAAGACAATTCTGGCTGCTATAGTTATATAGAAGAAAAGTTTGACCAAGTTTATATTCCAATTTGTATTCGTCATGCCTAGTAAAAAAATTTCAGGTTTGTGTGCTTGTGAGCTCAGAGTCACCCTTCAGAATGATGCACCACTCAGCTTGGCAGAACAAATAACACAGGAACTTTTACTAGATCCAAAAGATCAACAGAACAATGGTATTTACAATAGTCCCTCTGATTGCTTACAGAAATCAGCAGTCATAAGCAGTCCTTTCTTAGTCCATAAATCTGTTTCAGTGAAGATCAGCAGCAAACAAGTCCTTGGAAATAGTGAGGCCTCTCTGAGTACGGAGCCATCTTCCTTCCAGCCAGTAGACACACACACACACACACACACACACACACACACACACACACACACACACAGAGAGAAACCTGTTCAAACCGGTTCTCCAGCAGCATGACAGCAACAGTTACAAATTAATTCCCAGATCCTTGCAAACTCAGCCAATCAGCTTCATGCATTTGATTTTCCAGTTAATACACATATAGTATCTTTGCAAACCATCACATATCTATCCATCCATCCATCCAATCATATCTGTACCCATTGGCTGTATGTAATATGACATTCCACTTTGTCACATTAATTAAGTATTACTGAGCCACACACTTAAGAAACGGCAACCTACTGTGTTCATCATATGACGTAGGCTTCAAATGTAGGGTTGTGATATCTTGGCATTTTTAAGTGTTTTAAAGGGTTATCTTTTCAGACACGTGGAAAGTGTTGCCCTCCTGTAGGGGATCTGTGCTGGCTCCATTGGGGCCAGCACAACATGGGAAGCCTTCCATGTTGTGGAGGAAGTGTCCAATGACACTCCCACCCCAGTTGGAGGTAGGACCTCTGCTGGAAGTCAGACTGATTGATTATGGCATCAGGTCTGTGGTCTGGAATCCATTTGATCAGAGATATATGAAATATTATTCTGAGTTTGCCAATTCATATTCACAGTGGCGTCAGAGGCGGTTCAACCACCAGGCCAACTAGGCAGTTGCCTGTGGCGCCATCTTGTTGGGGGCGCCATCCAGGCAACTCCTGTCTCCTGCGGCCTGCCTCCGCATGGTATTGAACTGCTTTTTCTGTTGATTTGTTGTAAAACATGATGTTTTAGTGCTTAATTTGTAAAATCTTAATGTAATTTGATGTTTAATAGGCTTTTCCTTAATCCCTCCTTATTATCAAACATTTTCGCTTATCCAACGCTTTTATTTTTCAGTGATTGGTTTTTTTTGGGGTGGGGGGCGCCAAAATTCTGTTCACCTACACTTGAAAAATACCTAGGGCCGGCTCTGAGTGGCGTGAAGAGAGAAAAGCAGAGTAGTTAAGATCACAGGGAAATGAATTGCAAAAAATGCAGACTGTGATATTTCTGTTACAGCTTAACAACTCCAGAAAGCCACCTAGCACAATTTACAGATTCATTCTCTCTCTCTCTCTCTCTCTCTCTCTCTCTCTCTCTCTCTCTCTCTCTCCCATACCTAATAAGCAGACCTGTTTAATGCAGTTGCTTGAGTTATGTGCTGTAATAACAGCACAACCAAACAACTGTAGTATATCAAAATGTATTTGAAATGAAATGTATTAGGTAAGATCTGAAGTTTTCTTTTTTGCTAAGAGAAGCTAAATTATGTCATTAGTAATAATTAGCCATCAAAATTAGAATTACTCTGTCTGTCCTGGGTTATATTAGAATGGAAATGGACAGAGGTAGCCACTAGCCAGAAAATAAAATACCCACTTTCTTGATCCACAAAATCTAGTTGAACATTTTTTTAAAAAATCAATTCCACTTCTCTCTCCTTAAGGGCTCAATTACTCCATTTCTGAATCTTTCTCCCTTCTTTATTCCCCCGTCTTCCTGGTGCCCTGAAAGAAAACTGGTGGCAAATATGTTTCAGGTGGGAAGTATTGTGGATCTTGCATGTCTTGAGGACCTTCTGCTGCCTCTGTCCATCTACACTTCACGGTCTGGTTCTTTCAGATGGTGGGTCAGACTCACAATGAGGATACCGGTTTAACTGAAAGCTCTCCAGTGTTAGCTCCTCTCTTGCATTTCATATATTAGTCCCATTCCTACAGCCAGCTCATGCAAAAGAATTACAGCTGTAGCAATTCGCAAATGGAGAAGCATTTGTTACAAGGCTGGTTTTGTTTTCAGATATGCGTAATGAGAGAAGTCAGGCTGAAAGCAAACTATTGCAGATTATAATACAGCAGGCTACTCTCATTTTAATAGATATGTATAATGTAAATAAATATTTGCTCCATAAATCCAATGAAAGTGCAGTTCATCATTTCTGGAAGAGGACTGTTAGCGGCAATAATTCACAAGGCTTAATGGCATAGTAATGAGTTGTATGGACAATCACTTATAATGATACACTCGTAACTGTACAAAAAAACAGTCAATCATTTCTAATACATTTGTCTTTTTTTGGTTGCTTGCCTTGAAATGAATACAGATCTCTAAACCTGAACAGTACATGTCCAGATGTTGCCCTAGAGTGAGAGAAGCTGAAAATGGAGATGTTTTTCATGCTTTCATGTACACTAATAACTGCAAATCTTCTCCGTGCGAAAAGGATAGATGTAAGAAAGGCTTAGCTCAGCCTGATGGGTGGGAGCCAGACTTAGGCATGCTTAAAGCAGAACCCCTGAAATAAATGAGAGTCAATTTACTTTTTCATGTATGTTGTGTTTGATTGATTTATATGGATCTAACTCAGTTTTTGGAAACAGACCTGTACCCTCCCTTATTGTATATTTAAAAGGAAGAGAAGCAAGATCATACTATCTGATGGATACAGAGCCCTGGTCATCGGTTGACCTACTGAGGTCTTGCAAATTAAATATAGTGTACTTATTCAGTTCTAAGACACACTTAAACATCTTTAAAATAGTTAAATTAGGGTGCGGCTTACAATCAATGGCATCCTGCAATTGAAGAAATACAGTATTGATTTATAATTGTTTGAACACCTGACTGCACTAATCTCTCAATTTCTTATTTGCCCGCTCATGAAATCATTGGAGAGAAATAGTGGGCAGCTTCATTTTATGAATATACACACTATAAGCCAAACATTCATTTCTAGCAGTTTGTTGTACAGATAATGTGATGGATAATATAATAATAATAATAATAATAATAATAATAATAATAATAATAATAATAAGAATCCAGACTGACAAAGTTCTGGAACACAAGCCTGTTGTTTCAGGCTTGTCCCTGTTGTGAGCCGCCCCGAGTCCCTTCAGGGAGATGGGGCGGGATATAAAAATAAAGTTTATTATTAGTATTATTTATAACACACCAGACATCACAGTTGTGGAAAAGAAAAAGGTTTGGATCATTGATGTTGCCATCCCAGGTGACAGTCGCATTGACGAAAAACAACAGGAAAAACTCAGCCGTTATCAGGACCTCAAGATTGAACTGCAAAGAATCTGGCAGAAACCACTGCAGGTGGTCCCAGTGGTGATCGGCACATTGGGTGCCGTGCCAAAAGATCTCAGCCGGCATTTGGAAACAATAGACATTGACAAAATTACTATCTGCCAACTGCAAAAGGCCACCTTACTGGGATCTGTGTGCATCATCCGAAAATACATCACACAGTCCTAAACGCTTGGGAAGTGTTCGACTTGTGATTTTGTGATACGAAATCCAGCATATCTATCTTGTTTGCTGTGTCATAAAATAAAGTAATAGTAACAATAATAATAATAATAATAATAATAATAATAATAATAATAAATTTTCCCAGTTCCTAGGAAAAAGTGAGAGCAAAATTGACAAGGAAAAACAGGATACACCTAACTCTTGGCAGCCGTGTACTTAAACATATGGATGACATTTGTCTACATATAATGTGCAAGTGGGCACACAGATTGATCTATCCTGTCACTCTCCGTAGTCATGACAGTTCAATTAAACCTTTCAACCACTGCTCTACTCGACCTGTTGTGTTTTTAATTAAAAGCGGAGTGTTCTTGTGGGTAGCTATTGGTGAGTCACCATAGCAATCTTTGTGGTTGCTTAAAGTTGGCTAACAATGATGTCTGATATTCACCTGGTTGTGTCCGACTTTGTCTAGTGTTTCTCTGGAAATATATATGCTGGATGGGGCTTAGTGTTTAATATTTTCCCATGCATAAAAATGGGTTGGTCATCCCGTAGGATATTGCAACTAATGAAGGAGCCCTCCTGGCTACAATATGATATTCTAAACATTCCCGATTACAGTATCATTTATATCAAAGCCATAATAAGTGCTGGAAACATGCATTTTGATTGGGTTTTTAAGTGCTTCATTTTATTTTAAAGGAACACAGAAAGTCACTTTATGACTTTTCACTCTTGTTCTTCACATTGCTTAACAGTGGCTATTCACCTGTAAATTTGGCTCGGAAGCTGTAAATTCGCCCAATAAAGAGGCTTACACAATAAAGAGGCTTACACACCCATTATATCAGGCTCCTCCATTTATAAGTAAAGCACAATTGCAAGAAAGAGATAGTTTTTGCATTTTTTATTTTTAATATACATGATCCTATAGTACTATATACATTACACACACACACAATATTTATTACGGTCCATGGATCCATCAGCGAATAGTCATTAATAAACTCTCCCATTTTATTGTCCAAAATTAATATACATGGTTTCAAGTAATATCCCTGTCAGAGGTTAGTTTCTTTCTCAGCCTTGTTGCTACTGTGAGGTATTTTGCCACTATGAGGGTCACCCTGTGGAACTTGTCCTCTAAAAGATATCTAACAAACCCCTGCGGTGGATGGCGGGACAAAATTTGATATAAAAGTTCCTCCTGGGCACACAGAAGACTGGGTGGCTTGGAAGGCGCTGAACAGACTGTGCTCTGGCACCACATGATGCAGAGCTAAACTTACGAAATGGGGCTACAAAGTGGAATGCACGACATGCAAGTGTGGAGAACAGCAAACCACAGACCACTTACTACAATACAGTATAAGCCCTGCCACATGCACAATGGAGGGCCTTCTTACAGCAACACCACAGGCACTCAAAGTAGCCAGCTTCTGGGCAAAGGAAATTTAGAACAATGCCAAGTTTTTAACTTTGTTTATGGGTTTTCTATACATTGTAACTGTATTCTCAATTAGCTTCTGACACAATAAATGAATTGCATTACAAGTCTCCATTGACCATATAATACAGTTCAAACTGCATTACTTGGCAGTGTAGATCCAGTCATAGAATCATAGAATCATAGAATCGTAGAGTTGGAAGAGATCTCACGGGCCATCCAGTCCAACCCCCCTGCTAGAAGTAGGAAAATCTCATTCAAAGCACCCCCGACAGATGGCCATCCAGCCTCTGCTTAAAAGCCTCCAAAGAAGGAGCCTCCACCACACTCCAGGGCACAGAGTTCCACTGCTAAACAGTTTTCACAGTTAGGAAGTTCTTCCTAATATTCAGGTGGAATCTCCTTTCCTGTAGTTTGAAGCCATTGTTCTGCATCCTAGTCTCCAGCGCAGCAGAAAACAAGCTTGCTCCCTCCTCCCTATGATTTCGCCTCACATATTTGTACATGGCTATCATGTCTCCTCTCAGCCTTCTCTTCTGTGGGCTAAACATGCCCAGTTTGTTAAGCCGCTCCTCATAGGGCTTGTTCTCCATACCCTTGATCATTTTAATCACCCTCCTCGAGATGCTTTCCAGCTTGTCAACATCTCCCTTCAATTGCGGTGCCCAGAATTGGAGATAGTATTCCAGGTGTGGTCTGACCAAGGCAGAATAGAGGGGTAGCATGACTTCCCTTGATCTAGAGCAGTGATTCCCAAAGTGGGTGCAACTGCCCCCCGGTGGGCGCTGGAGCGATCCAGGGGAGCGGTGATGGCACCTATTAGGACACGGGTGTGGGGACAGAGGAGGGCGGGGCCTCTTCCCAAGTGCCGGAGACAGGGCTGAGCACCTGAGGCACCTGTTAGGACACACAGGGGGCAGAGCTAGAGGAGTGGGTGTGGCTTCTTCCCAAGAGCTTGGGACAGGACTGAGAATCTATACCTCTCCTGAGGGTCTTGTTGGGACACAGAGGGCGGAGCTAGGGAAGGGGGCGGGGCCTCCTTCCAAGAGCCTGAGACAGGGCTGAGCCTCTATACCTCTCCTGAGAGGCCTTTTAGGACTAAAGGGTGGGGATAGGGGTGGGGGCGGGGCCTCTTCCCAAGAGCGCGAGACAGGGCTGAGCCTCTGTATACCTCCCCTGAGGCACTTGTTAGAACATGGGGGCGGGGTATAGAGGTTCAGCCCCGTGAAGCACTTGGGAAGAGGCCCCGCCCCCTCCTCTAGCCCTGCCTCCTGTGTCCTGGAAGGCGCCGCAGGACAGCGATAGAAGCTCAGCCCTGCCTCAGAGCTCATAACTCCGTCCATCCCAATCCTGGCTGCCCATTTGTGGCCCCGCCCACCTCCCCATGCAGCCTTTCATCTTGGACTAGGGGAGAGGCTCAGCCCCATCCTCTTCAGCAGGAGCCACGCCCACCCCTCTAAGCCACGCCCCCTTTCCAGGGGGCACTGAGTCATATTTTTTCTGGAGAGGGGGCAGCAGGCCAAATAAGTTTGGGAACCACTGGTCTAGATGCTATACCCCTATTTATGCAGGCCAAAATCCCATTGGCTTTTTTCGCTGCCACATCACATTGTAGGCTCATGTTTAACTTGTTGTCCACGAGGACTCTAAGATCTTTTTCACACGTACTGCTGTCGAGCCAGGTTTTTCCCATTCTGTATCTTTGCATTTCATTTTTTTCTGCCGAAGTGAAGTATCTTGCAGTCTTAGTCTTAAATGCTATGAAGTTATGTTGTAATGGGGAAATAATGGGAGACTTATTTGATAGAACTACTCAGTAAGAGCTCTCCGTAAATGAGAGCTCTTTCTGCACAAAATTAAACTGCAAATCCTAGTCTCTTATCATTATTTCTTCTTCGCCCGTCACTTCAGTCTTTGACCCTGCTCAGTGCTCACTCAGCAACCTGTTTGGCATAGGAGGAACATTCTTTCTTCTCTTGGGGTGGGAGAGTTGGAAAGAATATTCCAAATCATATAGCTTCTTTATTCTCCTTCTTCCATTTTGGAGGCACTGGAAGGTAAAGAATCAGCACCAAGAACTGTGTTCCAGTGCCAGATTTCATATTTCACTGCTTCTCAAACTCCTCTCCAAAGAGGGTGCGTATTGGAAGGGCAGGGGGAAACTCAGCCCTCTGCTGTCTCCTGGGCTTCTGACGGCAGACCTTAAGAACGGCTAAATTTGTTTTGTCTTAGCCCATTCAGCACAGAGTACCACCACCCCTTAAATGGTTTTTCCTTCCTGGAACAGAAACAAAAATAAGTGTTTTCCTGGGTGGCTTCCAAAGACCATCATCTCCATCTTAATTTTCTAATTTTACATTAACAAGTAAAAAAATGTAACACAGTATTTCAATATGTAGGGGCGTGGCCGTCTTTCCCCTTCCCTTTTGCATTATTTATCTGGGTTTGCAGGGGTTCTGTGTGTTCCTTTAATCTTTTTTTGGGAAACATTACTTTATTACTGTAAATCTTAGGTCTCATGTCAGCGTGCTGATACTTCCAGCTTGTTTATGAGTAGACCTGTTTCAGCCCACCCTGGTAGCATACAGTGGCATTCCATGAGTTTTTAGAATGTCTGTACTTAGTTCATGGAATAAATAGATTAGCACTGTAGCCCCAGAGACAAAGAAGTTCCAGGAGGCACAAGGACAGGACTTCTTTTATGGGAGAGGGTCAGTTTGGAATGGCTATGTGTACTAACTATAAGAGGATTACCCTCCCCATCCCCATGCTTGCCACAGTTTCCTATACAGACCCACCAGTGGCATGCAAGTTGCATTATGTGGCAGGATCTAGGACCATACCTTTTCTCCTTGCTTTCTTCTAGCTCTGAGAACCAGAGTACTTTTTGAAAGTTCAGTAGTTCATTTTTGCTAATAAAGACTGGAAGTCCTGTGGTTCTAAGATAGCTATTGCTGAATCGCTTGCTTCTTGCAGAATTAGTGGTTAAAATATGCCAGGATGAATGTGCAAAACCACGGGGGATCCAGAGGTCAGCTGACAAACAAAAACACGAATAACAAGATTTCTTTGGGCTGCCAGTTTCAGGGTTTTATCTTGCAAGGTATGAGACCCTTTCACACAATTACACCACTATGATTCCACTTTAATGCCATGGATTCATCCTATGGAATTCTGGGGTTTGTCGTGTAGAAAGAGCCGTTATCATTCTCAACCAGAGCTCTCTGGCTGAGAATGCCTGACCAGACTTCAAACCTAAGCATTCCCCAGGATGCAGCTATGAGAGTCAAATCATAGTGCTATAAATGTGTAGTATGAAAGGGCCTCTGGACTGACATGACAGTTCATTCCAGTAATTTTTCTGTTTCTGCTATTGTCGATTGGGCCAACTTGCATGATTTTTCCATTACACATTTTTAGGGTGCATTTTTTAAAGCAATAGAGAATATATAAGAATAAATAATAAATGTTATTTGTATCCCACCACCATCTTCCTGGAGGGACTCGGGGCAGCACACAGAACGCATTCAATAGTGCAACACCATACAAATACATCAGAATACAAAGAGATAAAATTAATAACAATAAAAATTATCCCCATTACGCATAAAACAACAATAAAACCCCTATTAGTTAAAAATACTAAAAAAAACCAACAAGTTATAACATACCGGCTACATACAATATCTGTCCTCATAAAGTGCAACAGTGATCACTCATAAAGTCCTCAAATTTGGTGACCATAATCCTTAAACATGGTCAATAGCGTGTGTAAAAAGCCATGTTTTCAGGTGTTTCCGAAAAATCTGGAGGGTGTTGGCTACCCTAATCTCTTTAGGGAGAGCATTCCAAAGCTTGGGGGCCACCACCGAGAAGGCCCTCTTTCTTGTCCCCACCAACCACACTTGAGACGGAGATGGGACCAAAAGAAGGGCCTCCTTGGCAGATGTTAGGGCCCGAGAAGGACTAAGGATGCAGAAAATCCCATTCATTAGTGCAGTAGAAGTGTAGCTGGCATAAGGAAAAGCTGTGTATAATTCTCACTGCTTATCTTCATGCAGGTGCCCAAGAGAAAGTGCCAGGCCCCATGCATAATTGGCAACACTGGGCAGACAACATGCTGGGGCAGCTCCATGCTTATGACAATAACCACAATGTCTTGAGCTGCTCTGAATGGTGCTGCAACCTCTCAGAACCAAAGGCCTTGAGGGGAACTCAGGCATGGGAGAAAGAGGAGCAATGTATGGTCAGCAGATCAACAGAATACATGTCCTGTCACATCTATTCAAATATACCAAAATGCAAGGGCAAGATTCTGCTGGACAGGAGCCTCAACTAGAAAGTGAAAACTCCCTCCTCTCAGACATCAAAACTTTGTCACCAAGAATCCAGAAGGACAGAACTAGGACGGATTAATTCCCCACAAGTCTTAGTGATGCAACTCAGTTTAGCACCTACATTTAGGATTATATCTTGGATTACTATGGTTTACCAACCTGATATTTAGCAACAGCACTTGGTGACTTGTTGACATTAATAACCAGAAAAATTGTGGATGCAAAGAGACTAAAATATATTTCTGTGATACTTTTTTCTCAGTCATTTTGTCCAGTTTCTGCTATGATGCCTTTCTTTGAACCATGGGACAAACCGGTTCCATTCCTAAATATTAGGGTGAATATTTGTTGTCTGTTGCCAGATGTCACCTGTCCTATATCACTGCATCTCATTTTTTCTGCCTAAATGCAGTACCTTACATTCCTCCATGCTGAAATTCATGTACAGTAGAGTCTCACTTATCCAAGCTAAACGGGCCGCCAGAAGCTTGGATAAGCAAATATCTTGGATAATAAGGAGGGATTAAGGAAAAGCCTATTAAACATCAAATTAGGTTATGATTTTACAAATTAAGCACCAAAACATCATGTTATACAACAAATTTGACAGAAAAAGTAGTTCAATACGCAGTAATGCTATGTTGTAATTATGGAATTTACGAATTTAACACCAAAATATCATGATATATTGAAAACATTGACTACAAAAATGGCTTGGATTATCCAGAAGCTTGGATAAGCGAGGCTTGGATAAGTGAGACTCTACTGTAGTTAGTTTTGGCGCAGCTTTCTAATATGTTCAGGTCATTTTGGATTCTGATGTTCTTATCTGGGATATTAGCTATCATGTTAATTTGTTGCAGTACAAAGGAAGAGTCTTGTGTCACCTTAAAGCCTATCTAATAGTACTGTGGCACCATTCATTTTCCTGAATGTTTTGATACATGAAGTACAAAGTGCAAGCTGATGTAATATTAGTCTGTAGTCGGCAACACCGTTACTAACTCCTAAGTCTCCTATGGCCATCTGTGGAGAAATTTGCTACTGGCTCCTTGTCTATTGCATGCGACTGTGGTTTCATACTGCTATTTCTGAATGTCATGTCTCATCACTGTTTCCTCTCAGCAGCCTACACAGAAGCATAGAAGAGAAATGAAATTGACATAGAATTCCTGGTACTCCCTATTGGGCGGCTGGTCTCTTGAGATGTGGTTCAATGCACATGGATGGTCAAGTCCCTCCTGTGGTTGCATTTTGACAGGGCTTGTCATAGGGTGTGCTAGTACATATATCTGGAAATCTAACCTAAGGGGAAAGGGAACCATCACTCCCTGATCTATGGAGAAACATCAGCAGACAGCTCTGTGGGAGTTTGAGAGGCAAAAGACAATGTGCTGAAAAGACTGATTGCATAAAGTGACCACAAGGCTCCTTTCTCTCTAGCCCAAATTCTCCAAAAAATAGCCCTGCATTAGAATTGCAATTAAAAAGGAAGGTATTGAATTAGTGGATAATTCTCTAACAAAATTATGTTGGAGTGGAGATTCCATTCCAGGTCTTGCACAATTTAGTGCACATTTCCATAAAGATCTTTTCTTCTCACGAACACCTAGTATTCGGCTGCTAAAAGTGCAGATGAAGGAATGAAGTAGCTGTCCAATGCCAATGTTAAAAGGATATGATGAACATGAATTATATCCAGCAAATGAATGAGAAGATTGGTAGAGAATCTTATCCTGAAATTAGAGTATTTGTTGGAGGTATTAGCAGTATTCTTCTGGACTCAGAGAAGTAATTCAGTGGCCATTAATGAAAGTCAAAACAAGAATAATAGAATCATAGAGTTGGAAGAAATCCAACCCCCTGCCAAGAAGCAGGAAATCGCATTCAAAGCACCCCTGACAGATGGCCATCCAGCCTCTGCTTAAAAGCCTCCAAAGAAAGAGCCTCCTCCACACTTCGTGGCAGAGAGTTCCACTGCTGAACAGCTCTCACAGTGAGGAAGTTCTTCCTGATGTTCAGGTGGAATCTCCTTTCCTGTAGTTTGAAGCCATTGTTCTGCGTCCTAGTCTCCAGGGCAGCAGAAAACAAGCTTGCACTTTCCTCCCTATGACTTCCCCTCACATATTTATACATGGCCATCATGCTTCCTCTCAGCCTTCTCTTCTGCAGGCTAAACATGCCCAGCTCTTTAAGCCGCTCCTCATGGGGCATGTTCTCCAGACCCTTGATCTGTTTAGTCACCCTTCTCTGGACACATTCCAGCTTGTCAACATCTCCCTTCAATTACGGTGCCTAGAATTGGACACAGTATACCATGTGTGATCTGACCAAGGCAGAATAGAGGGGGAGTATGACTTCCTTGGATCTAGACACTATACTCCGATTTATGCAGGCCAAAATCCCAATGGCTTTTTAAACTGCCACATCACATTGTTGGCTGATGTTTAACTTGTTGTCCACAAAGATTCCAAGATCTTTTTCACATGTACTGCTATCGAGCCAGTCATCCCCCATTCTGTATCTTTGCATTTCATTTTTTCTGCCTAAGTGTAGTATCTTGCATTTGACCCTGTTGAACTTCATTTTGTTAGTTTTGGCCCATCTCTGTAATCTGTTAAGACGGTTTTGAATTCTGCTCTTGTCTTCTGGAGTGTTGGCTATCCCTCCCAGTTTGGTGTCATCTGTAAACTTGATGATTATACTTTCTAACCCTAACAAGAAACATGCCTACACATCCTTTCCTAGGTCACAGAATAATTCCTGTGGCACCTCTTACTGCCACTACCTCCATTATCCATATCCTCTTTTCGTACTTAACTAGGCAACGCAGCAGCAAAGATATGAGGCGGAAAATAAAGGAAAACTCCCTGCTTTCCTCTCTCCCTGTTGCACCTGCTGATAGCATGCAAGTGCATGTGAGACTATGGAAGGCTTCAAGGGCCATTACAAAAAGCTTGTCTTCATAGTCATTCCGCATCATTGATTTGCAAGTCTATTAAACAAGGCATGTCTTTGCACCTTTCTTTATTGTGAGATGTTTTGGTTGCTAGGCATGCTGACACGTCTAAGCTGAAGGTGAATATTGGTGTAATGGCTAGCAATTTCACAAATGTAGATAGCAAGGTGCTAAAAATAAAATAGAAAGACAAGGCCAGAGTTACAGAGAGGTGCTGTATTTGGTCTGAATGTTTTATTGATTTTTGTAAGCTACTTAAGATCCCTTTCCAGCTGAGAGAGATGAAGGTGCTATAAACAAATGAACCAATCTGAAAAGTGACAACAGTTGCCCTGTTTGTTTAGGACATGAAACTGCCCCCATCCTGTGTAGATCTTAGAATATAAAACCTACTCCAATCTCAGAGTTAGCATACGTGCAGGACCTTTCTCCCCATAGACTTTTTCCAGCTAGGATCCTGATGCCAGACGTGATCCAGATTAGTGGAAGAACCTGGAAAGGGAGATTGTGGGAAATTAAGGAAGTAATTGTGGTGAATTGGTGGGGCAGCGGTGCAATCCTGGTGCCCCACAACTCACCTCACCAGCAACAATGCTTCCCCATCACATGTGGGAAAGTGTCCCTGCATTGCTTCCCCATGGTGGCCTCATGGTTTTCAATGAAACATGAGAAGCCTCGCATGTTCTGGATGCAGCACTGGATGCTTGTGCCCCAGTTTATTGACAGAAGTGAGCCTATGCCATGTGATGGGTGATGTGGGGATTCATAGATCAGCTGTACTGCAGGCATCTTAGGACACTTGCAGCCCATTATGTGATGAAGTTCTAAGTTACAAGCAGGGGTACAGTTCAACTCGCCTGGCCCATTTGCCTCTGTGAACGACTGTTGTTCTTTTCTGCCTTTAATGGTTATATAGAAGTGGAACTTTCAACAAGTACTTCTAGTAAGCAGATAAGAAATACTTGTGGAAATTCGACACAACCACTATTGTAGTTCAGCCTGTGATAATTGTGATAGTATCTGATATAATGATGTCAATGTGGATGCTGGTAGGGATGCTGGAGTTTCTGGGTCTGTGTCAGATGGTAATGGGAATGATGGTTTTCCTGACAGGCCTGGCTTCAAGAGGCCTGAGGTTTCTCTCAAACAGAGTGTGGATTTTCAAGACCAAATTCCCGAGAGAAGCCTCAGCAGGCTTTCTCTAATAATCGTTTTTCTGAGGATGATTTGTCAGGTGCAGAATTTACCATGTTTCCCCGAAAATAAGACAGTGTCTTATATTAATTTTTACTCCCAAAGATGCTCTAGGTCTTATTTTCAGGGGATGTCTTATTTTTCCATGAAGAAGAATTCACATTTATTGTTGAACAAAAAATTGAACATTTATTATATACTGTACAGTAGTTGTCATCATAAACCAGCATAACCAGACAAACTGTGAATCCTATCAAGAATTTCTTGTTACTACCAATATTTCCATGTACAACACTCTATGGTACATACATTTACCGATCCTGCATGCTCCGGTGTTCTGTTTGGCGGGCATGCTTCCAAACAAAAACTTTGCTAGGTCTTACTTTTGGGGGAGGCCTTACATTTAGCAATTCAGCAAAACCTTTACTAGGTCTTATTTTCTGGGGATGTCTTATTTTAGGGGAAACAGGGTAATGAGCTTGAAGATAGAAGACAAGACTTTTCAAAACAAAGAGTGGTCGAAGGTCAGACCATCTTTGGGGAAAAAGGGAAACTAAATCTTTATCTGGTGGGAAAGTGAAACGAAATATGTTCTTTTCATTGCATGAGACAGGAATAGCTTTATAAGAGACAAGGGAATGCTTTTTACCTCAGTGTGGTCAATACTGGTTTTTCATGATAGTCTTGCTTTCAAGTGGATTTCTAGTTTCATGGTTCCTGTCTTGCCAAGTTCCTGTTTTGAGTTTTGGGATTTTATGCTGCCTTGTTCTTATGGATTTTGCAACCTTTGTTCCTTGTGTTTTATTGTTGCACCTTGGAATTCATGGAGTAATTGTTTTTTGAGGTTTCTTTTTTGGACTATACTATTTGCATGATTTTTATTGCTTTGTTGTCATATATTCTTCAGTAAAGTGCTTGCTAATTATATTCAACTGGCATGGTGTCTAAGGTCAGAGGGATTCCTATTCTGGGATACAACAGAGCTTTCCAAACATTTCCACAAGCTTTCTAAACATTTCATGTTTTAGACATGCATTATTTTGCGACACAATAAATCAATTTTACTAGCAAACTGCAGGTTAAACCAACACGTTGTAAGGGATACGGACATATACATAAATAGTAATAATGAAATGTATGGGAACACAACATGTTCATGAAAACCTTTCATTTATATTTTTGAAATACATGATTTATTGCTTATTTCACATAGACTCAGAGGTTTTTTTCATTATCTTTGCGTGACACACATACACACTGCAGCTGAAACACTAATATGTCGCGACATACAGTTTGGAAAGTCCTCCACTAAAAGGTACAGGTGGAGCCCCCAGTGGTGCAGCAGATTAAACCGCTGAGCTGCTGAACTTGCTGACCAAAAAGTCGGCAGTTTGAATCTGGGGAGCGGGGTGAGCTCTCACTGTTAGCCCCAGCTTCTGCCAACCTAGTAGTTCAAAAACATGCAAATGTAAGTAGCTCAATAGGTACCGTTCTGGTGGGAAAGTAACAGTGCTCTATGCAGTCATGCTGGCAACATGACCTTGGAGGTGTCTATGGACAACTCCAACTCTTCGGCTTAGAAATGGAGATGAGCACCAACCCCCAGAGTCAGACAAGATTTAATGTCAGGGGAAAACATTTACCTTTAACTAAAGGTACAGGAGCTCTCTCTAGCTTTTAAGCTGGCAACCCTCCTCTTCTTCCTCCTTGCACCTGGCAAAGCTGGCCTTTTTACTCCTGGCAATGTACTATATATAGAAGCTCCCTCCTAGGTCCAGCCTTGCAACACAGCCAATTCTTCTGGCAAGGAGGTTGCTGCCATGACAATGCTTATACATGGTGCTTTCCTCTTTCTCCCGCCCTCTTGGTTTCTAATGCCTGCTGTGTTGTTTAGGAGAATAAAATCTTCTAATGTCTTACCTGGTACATTAGAGTAATTAGAGGCCCATGCCCTCTTATGGGCAGACCACTTTGCCTTTGGTCTTACAATCATTTAACTGTGTCTTAAGGTAAGTAGAGTCAGCCCTCTGCATTCTCTGCATTTAAGGGCATGGGGTCTCTCGAAAGTGGAAAATCTTGAATAAAGAAATTGGTATTTTTTTTAACAGAGAGAACACTAGAAATTTCTAGGTCTTTCTGCAAGACTCTATGGTTGATTTTCATTGGAAGCTGACCACAGAATGAATACTGGAAGACATAGAGATTCTTAGACAGGTGTTCCCTAAAAATCCCAAGTCCTCCAGCATGATTGAAGGAAGTTGACCATGGTATAACACTGGGGATCTAGAAACTTTTAGAGAGAACATTTCAATCAAATCCGTAAAAGTCAAAACCACAAATGTGAAGTGACAACTGTATACAAATTTAACAAAACCTTCTAAACATGAATGTTTATCACTCTAAATCCCCCTTTTATGGAGTGTCATTCTCCATAGCTGACTTTGAGGTGTGGATAAGTTCATGTTAACCATATGCAACAGTCCAAATCAACCAAGTTGTATACATTCCAGAATTTAAGATGCTGTGAATTGTTCTAATATACTTGTTTTACACACACACACATATTGTGGCAGTCATTAGATGGGTATGTGTTAGGTTAGAAGGGTAGGTTTTAAGTGTGCAGTAATTGAGTATATGTCCTGCAGAGGATCACAACAGCCATTCAGTTGCCACTCTTAAGATAAATTGATTCGAAACCTTCAATCCATGTATTGCTTTTCATTTCCCTTGGTTACTCTCAGTTTTCATGTTCATCTCTCATAAAACAAAAATGACTGTATTCTCATCTGAGTCCTTCCAGGTTTTTTTTATATAATTGTGGTGATTGGAAAATTCAAGTTCTTTTTAACCAAATTTTGGGACATTATTTTTTTTAATGGAGTGTAGACTGTGGGCTTGTGAGGGGTGGGGGGAGACTATGTGAAGACTTTAAATTTTCCCACCCCTACTCTATATAATCTGGTAATGAGAGCTGCAATCCCAAAATTAAATGTAGGCAGTAGTTTGAAATGATATGTCAACTCTATGCAATCAAATGCTTTTAATGCATCCATTGATAATAACAATAACCTTTGTTTCTATAGATTGTAGGATTGTACTATATTGAATGTCCAGTCCAAGAGCCTTATTGGGGGCTGTTCCCAACATTTGCAATTCCCTTTTCCCAAGAGGCCTAATTTGGTCCGCCTACTCTCTTTCTGCTGGCAAGCAAATGCCTTTTTATTTGGGCATTTAAGTGGCAGAATAATATTTTAATGGGGTTTACTATATGTAATGTGCTTTTAAAAATTGCATAGTTTAATGTACTAGCTCCTAAGTGTAACTACTTGCTCGATTTTAACTGGTGTGAAGACACAACACAACAATCTTAGCTTATAACCGGCTCTCCAAAATTTGTCCTCTAAACTAAAAATGATCAAAAAGAGATTTGAAGTAAAGAATTGGTGCACTACCAAATATTTGTAGTATTCTGCAGGAAACTATTTTGTCCCCAGCGATCTGCCATATATAGTATTTCATATTGCAAATATGATTTCTTCTATTGTAATTCATTGGTAGAGAAAATCTCTATGATGACTATAAAAAGGATACAACTCAAAAGTGTCAACAAATGTATCTCTATTTTGATCCTTGTTTGATTTCTAAAAGTTCATATAGAGTCTTTTGCAAACTTTGTTTCTGTCTGTGTTTTGTTTTATTTCACTGTAATGTTTTCAGTTATTTTTCTTTCTCCTTAACATTTGAGAGTTGTTGTTATCCACTCATCCAAGTCATAATGCTGACATTTCAGTTATATTAGTGATGACTGAATCCTACCAACGTCTAGAGAGGATGAGTTCAGTCCACTTGCAGTGGACCTCAGACAGAATGTTTGAATTGCCAGATTTTTCAAATAATATTATGTGACCGATGAATAGTGCCATTGCTTAATAAATCCTAGGTGTTTTTATCTGTTCTTTTCAGTTTGAGCAACTACATTTGCAGGCAAACTACACTCAAAGTGTCTAATCATAAGCCTGATAATATTTCTGGTCTAGCGTTCTTCTGTATGTATCTAATATAATCACTCCTTTAATCACTTCAAAATTGGCAGGTTAATTTAAATCTCCCTATCCAATGTCATCTTAATGCTCAACTACTTCATATTGGCTATTTGTGTTCATCTTGTGATTCTTGTCTTCTAGGAGCCCACTTACACGGCACTATTGTTACATTATTGGGTTGCTATGAGTTTTCCGGGCTGTATGGCCATGTTCCAGAAGCATTATCTCCTGAAGTTTCACCTGCATCCATGGCAGGCATCCTCAGAGAATCATCTGAGGGTTCCTGCTATAGATGCAGATGAAACGTCAGCAGAAAATGCTTCTGGAACATGGCCATACAGCTCAAAAAACTTACAACAATCCAGTGATTCCGACCATGAAAACCTTTGACAACACATTGTTACATTATTATTCCATTTCAACAGCCATCTTATAGATGGTTTATAGTTTGGGGAGGCAACAGAGGAGCAATCTGGCTGAGAACTCAAAACGTCATCACCCCCTAAACTAGTGATTTTCAACCTGTGGGTCCCCAGAAGTTTTGGCCTTCAATTCCCAGAAACCCTAACAACTGGTAAACTGGCTGGAATTTCTGGGAGTTGTAGGCCAAAACACCTGCCCTAAACTGCAAATCCTGGGCTTTCAGAGGATAAAACTATGCAGTTAAAGTGGAATAACAGCACTATAATATAATTGTGTGATGTGAATAGTCTCCAGGTCTTTAACCTTGTTTTAGAGTGCAAATATGTTGCCTTGATAGTTTTGATGGCATGTTAGACAGCCTCATTCATGACAGTTTTGATACCTGTCACTTTCATTGACATTTTAAGCCATCTGCAAGTGAAGGGCCAACCTTCCAGGCACCCTGTAGCCCTTAATTTAATTACTGAAGCATATTCCTAAATTGAGCAGTTGGTTCTTATTTCGAAACTCCTTTGGCAACATGTTGCACAGGTCTGGGTCCTGGGCTGAAAAAGCCAGTTGATTACAGGACAACAGCTACTAAGTTCTGATCCAATTAAAATTTGAAGAGGTTCCACTCTTTGGCAGAATTTTTTTTCCATGTTACAATATATCAGATTTTCTCAGCTCAATTTTATTGGAAGAAAAATACTCAAACCACAAAAACCATCATGACTGCTGCAGGTCCTGCTTCCCAGACCAATTTGTTTTTGAACTCTATCCCATTTTCCCCATTTATTTGGTGCAAATCTATGTCTTAACATACAAAACTTCTGTTGCCACATCTAGTTTGGCCACCAGGAAATCTTTGTGTCTCTCCTTTCTGCTGCTTTCTTTCCCTTTTTATTTCCTTCACCAGCTTTTCTTACGACTTTTGCTCTTGTCAGTCTAGCAGGTTGATCTACCTCATGTAGGCTTTTAAAAATTGTGTCAGAAGTGACTTGAGAACATACTGAAAGTTGCTTCTGGTGTGAGAGAATCGGCTGTCTACAGAGATGTTTCCCAGGGGACGCCCGGATGTGTTACCATCCTGCTGGAAGGTTTCTCTCATGTCCCCGCAAGCTAGAGCTAACAGATGGGAGCTCACCCTGTCTCACGAATTCGAACCGGTAACCTTCAGGTCAGCAACCCAACCTTCAAGTCAGCAGTCCAGCTGGCACAAGGGTTTAACCCGTTGTGCCACCGCAGCTCCTTATGTAGGTGGCCCATGACATACCAACAATTGAGTTGAAGGTTCCAGCTGAAAAGCATTGCCTTTGAATGTATGGAAAGTGTAGTTCTCCTGGGGTTGTGCAATCAGTAATGCTTCATGCATGAATACAAACTGCCCTTACCAACAATAGGAAGAACAAAAGTAATGAGGACTTTTTAGAAACATGGAAGCTGGCCATAGCATATCTGAATAAGGAGTCAGTAACATAGAGGAGTTCCATTAGGAATTTAGGGTTACTATTAACAAGGATATATAAATTGGCTTAAAGGCTTCATAGTGCTTCAGGGTTGGAAGTCATGGTGAAGGGTGCACGGGTGTGGGGAAGGGGTTTTATTTTATGTGGGATAGGGGTTTTGGGTGCGTGCAGGGTTTGTTGTGTGTAATACGGTGTATGTTTTTGTTTTGTTTGAATGGTAGGGTAAACTCTTATATTTAATTTCTTAAAAAAAATAAAAATGAATAGAAACCTGGATTGAGAGTGGTGGATGACATGTGGAAAGAGCAGTTCTATATGTTTTGAGTAACAGATAATAATATGTACTGTGTTAGAATTGGCAGGCTGGTTGACTAATGTAGATATGCATGTACATTTCAAAATGATTGTTATCTGACTATATTTGCGATAATTTGCTGTTTTGTTATGTAACGTTTCATTAATAAACTGTTTACCCACAAAAAAAAAAAGAATACAAACTGCCCTTCAATGCTTCAATCCTCAAGACACAAACCAACATGGGGAACCTGTCCTCAGTTTTCTGATGCTCTCTTGTTTCTACACTGAAATTCAAATCTGAAAGATGGAGTGATCAGGCAATTCAAATAAATTGCATTATGGATGAATTCAAGGCTCCAAGAGGTTTAAAGCAGGTTTGGGAATAAGGAACTGAATTGCTGCTGAGACTAATTTTTATTCCTTTTCTACAAAGGGGAGGGAGAAAGAGAGGGAGATCCCCTTCTGTTTCTTGGCTCCTTTTTAAGCATTATTATGTGTGAGATCTGCCTTGCTCTTCTCTTTGTTGTGACAAATAGGAAACATTCCCCCAGCAGACAGCCTGACCAGGTTGACTCTCCTATGTTTTGTTGGCAGTTTCATTCATGTAAGCTAATTTAATTACCAGCCATGCATCTCGGTTTGTTTATTGTTCATCAGAACGGAACCATATGCCTATCTGTTTCAGGATGGGACAAGCATCTTGGAAAGAAACAGGGAAGACTTAAAATCTTATGGTTTGCTGTGAGTTTTCTGGACTGTATGGCCATGTTCCAGAAGCACTGTCTTCTGACGTTTTGCCCACATCTATGGCAGGCATCCTCAGAAGTTGTGAGGTATACTAGAAACTAGGCAAGGGAAGTCCAAAATCAGGACAGTAAATAAAAAACAACACTCTGAAAACATGGGAATTCCAGACATGAAACAATCAGGGTCAGCTAACACCTCCAAACAAAGGATTCCCTCAGGCAGGAATCAGCTAGGCCTTGAATTGCAAGGCCTTTCAATGTTAGTCAAGGTGATTAACTGCAACATTCACACTTGCCTCCAACAGACAAAAGTTCCTTCTCCCACCCTGGACCTTCCACAGATATATAAACCTCTCTCGTCTAGTTTCCAATATACCTCACAACCTCTGAGGATGCCTGCCATAGATGTGGGCCATGAAAGCCTTCGACAACACATAAAATCTTACTTGTTCTCCTTTCTGACTATGTGCAAGATCCTTGATATGTGTTGGTTTTTCTTAAAATCAAAAGTCAACTGGAGAATGTGGTTTTGCTGCCAATTTGATCAGAGCACAGTGTACACATGTGTGTCGTATATTTTAGCATTTTTGATAATTCAATATTCCCCTGCACAAGCTGTTTCTCTCCCCCTAGGGAGAAAATTAATCCTTCTTGTAGGAGGAAACTAACACAAGAGGGAAAGGTGTTGCATATAGTTTTCTCTGATATATGTCAGTTGACAACCTACAGGAACATTTTACATGGAGAACATGCAATATTATGCATCCTCCCCGCACCCATTCTAACATAGTACAGGCTGAAGTATACATTTTTTTTCCATGTAAAGGAGAATTTGGATGATTGGATCTGAAACAAGTCCTCTCTCGCCAGTACTTTTACCATTGTGCTGCTGCAGGCATTTTCCTCCTAGCTTAGCAATATTGCTAGGCTAATTACTGGAAGTGTACTGCAGTGGACAGAAATGTGCCCTAAGATATGGGATCATGATGAGAGAAAAACTCTAACTCCTCTTCTAATCATGCACCCAGTTTTCATGTGAAAATAGCATTGCTTTAGACATAAGTGGTACAGACACATGAATAAGCAATGTGGCTGTCCCCTGCCAGGTCTAATTTGCCACTGAATTCTTTGTAGCTGTCATGATGTTCATCCACTCACGGAATTATCCAACCTTGTTTTTGCAATCTGCTTTTGAACATTTGTACGAACATTATATCTACTTGCAAGGTCACTGTTAACATCTACAGCCTGGCTCTCGTGTCATAATTTCTGATGCTAAATAGTACAGCAACCACTTAGATTCCAGCCTCAGGATCTATGCTCTGTTACTGCATATCTAAAACCTAGTTTATTTAAAAAACAAACAAACAGGTTTTTGATCAGTTTGAAACAAGTTGCATGCTAATCTAATATTGCACTCTAGGCTTGGAACACCTTTTCACCCAACACTACACAGAGTCCAGTAGTTACTAATAGCAGTTTACTAACAAGGGCTGTACAAAAGGAGAAAAGGGCATTTCCCAAAAAGGAGTGGAAAAAGTGCTATGCAATAACAGTACAGTGTTCCCTCACTTATCACGGGGGTTAGGTTCCAGGACCACCCGCAATAAGTGAAAATCCACGAAGTAGGATTTATTTTACACTATATTTATTTTAATATTTATACATTATTTTAGTAGTTACACACTATTTTAAGTGTGTTGATAAATTGCTTCCTTCTCCCCCCGTTGCTGCCTTGGGCTCCTTTTCTTTCCCTTTGGCTTCTCCTTCCTCCCTTCCTTAGGCTGTAAGTTGTAATTTTTATGTTTTATAATAGTTTATTAGAGTTTATTGAAAAACTGCAAAATAGCGAATCCACGAAAAGTGAACCGCAAAGTAGTGAGGGAGCACTGTAGTCCATATATACAAAAGATCAATAGTCCCTAATAGCAAGCAGGGCCAGTTGAACGTAGAGGCGACTGAAGCCGCCACTTCGAGCGGACGGCGATAGGGGCGCTGTCAAGGCGTTGACACCGCCCCCATAACGCCGCTGGTGCCGCTGCGCTGAGCAATCGAAGCTCTGTGCCAACCTGCACAGCACCATCGCCCAAAATGGGCGATCGGCACCGTGCGCATGAGCGGAAGGGTCTCATCGCCCAAAACGGGCAATGGGACCCTCCGCGCAGTTTTTTTTACTGTCCTGATTTTATTTATTTATTTCCCATACTTGTGTCCTGCCCTTCTCACCCCGAAGGTTGGGGGGGGGGCGCCAAAGTTCTGTTCGCCTACACTTGAAAATTACATTGGACCAGCTCTGATAGCAAGGTACATGAAATCCAGGAAGTCAATAATAATAATAATAATAATAATAATAATAATAATAATAATACTTTATTTATACCCCCCTCCATCTTCCGAAGGACCCGGGTGGCTTACACTGGGACAAGCCCAAAACAGTATTACATCAATAAAAACAGCAACACAATAAAATCACAGTATGATAACACATCTTACAAAAGTTAAAATAGCTTAAAACATAGACAATAATCCCAATCAGTAGTCAAGCACCATAGGACATGGGCCATTTTAAGGGGAAAAGGAAACCTGAAAGTGCATATTCTTCAGTGTCTAGGGATGGGAGTGACTAAAGGTAATAAAGTGCGTGGAATGGCCAAGGCCTAGGTAAAGCGCATGGACAATTAATAATCAGTTACGAGAAGGCACCTGTGAACATCCACGTTTTCAGATTCTTCTGGAAGGAATCCAGGGTGTGAACTAATCTAATCTCTTTTGGGAGGGAATTCCAGAGCCTCAGGGCCACCATCGAGAAGGCCCTCTTTCTCGTCCCCACTAACCATGCTTGAGACAGAGGTGGGATCAAGAGGAGGGCCTCCCCAGCAGATCTTAGAACATTGGCATAAATCCACAAGCATGAAAACAGAAACTTTTCCAAGGCAAAAATTCAGGAACATAGGCAAACGCTAGAGAATTGAATCATGAGCAGGAGAGCTAAAACAAGAACTTGATTATATGGCAATGTTGTCTGCTCTGGAGACACAAGTAAACATCACTTAATTTAAGCTGAGGCCCGACCAAGAAGCCATGAAGTCATGCCTTTGAGACCTGGGTCTCAAAGACTTCTCACAGAGTCTTTCTGAATACCTAATTAATCTATCTTTGACTTCCTCCCTGAGGAGGCCTAATCTGATATCATGGGAAAACTCCCCATCTGCACCTGCAGAAGGCCTCGAAGGCTGATTCCCAAGAGAAGTGGACTTTTCCCCAGTTGCTAAGTAACTGATATTGGAATCCCAAACATCCTGACTCTGCAACTGCCAACAATTCTCTCTGATCTGAGGCCTGCAAATCACCCTTATCACACATAGACTTGTCTGTGGGAAACCCATCACCCCCTCATCTTCCGAGGAATCCCCAGCATCTTGCTGCTGAACCCCAACATCTAATTACAAATATAGAGTTGTAAGTCCCACTTTCTTCCCATTCTTACTTGCTGCAAACACAGAGAAAGCCTTATAGTTTCATTTAAAAGGATAGTTTCTGTGTACTCTGCAGGTCACAACAAACCAATGTGGCTGGGCATAATTCCTTCTTCAACGATTTCTAATAGGGGTAAACGGGAGTACATCATCCCCAAATGATATTAAATCATCTCTTTGGCTATATACCCTCTTACCACTTCATCACATTCATTAAATTTTACTGAGCCACCCACTTAAGAAATGGCAATCTGCTGTGTTCATCACATGACATAGGCTTAAAGTGTAGGGTAGAGGCATCTTTTAAGTGTTCTAAAGGATTAGCTTTTCAGACATTTTCTTAGCTGGTTGGCAAGGGACTTTTTTGTAAATTATCCGCATAGAGATGGGCAAAATGGCCAATTCTGTCATGTGATGAATTCCTCCTGTTCTCCGCTTTGAAATGAAATGGTGACACAATTTGTGGGAGGAGCCAAAATGCCCTTTGGAGAAATGCTCTGCCATTACCTTTTGCTCATCTTTTGCTCAAGAGGGGGACAGAGGGGAGGGGGAGAGAGGGAGGGAGAGGGAGAGAGAGAAAGGAAGAGGATGGCTGGCCTGGCAGCAGAAGGAAGGGGGGCATTGGCTGTATCTCCTGGAGAAAGACATCTCCTCATTTCTTTCCCTTCTCCCTCCTTTCTTTTCTTTTTTTTTGGCTCATTATTTTTTATTTTGTAAAGAAACATAATACATTGAAAGTGGTGGAACAATATATTGATAGGAAAGTGAGGGGGGTGAAAGGGTTCTGAAAATAGGTGAAGAGAGAAAACCGGAGGGGAAAAAAGAGAAAAAAAAGAAAAGAAAAGAAAAAAAAGAAAAAAAGAAAAAAGAAAAAAATGGTTGATCTCGGAGTTTTCTCTTTTGTTGATAACATAATTGTATTTTCCCTTAGTCTCTTTTTGTTTAAACCATTTTATATTGTAGATAAGTCTATTGTGAAGTCCATTCTTCTTTTTATCCCTCCTTTCTTTTCTTCTTCCTCCTTTTGTCCCCTCTTTTTCCTTTTCTTCTCCCCTTTTCCCCTTCCCTCCCTTTTTCCATTGATACCTTTGCTTCTTCCTTCTACCCCTTCTTTCCCTCCCCTATCCCTTCTTTCATCCTTGTATCCAGAGGCGGTCCAACCGCCAGGCAATCTAGGCATTTGCCTGTGACGCCATCGTCCCGGGGGTGCCATCGAGGCCCCCGGGAGGGTGGCACCACCCCCCGCCTCCTTCACCTTTGGCTTCCCTGCCGTGGCCTGGGCCTTCCCGCCATGGCCTGGGCCTTGCTGCTGCAGCCTGGGCCTTGCCGCCATGCGGCCCGCGCAGCCTGGCCACTCCTCGGAGAAGGCAAATGTTACTGGGCACTTTGCTGAAGAGAGAAGTGGGCGCCACTTTTCTCCTCAGCAAAGCGCCCAGGAATGTCTTCCTGGTGAGAAGGCAAACGTTCCTGGGCGTTTTGCTGAGGAGAGAAGTGGGCACGGATTTTCTCCTCAGCAAAGTGCCCAGGAATGTCTTCCTGGTGAGAAGGCAAACGTTCCTGGGCACTTTGCTGAAGAGAGAAGCAGGCATCGCTTTTCTCCTCAGCAAAGTGCCTAGGAACGTCTTCCTTCCCGCCCCGCGTGGTCCCGCCTCCCACCCCACGCAGTCCCGCCTCCCGCCCCGTGTAGCCACACCTCCCGCCCCACATGGCCCTGCCTCCCGGGGGGCGCCAACATTCCGTTTGCCTACTCCAGAAAATTACCTAAGGACAGTTCTGCTTGTATCCCTTCTCCAATCCTTCTCCCTGGCTGGATCCCAATACAGTGTCATTCTAGGCATTCTTTTGTGCTTTCTTTTAAAAATATACACATTGCTTCACTTGAGTCTTTCCATTGTCACTGTATTGCATCTGTGAGTTATGGTTTCTATACAGGGAAAGAGCTGAAGTTTGTAAGGAGCTTCAGGAGCTGAATTCACAACAGGAATGGAGCCAATGTAGATCTAAAGAGGGAAGAAAAGAGGGGGGTCAAACGGAGGCTTCACAGCGGCTGCGGAGGAGTCCCACCTTGCTGAGTGAGTGATGTTGAACATGCCCCCCCCCCCTCCTGGGTCAAATTATTAAAGTGACAAAATTGGTACCACAGCGGAGAGTGCCACAGGTAGCGATCGCCTGAAGTTCGGTTGATCAGCAATGCAAACATTTGCAGGACTGGAAGTGCCCAGCAGCAGATATCAGTGATATTTTTAACAACAATCTTTCCCCTTTTTAAAATTAGTCTATTATAAAGTAACTGCTCATTAAATGTGCACCTCGGTGCGTTATCCTCTATGCCTGCTTCATTGTATCTTCTTTTCCTCCTGAGCCTTTCTCTTCCAGTCTGCATTGGAAGCGGGGAACACTCTCCGATTGGCTGGAGGGTGCTTCAGTCCCGCCTCTCCAAGGGAATCCTCCCCAGCTGGCAATGACATCAAGGCTCCTCCAATAAACGCGGAGCCACCTCCAGTTGAGGCAGACGTGGGAAAAACAAAGGATTTGAATGTATAAAAAGGCATGCTTTGCTTGTAAAAGGGATCTCAGCTTTCTTCTTCTGGTTACCGTGACCTGGTATCCAAATCAACTGACTTGAATGAACTACCTTGGTGGCTTCTTCCTCAACTTGATGAGATTTCTTGATTGGAAAAATTGGGTTTAGCTCAGGCGCTCGAATCCACAGGCGGCCTGTTGCTGGTACTGGCCACCCACTTAATGGGACTCAGTATCTGCATCTCAGGTTTCGCTATCTGTGGCTGTTTTAAATAACTCTATTTCATGAGGACAGAGTTCCTCGGAACAGCTTCCACTAGACTGGAAGTGATTGGGGGGCAGAAGCAGGTTCTTTTCCTAGGCAGACCCCCTCTTTCCCAAGAAGGGCACTCTGGGGAGTACACTGAACTTTAATTAAACTATTGAAAATATTTCAAAGCTTTAGGCCCATCTCTTCCTTCTTCACAGCTACATTAACTGCCAGGAGCTGCAATGGGTGAAAAAGATCTGTTCTGCTGGTGATTCTGGTTCTTATTCATAAGGGTTCTAGTCCTTTCTTAAAATGATTGTCTGACTAACAAACAGGATTACTATTACAACCAAGTTCTGCTACTAGGCATAGCTCTTGGCTATTAATTTAGTTCAGGGAGCCAGGGCAGGTAAGTATATGAATGCATCTACACTGTCCAATTACAACAGTTTGACATCACTTCAACTACCATGGATCGATGCTATGGACTGATGGATTTTAAATATTTGTAATGGTACATAACTTTCCATAACAGCAGATATGGTTTACTGTCAGCAATTATCTTCAGATTTTTTCCCCACAAAGAAAACGGGGGGAGGGACACTGGGCAGGGACAAATCTCAACAGTGTGATGGCAAATCATAGAATCATAGAGTTGGAAGAGACCTCGTGGGCCATCCAGTCCAACTCCCTGCTGAGAAGCAGGAAATCACATTCAAAGCACCCCCCCAACAGATGGTCATCCAGCTTTTGCTGAAAAGCCTCCAAAGAAGGAGCCTCTACCACACTTTGAGGCAGAGAGTTTCAGTGCTGAACAGCTCTCACAGTGAGAAAGTTCTTCCTGATGTTCAGGTGGAATCTCCTTTCCTGTAGTTTGAAGCCATTGTTCCGTGTCCTAGTCTCCAGGGCAGCAGAAAACAAGCTTGCTCCCTCCTCCCTATGACTTCCCCTTACATATTTATACATTGCCATCATGTCTTCTCTCAGCCTTCTCTTCTGTAGGCTAAACATACACAGCTCTTTCAGCCACTCCTTGTAGAGCTTGTTCTCCAGACCCTTGATCATTTTAGTCGCCCTCCTCTGGACACCTTCCAGCTTGTCAATGGAGGACTCCTAAGTAAAATGGATAGACTGAAAAGTGTGTGATGAAGGTAGGAAAAACATCCATTTAATTTCAAAATGGAGTATGCCTAAACTGAATGGTTTCCTACTCTCTCAAACACTTGACATCTTCAGTGGGATGAAGTCTTTAGTAAGGAATGTGTGTGGACAAAGACATGTAGTGGCATCTGACCATGCCACTACATAGCCCTTTGGTCTGATCTAACAGGTGTGTCCTCATGTCTTCCTTTTTTTTTTTTTTTGGTTTGTGGTTGCCGTCATTTCTCTTGAAATCATAGTAGCTTCAGGCAAGGTCACCTTCTGTATTTATATTCCCTTGTTGGGATGGAATTTCAGACTAGATCTGTGGAATACAAGTTTATCACCACACAAGTAAGAGGAGGAAATCCTGAACAACTCATCTACTCTGATTTTCCCAAGGGTGCTTTGAGAATACACATGTCCAACTATACCTATGACAACTAAAGCAGGCAAACTATGTACCAAGTGTCATTATGGAATCACTGCAAAAACACTTTCCTAATCTTCAGCAGGCACACCTGGAAATGTGTCAAAACTGATTGGTTCTAAAGCTATGCAATCAGGATTTGTTTATGCTCTTAAGTAAGATGTTGAGTGACTGATATGATTATAGACCAGAAGCTTGCAAATTCTGTCCTCAAAAAAGAAGGTTGTTCTGCACACTGGTAGCTTACAAATTAACTCATATAGGTTGAACTACAGAATAGAGCTAGCAGGAATAAACAAGGACTGTTGCAAGGGACCTACAAAAGTATATACTGGTAGCTCCTTATAAGAGAGACTACATGGGCCATCCAGTCCAACCCCCTGTGATCCAGGAAAGGCATAAGCAAAGCATCTCCAACAGATTGCCATCCAGCCTCTGTTTAATAGCCTCCAAAGAAGGAGTTTCCACTAAACCAGTGGTTCTCAATCTGTGGGTCCCCAGATATTTTGGCCTTCAACTCCGAGAAATCCTAACAACTGGTAAACTGCTGGAATTTCTGGAAGTTGTAGGCCAAAACACCTGGGGACCCACAAGTTGAGAACCACAGCACTATACTCTGAGGCAGTCAGTCTCCCTGCTGAACAGCTCTTACAGTCAGAAAGTTCTTCCTAATGTTCAGGCGGAATCTCTTTTCAGTAATTTGAACCCATTGCTAGTCTCTAGGGCAACAGAAAATAAGCCTGTTCCCTTTTCCTTATGACATCCTTTCAAACAGTTAAACATGGCCATCATGGGTTGCTGTGAGTTTTCTGGGCTGTATGGCCATGTTTTGGAAGCATTCTCTCCTGATGTTTCACCCACATCTATGGTAGGCATCCTCAGACGTGTGAGGTCATCATGTCTCCTCTCAACCTTCTCTTCTGCAGGCTAAACATGCCCTGCTGTTTAAGACATTCCTCACAGGATATTTACACATTTATTTTCATGTGCTCTTGCTACTTTTACTAATTTTGCCCCGTCTGATTTTGTTCCTTCTGGCTGTTTCTACTTTTAGTTGAAATTGAAATTATATGTTTACAAGTGCAGGAAATCAGTCTTCAGTTGCAAAGGACTGTAAAAAAGCATATATGGGCAGCTTCTGGCTCACATGATGTGACCATTGGTCACTCTCTGTGGGGGTCTTGGAGCCTCAGGATACCCCAACCTCTTTTCCCTACCACCCAACTGATCATCCATCAGCTGGGAGGCATGAATTGACAGTTGTTTTCCTGTTGAATCACTAGGAGAGAAACAAAATGAAAGATGGTCAGAGGTCAATTTTTTGTTGTTATTTTCATTTAAAATGCTGAGGTGAGGGAATCCTTGCTTCCTCCTAGCCACCTGAAACTTCCAGCATTCATTCCTAAACTCAGACTAAATCTGATGTGTGTTTTTGTTTATTCGTTCAGTTGTTTCCGACTCTTTGTGACCTCATGGACCAGCCCACCATTGCAACCCACAGCTCTTTCAAAGTCAAGCCAGTCACTTCAAAGATACCATCCATCCATCTTGCCCTTGGTCAGCCCTTCTTCCTTTTTCCTTCCCCTTTCCCCAGCATCATTCTCTTCTCCAAGCTCTCCGGTCTTCTCATTATGTGGCCAAAGTATTTCATCTTTGCCTGTAATATCCTTCCTTCCAGTGAGCAGTCGGGCATTATTTCCTGGCGTATGGACTGGTTGGATCTCCTTGCGGTCCAAGGCACTCTCAAAATTTTCCTCCAACATCACAGCTCAAAAACATCTATCTTCCTTTGCTCAACCTTCGTTATGGTCCAGCTCTCACATCCATAGGTTACTACTGGTAATACCACTGCTACAACTATGCGGATTTTCATTGCCAGTGTGATGTCTCTACTCTTAAATATTTAAATGTGTATGTATATGTATGCATATCATATGTACATGCATGTGATTTAAATGTACCACCCGGTATTGTGCGCCACACTACATATCTATATATATAAAAATGTAATGTTCATTTTACTATGGAGTAAACTACACAACCACTGAACCCAATCACACCAAATTTGGCCACAAAAGACATAGTCATCCAAAATATGTCTTTCAATCAAAAAACCCTAGAAAAATAGTCCAAATTACAGAGGATGAGGAAGAGCTTTTCTCCCCTTAACTGCGAGTTAGAAAGGTAGGCTCTGCTGCCTTTACCCCCCATCCTACCCCGCTGCCTTTAGGCCCCGCCCCCTTTGTGTCCTAGCAACTCCCTCAGCCAAGATCAATGATGGGCAACCTTTTACGCTTGGTGTGTCAAAATTCAACAAGAAACCTAGCATGACTTGGGTGGTGTGTCACTTCGAGAAAAAAACCATAATTTTGCAATATGTATAGTTTAAATAACAAAAATATATAATTGTAATATATAACTGTATTCAATAAATCAAAAACTATTTACTACCATTATTTCCATGTACAACAATCTATGGTACCTTTTGCAGTTTCCATGCTGATTTCTCTCTATTCTAGTTTCAATGTAGTGAATAATGTAATAATAATATAATAGTAATAATATGATAATATACTACAATAGTATATATGTGTGTGTGTGTGTGTGCGTGCGTGCGCATAATTCCCATAGAGTAAACAACAAAACCACTGGGCCAAATCACACCAAATTTGGCCACAAAAGACATAGTCATCCAATCAATCTGCATGCAGCAGCGTGTCAGCAAAAATGGCTAGGCGTGTCAGTGCTGACACGTGTGTCATAGGTTGGCCATCACTGGCCAAGATGGTGCCCAGGGCACAGGCAGTTAAGCCTCTTCCACACAGCCTATAAAATACAGATTATCTGATTTGAACTTAATTATATGGCAGTGTAGACTCAAGGCCCTTCCACACAGCTATATTACCCAGAATGCCAAGGCAGGATAATCCATAGTATCTGCTTTGAACTGGATTATCTAGAGTTCACACTGCCATATAATCCAGTTCAGTGTGGATTTTATACAGCTGTGTAGAAGGAGCCTCATATAATCCAGTTCTAAGCAGATACAGTAGAGTCTCACTTATCCAACGTTCTGGATTATCCAACACATTTTTGTAGTCAATGTTTTCAATATAACGTGATATTTTGGTGCTAATTTTGTAAATACAGTAATTACAACATAACATTACTGTGTATTGAACTACTTTTTCTGTCAAATTTGTTGGATAACATGATGTTTTGGTCCTTAATTTGTAAAATCATAACCTATTTTGATGTTTAATAGGCTTTTTCTTAATCTCTCCTTATTATCCAACATATTCGCTTATCCAACATTCTGCCGGCCAGTTTATGTTGGATAAGTG
This sequence comes from Anolis carolinensis, assembly GCF_035594765.1. NCBI lineage: Eukaryota > Metazoa > Chordata > Lepidosauria > Squamata > Anolidae > Anolis > Anolis carolinensis. The sequence continues at coordinate 138,356,434 of NC_085844.1, forward strand.
AGACTCTACTGTAATATAAGATTATAAATATACAGTAGAGTCTCACTTATCCAAGCCTTGCTTATCCAAGTTTCTGGATTATGCAAGCCATTTTTGTGGTCAATGTTTTCAATATATTGTGATATTTTGGTGCTAAATTCGTAAATACAGTAATTAAAACATAACATTACCGTGGATTGAACTGCTTTTTCTGTCAAATTTGTTGTAAAACATGATGTTTTGGTGCTTAATTTGTAAAATCATAACCTAATTTGATGTTTAATAGGCTTTTCCTTAATCCCTTCCTATTATCCAAGATATTTGCTTATCCAAGTTTCTGCTGACCCGTTTAGCTTGGATAAGTGAGACTCTACTGTAATATGTAATAATTACTGTGGTATAATAATGCAGAACAATATAATCTCTAAAACCAGGACAGTAAATGAAGTGCAACACTCTAAAAGCAGGGAAATTGGGAATTCCAGAAAGGAAACAATCAGGGCCAGCTAACATTTCCCAACAAAGGATTTCCCCAGGCAGGAAGCAGACAGGCTTTGAAGCTGCAAGTCTATTAAATGATAATCAAGGTGCCTAATTCCAAAATTCATACCTGCCACACTGAAACTATAAATTGCTATTCAAACTGGCCAACCAAGGATTCCGCAAGGAAGAAAGCAGCCAGGCTTGCAAGCAGCAAGGCTATTCAGTGCAATTCGACCAGACTAACCTTGGTAGAAGGTGGCCAGGCTTTGAAGCAGTGATACTACTCTTTACTATTGAAGCTGATCAACCAAAGATTCCCCTAGGTAGCAAGCAGACAGGATTTGAAGCAGTTTTAATTCGTTTTAATTCGTTTTAATTCTAGCAGCCCAAAAAACCATTCCCCTAGAACATAAAGTACCCAGGTTTCCTAGCAGTAACCCTACTCCATTGCATTCCAGCATTTGGTGAAACAAGGATTCCCATAGGAAGAAAACAGCCAGGCTTTGAGACTGCAAGGCTATTCACTGCTATTCCACCTGGCCAACAAATAATTCCCATAAGCCACAGCAACATGTGGCTGGGCACAGCTAGTACTATATGAGTGAACACTAGATAGGGAACACAATTTCCAGTGAGCTACCTGATATTTAGATCATGGATGTAAACCCATTAAGTGTTTTTAGGACAGCACATAAAAGTCATCAATATGGGCATTGATATGGCAAGACTTCTGGCTCAAATGAAAGAGAGTTTGTGTGAGGCAGACATGTCATAAAATGTTATCCTTTCCTCTGAATTTCCATGTGACTTCATTCAACAGTATAAAGATGCTTAAATGTGACCACACAAAGTAAGAGGGAAATTTTTGGGATTCTTGCTGGAAGTGCTATAGGGCTGAACAACAGTTCTGGAATCAGCCCTCCAAGGAATGATAGAAGTGCAAATGTTTCATGCCCTAATTCCTAGACCAGATAACCACCCATAAGAAGACAGATATAATATGATAAGAATTGTTGGACTTCTTCAAGGTAGACAGGATAATCTCTCTCTCTCTCTCTCTCTCTCTCTCTCTCTTTTACAAAAAGGGGATGTTTATTCAGCTTTATTTCACTGTCTCACTATTTCTGTGAGGTGGGACAATGGGTTAAACCCTTGTGCTGGCAGGACTGCTGACCAAAAGGTCATTGGTTCAAATCCGGGGAACGGGTTGAGCTCCCGTCTGTTAGCTCCAGCTTCCCATGCAGGGACATGAGAGAAGCCTCCCACAGCATGGGAAAACATCTGGGTGTTCTCTGGGCAACATCCTTGCAGACAGCCAATTCTCTCACACCAAAAGCGACTTGCAGTTTCTCAAGTCGCTCCTGACATTCTTTTTAAAAGATAGTCTAGGAAGTGTTTTTGAAAAATAAAAATGTACTGCCCAGAATAAACAATGAAACCGGAAGAACAGAAAAGTTAGGAGAGAAAAAATAGGACAATCCCATTTAGTTTGACTGAAAAGTTAAGTTTTTTTCCATTGACGTTTCTGTCCATGAACTGTGACTGTAGCATTGCATCCTATTTTAAAAGCAAGTGGATGAATAATGGTAGATTGTCAGCATGGGTGTGATAACTGATGCCAAAATAAAGAGGGCTTTACGGATAAAGATAAAGAGCAAAGGATCTAAAATAGAACCCTGGTAAACCTTGACAGACTAAGCAAAGAAAGAAGGGAAAGAGACATTAACAGAAACATGATAAGTATGTTAGAAAGATAAGAGGAAAACAGTCCGACAGTATCAAGATCACCAAAGGGATTTAGGAGAATGAGCAGAATTGCGTTCCCATTGTCTGTCTTCTAGCATGGGCCATGAACAAGGTGACCAAGGCTGTTTGAGGACAAGCCTGGAATCAGATAGAAAGGGCCCCAGCTAATCTGTCTCATCCAAAAGCATTTCAACTGCGTGACAACTTTGTTCCATGTTTATTTATTTCAGAGAGCCAATGTTGTGTAGCACAGTAAATCTTGGGACTAGAACTCTGGGAGACTATGGTTTAAATCCCCTTTACACTGTCAAAACCCACTGGGTGATGTTGGACAAGTTACAGTATCTCAGCTTTAGAGCAAGGCAGTATAAATCCTCTGAATTAATCTTGCCAAGAAAACCCTATGGTGGGGCCACCATAATGCAGAGAGTTGATTTAACATGAAAACAAGCTTTCAAGGAAGGTATAGTGTTTTCAACATGGAATGGGAGCCTCCGGTGGCCTAGGGGATAAAAGCCTTGTGACTTGAAGGTTGGGTTGCTGACCTGAAGGCAGCCAGGTTCGAATCCCACCCGGGGAGAGCGCGGATGAGCTCCCTCTATCAGCTCCAGCTCCATGCGGGGACATGAGAGAAGCCTCCCACAACGATGGTAAAAACATCAAAACATCCGGGCGTCCCCTGGGCAACGTCCTTGCAGACGGCCAATTCTCTCACTTCAGAAGCAACTCCGGTTGCTCCTGACACGGAAAAAACAAAACAAAACATGGAATGAGGATTTCAGTAGACCAGGGATCAAATTCCTATTCAGCCATGGAGATCCATTGGTGATAATGGGCAAGTCACCTTTTCTCAGCCAAGAGGAAGGTAATGGCAACCCTTTGTGGAAAATATTTGCCAAGATTGTTAGGTAATCTGTAATTTGGAATCAGCTTGGGGGTGCATAACAATGAATGATCCCTAATTCTGTTTCATGAGCTCAAAGTGACTTGCAGTAATGTTTCTAAATATTTATGGTTCTATTTGCGAATGGTTCACAATCAAAGATCAAATGTTTTGATGTTTTTTGGCTATCTGGCCCAAGAGATCAACAGGACATGTGTGGCAAACCAATTACAGTTGCAATCCTTGGATCTCAGAGAAAATTATTTTCTGAGTATTTATTTATTTATCTATCTATCGTGTCTGAAGCAAATTGAGAATACAGTTAAAACCAAAAAAGGAAGGTTTATATATCTGTGGAAGTTCCAGGGTGGGAGAAGAACTCTTCGTCAGTTGGAGGCCAGTGTGAATGTTGTAATTAACCACCTTAATTAGCATTGAATAGCTTCATCTCCTGACTTCTTCCTGCCTGGGGGAATCCTTTGTTCAGAGTTGTTAGCTGCCCCTGACTGATTCTTGTCTGGGATTCGTCTGTTTTTAGAGTGTTGTTCCTTATTTACTCTTCTGATGTTAGAGTTTTTTTTAATACTGTTAGCCAGATTTTGTTCATTTTAATGGTTTCTTCCTTTCAATTGAAATTGTCCACATTCTTGTGGATTTCAATGGCTTCTCTGTGTAGTCTGACATGGTAGTTGTTAGAGTGGTCCAGCATTTGTGTTCTCAAACAATATAGTGTCCAGGTTAGTTTATCAAGTGCTCTCTATGGCTGACTTGAGTTAGTCTGCAGTGCCTTTAATGTTCCTTGATTTGTGTTAGAGCACTGCGTTTGGTGGTCCCTATGTAGACTTCTCCACAGCTGCATGGTATACGATATATAGTTCAGATATGTTGATGACACCTTCACCATTTGGAGCCATGGAGGAGAAGAACTCAGCAAGTTCCTAGACCACCTCAACAGCATCCACCAAAACATCCAATTCACCATGGAAAAAGAAAAGGAACATTTCTAGATGTTCTAGTCATCCGCAAACCCAATCGACAATTGGGCCACACAATTTACAGAAAACCTACACACACAGATAGATACGTTCATAAAAACTCCAACCATCGCCCAAGTCAAAAAAGGAGCACACCCTGGCTGGAAGGAGGAGGCAGGGGTTCGCACGTGCGCATGCACACGCACAGGCGCCTCTGGCGCCCCTGGGACAACAGCGCCACCTGCAGCTGCGTAGTTGCGTATAGCCGTGAACTGGCCCTGATCAAAACCCTGACAGACCGTGCACAAAGAATCTGCGAACCTCACCTCCTCCGAGGTGAACAAAACCACCTAAACTGGGTTCTACAGGCCAACGGATACTCCACCATGGACATCAGAAGAGCTGTGAGGCCAAAAACAAACTATGAGAGTAAAGACAAAGATCCTCCCAGAGGAAAAGTGTTCTTACCATACACCAAGGGAACCACTGACCGCATATGCAAGCTGATGAAGAAACACAACCTACAAACTATCTACAGACCCACTAAGAAAATCCAACAAATGGTACATTCAGCAAAGGACAAGAGGGATCCTCTCACCGCTGCAGGAGTCCACCGTATACCATGCAGCTGTGGACAAGTCTACATAAGGACCACCAAACACAGCATTGCTCAGACACAAATCAAGAAACATGAAAGGCACTGAAGACTAACCACACCAGAGAAGTCAGCCATAGCTGAGCACTTGATGAACCAACCTGGACACAGTAATAATAATAATAATAATAATAATAATAATAATAATAATAATACTTTATTTATACCCCGCCACCATCTCCCCAACGGGGACTCGGGGCGGCTTACATGGGGCCATGCCCAAAACAATACAAAATAAACAGCATATAAAAAAACAACATTTCAGAACACAATGAACAGTACAATAAATAAAATATCCATTACAATACAAATCAAGAGAACAATAAAAACAAGGGCGGTCCACATGAACATTAAATTAAAACTCGGGGTGAGAGAAACATAAAATAAAACCATAACAATCAGGGTCAAGGAAGTGGTGTAGTCTAGAGGATAGAAATTAGAGGGAGCAACAGAAAAGGAATGTAAAATAGTTACTCTCCAAAGGCACCACGGAAAAGCCATGTTTTCAAATCTTTCTTGAAGGCTACTAATGTGGGGGCTTGCCTAATCTCAGTGGGCAGTAAATTCCATAATCGGGGGGCCACAGCAGAAAAGGCCTCTCCCTTGTTCCCACAAGGCGGGTCTGGGTTATTGGCAGTGGCGCCAGGAGAGCTTCCCCTGATGAACGAAGGGATCGGGTAGGCTGATAATAGGAGATACGGTCACGAAGGTAGGTGGGTCCCAAACCGTTTAGGGCTTTATATGTGATGGTATACACCTTGAATTGGGCCCGGAAAATAAACGGCAGCCAGTGGAGCTCCTTAAACAAGGGAGTAGATCTCTCCCTGTAACTCGCTCCCGTTATTAATCTGGCAGCCGAACGCTGAACCAATTGTAGTTTCCGGGCCGTCTTCAGGGGAAGCCCCACGTAGAGCGCATTACAGTAGTCCAGTCTAGAGGTAACTAAGGCATGCATCACCGTGGTCAAGTCAGACTTCACGAGGTATGGTCGCAGTTGGCGTACAAGTTTGAGTTGTGCGAAAGCCCTCCCGGCCACCGCCGACACCTGAGCCTCAAGCGTCAACGCTGAGTCCAGGAGGACCCCCAAACTGCGGACCTGTGATTTCAGGGGGAGTGCAACCCCGTCCAGTACAGGTTGCCACCCAATACCCCGATCCGACGAACGACTGACCAGGAGGGCCTCTGTCTTGTCAGGATTGATCCTCAGCTTGTTCCTCCTCATCCAGTCCTCCACAGTGGCCAGACACTGGTTCAGAATCCGAGGGGCTTCCTTGGAATTAGGTGGAAACGAGTAGTGGATTTGCGTGTCATCTGCGTAGAGATGGCAACACCCTCCAAAACTCCGGATGACTTCTCCCAACGGTTTCATGTAGATGTTGAATAGCATGGGGGATAAGATAGACCCTTGCGGGACCCCACAGGTCAATGGCCAGGAGTCCGAGCAGGTATCCCCCAGCTTCACCATCTGGGAACGGCCCTCCAGGAAGGACCGGAGCCACTGCAGAACCGTGCCACCGAGCCCCATCCCGGAGAGCCTCCCCAGAAGGATACCATGATCGATGGTATCGAAAGCTGCTGAGATGTCCAAGAGAACTAGCAGGGTCACACTCCCCCTGTCCAGCTCCCTGCGGAGGTCATCCACCAAGGCGACCAAAGCCGTCTCGGTACTGTGCCCAGGCCTGAAACCAGATTGCGAGTGGTCCAGAAAATCAGTGTCATCGAGGAACTCCTGGAGCTGCGTGGCAACCACCCGCTCCAAAACCTTGCCCAGGAACGGGAGGTTGGAAATAGGTCTGTAGTTGTTACATACAGATGGGTCTAATGAGGTCTTCTTCAATAGCGGTTTTACTACCGCCTGCTTAAAGCAGGATGGAACTGACCCCTGACCCAGAGAGGCATTTATTATAGCCACAAACCACTCCAACGACCCATCTTTGGCCAGCTTAACCAGCCAAGAAGGATCCAGAGCGCAAGTGGTCGCCTTCACAGACCCAAGAATCCCCTCCACGTCATCAGGGAGAACAAGCTGGAAAGAATCCCACAAAATCGGACAGACAGGTACCTCGGTTACCTCCACTGGAACCACAATTAAGCTGGAGTCCAACTCACGACGTATCTGAACAACTTTGCCTGCAAAGTATATTACTTGAGAACATAGAAATGCTGGACCACTCTAATAACTATCATATCAGACTACATAGAGAAGTCATTGAAATCCACAAGCATGTGGACAATTTCAATTGAAAGGAGGATACCATGAAAATGAACAAAATCTGACTATCAGTATTTAAAAAACTCTAAAATCAGAACAATAAATAAGGAACAGCACTCTAAAAACAGAGGAATTCTAGACAGAATCAATCAGGGGCAGCTAACGACTCTGAACAAAGGATTCCCCAGGCAGGAAGAAGTCAGGAGATGAAGCAATTCAATGCTAATTAAGGTGATTAATTACAACATTCACACTGGCCTCCAACTGACGAGAGTTCTTCTCCTACCCTGGACCTTTCACAGATACATAAACCTTCCTTTCTTAGTTTTCCCATATACCTCACCTCTGAGGATGCCTGCCATATATGTAGGCGAAATGTCAGGAGAGAATACTTCTGGAACATGGCCATACAGCCCGGAAAACACACAACAACCCTGCGATTTCGGCCTTCGACAACCCAGTAAAACTACTTCCCCTTGTTTTCCTGTTTTTCCTCCCCTCATGTTGCCATTGTGGAAGCAACCCTTGTTTATGACATGGGAAGATTGAAGAGGAAATAACCAACAAAAATGAAGAAAATGGTTTTCCTCCTTCAATTCCCCCCCCCCCCCCCTTGTAAAATGTACTATCTTTCTCTGTCTAGTGCCCCTGTTTGGCCTCCACTCAGATAATGAAACAGTACCCAAAGAACTTATGGAAGAGCAGAACTGCAGATGGTCAAGGTTACCTTCCTAGGAAGAAGTACAGCAGTGGAACCAGATAGCAGTAAAATGACTACAAGAACATGCAATACTAAAGACTGATCATCCTGATATGTTGCTGATATCTCTTATAATGTGAATGCTACTGAATGGCAACTTTGTGGGATAGAGTCCTAGGTCTGCCAGTTAGTTTGTCTTCATCTATTACAGTGGTTCTCAACATGTGGGTGTCCAGGTGTTTTGGCCTACAACTCCCAGAAATCCCAGCCAGTTTACCAGCTGTTAGGATTTCTGGGAGTTGAAAGCCAAAACATATGGGGACCCACAGGCTGAGAACCACTGGTCTATTAGAAGATGCTCTAAGCTTGGAAGGATGTTCTTGTCCATTTCTTCAAGATGCAATACTTGAAATATCCCCTACCCAGATTCTAAACTGGACAAATAGTATGACTGAGCTGCAAAGCTAATTATGTTAAAAGCAAAGCGAGTCATTTATCTTCAAAATACTGAGCAAACATATCATGATGTGCTTCAGAGAGTTCTTTCTCATCTCTCTAAGGGTCAAGTTGGAGAATGCAGAAAATTTCCTGGGGAATAAATGCTGCGAGATGGCACTCTACAAATATGCAGTGGTGGATATGAAAAGGACCAGCTTACTGGCAGTACTGTTGCCATGGTTTCTATGAAAGCAACAGATGACCCAAATGCCATGATCAAGGAATCCCAGGCAAAGTAGAACTTGATAAATAGGCTGTTTGAGAAAATGTTTGAGTCAGATTCCTTTTTAAAAGGTTTTCAGAAACTTTTTAATTGTCTCTTGGCTGGATATTAATTCTCTTGTTTATTCTCTCTGAGCTCATTATACAGCTCAGAATTTAATATATTTTGAAAACAAAATAACAGTAGTTACAGATGGTATCTAAAACAATCAGTATTAGCTATATTTTGTTTTCCTAATATTATGGTGTAAACTGGCATGATAACAATTTGATCACAGAGCTAGGATATACATTTTCAAAAGGAAAGCATCATCACTGCCACTCCCATCATAACTGGATATCACACAAAACATATAGAAGAAGCAGTCAGTAGAGTCTAAAGACTATATTACACAAGGGAGGCAAACTGGCTTTGAAGCTGGACATTCAGTTTTGGTGATGATCCCTATTGTATAACACCATGCATACAATAGTCAGTCTGCCTCCTCCTTGTAATTAATCTGTGATTAATCTATCTCTTAGTGTTGTCAGACAAAACCCATCAATATCTCATAATCCCATAACATTCCCATCACCTTCCCCGTCTGATGAACCAATTTTTTTGCTTCTGTTTCTGAGCTGTATTCTTTATCTTTATTTCACATTTAATGGATATATTTCCAGTTTTTTGTTGTTCATTGCTGAAATGGTGGAATTGCCCTCAAATTAAATTAATTAAGAAGCAGTGAAAGTGCAGGGATTACAAGGCTACAAGGGCATATGGAAGTACAATTATGGGACTCAGATTGGTGAATTGGGACAGTTCTGCTAATAAAGTAGGAAATTCAAGGTACTTGTCCTGGTATGTAACTTCTACCTATGATTGTGTGATTGCCTTGGAATGCTGACTTCTTGCGGCAAAGTCCTAAGTAATAACCTATAAAGCCTTATATGCTTCCGGTCCAACCTATCTTCAAGACCACATCTCCCTCTATGAACCGGCACAGGCACTAAGATCTATCGGGGAGGCCTTCCTCTCGGTCCCACCTCCATCTCAAGTGCGGTTAGTGGGGACAAGAGAGAGAGCCTTCTCAGTGGTGCCCCCCAACTATGGAATTCCCTCCCAAGGGAGATTAGGCTAGCCCCCACTTTCCAAGCCTTCCATATACAATTGAAGACATGGCTATTTCGACAAGGCTCTGACAATGTTTAGAATCCCTTAATGAACATATTTGAGGACCTAGAGACTATTTCATAGTGCACTTTATGAGATGGATACCTTCAGCTATTGTTGCATTTTACTGATCTTAACTGGGGGGGGGGGGGGTGTTGTGATGTTTATGTTGGTTGTTACTGCTTTTGTTTTATTGTCTTTGCACTTTTTGTATTTTGCATGTTTGCACCTTTGAGTGCTTTGTAAGCTGCCCCATCCTTTTGGGAGATGGTGGTGGAGTATAAATAAATTATTACTATTATTATTATTATTATTATTATTATTATTATTATTATTAAGTTCTATTCAAACTCTTTCTGTCCATTTTTCTCTGTCTTTCTCTTACACATTTTCTTCTTCTGACATCCAATTATCTTTTTGTTTGTTTCTGCATTCTGGCGCAGCAGGTTAAGCCACTGAGTTGCTGAACTTGCTGACTAAAAGGTTGGTGGTTCGAATCCAGGGAACGGAGTGAGCTCCCGCTGTTAGCCCCAGCTTCTGCCAACCTAGCAGTTTGAAAACATTCAAGTGTGAGTAGATCAATAGGTACTGCTCCGGTGAGAAGTAATGACATTCCATGCAGTCATGCTGGCCACATGACCTTGGAGATATCTATGGACAATGCCGGCTCTTTGGCTTAGAAATGGAGATGAGCACCAACCCCAGAGTCGGACATGACTAGACTTAATGTCAGGGGAAAACCTTCCCCTTCCCCTTAGATGCAGCCCATGTGAACAAAATCCTCCTGACTTTAGTTGAGGCAGGCTCCAGATTGCTTTATGCACCAAAGACCCTCGCTTCTATGCTCATTGCACCAAACAGATGCCTTACTTTTACTGCAACCTAGTCTGCCTGTCAATTTTTCTTGCTGTTAGGAATGCTGCAGGCAAGCCCACTAGGAGACCCTTTCCCAGTAGGAAAGTCCCCAGAGTCTTGTCTCCACCTCCTGGAAGTCAGGAAGGGAAAGGACCAGGTCAAGAGACCCTTCCTTAAATCCTTTCCCTTCATTCAGAGTCCAAAGGCATTGCCCCAACCTAGTGGAACTTGCCTAGCTGTCTAGCCAGCGGTCACCTACCAATAGCCTCTTCCTGTCATGCTGTCCTATCTCTATAATATCTGTTCCTTATCTCTCTAAGGTCAAAATCCTATTGCTGTCAAATCCAAACCTTGTCTGCCTCTCTGGAGACATGCCTCTGTTTTTATTACATTGCTCTTCCTCAACATCCTCTGACTGGTGATCAGTTGCCTTCACCAAGACATGCCCAGCTCTTCACTTCACAAGTAGATAGGAAGTACTTTAAATAAAAAATAAATAAAATGATATCACCCTGAATAAATAATGAACTTTAGGAGAAAAAAATCAGAACAATCTCATTTAAAGTTACTAAAAAATAAGTCTCTGCCATTGGGTACAATGAAGTTTCCATCCATGAATTCTACCTTGCATCCTATTTTAAATTAGGTGACGAGAAATGATAAGTTGCCAGCATGGATGTGATAACTGATGCCAAAATAAAGAAGGCCTTGTGGATAAAGATAAAGAAAGGAGAGCAAAGAATCTAAAATGAAACCCCAGTAAACACTGGCAGACTGAGCAAAGAAAGAAGGAAAAGAGACATTAACAAAAACATGATAAGTTTAGTTAAGGAGATAAGAGGAAGGAAAAAAACAACAACCATGAGGACTGAAATCATACAACAAAGGGAGAGAATAGCATGTTCTCGAACCACTGAAATATGAGCAGCAGCAAACACTGAACTCAAAAACATATTAAATGTTTTGGGCCATATAGACCTAAGCTATGCGCGGGATGGGTAGGAAGGGACTAAGAATTCCTATTAATTTTTCCTTAAGTCCTGAAATTTCTAGCATTGCTATGAAACTGAAAATAACTCATGCCTTAAAATTTGCTATGTCTGCTTTTCTTTGTAGCTTTGCTTGCTCCTGTCCTTTTGATGCCTAAACTCTATTTCTAGATGCTAAAATGAAGTTTTAAGGAACTGCAATGCAAAGAATTTGAGAAAGTTGGAAAAAATCATTGGGGACAGCATCATTATTTGGGGCTGCAGTGCTGCTTTGCTTCCCCTCCTCAACAGGGAGTATCATACAGAAACGTGAGGAAAGTGCTAGAAAAAGAGTCTTTTTTAAAACCAAACCATGTGTCTAGCAAGTTCAGGGGCAACAGAAAGGGTTAAGCTACAAGTAAAAACAATGTCAAAGCTTCTCACCTCACCTATATGATGGTTGTCTTAAGCTTAATCAACCAAAAGCAATGTTTATTCTAGAGTGGTGTCATAGAAATTATTATGTATCATCAGATATTATGATGAGGATAATGTTGATGATGACGACGGAACTCTGCTGTAGTCTGCTCATCTTGTTTTTCATCCTGCTAGCACCCCAGCTGAAAGGCTGCTGAAGCACTACAGACTGGGGTGATGGAAAATATCTGCAGTTCTGGTAGTGCTGAGAACTATTAGGAAATATGATCAATTTGGTGGATCTCTCCAGGAGAGAATCTAAGAGGAAACACGAACAGTTCAGCAGCCCACTGAACCCCATACTATAACACCTAGCAGAGAAAATAATCAAAGTCTTCTTCATAAGGTATATAAAAAGGAGCTCTTCACTTATAATTATAACACAGATTCTTCTTTAGGAAAGGTAAGGAAAGGAGTACTACAGGTTGAATTCCTAAATAACACACAAGGAGGAAGTTTTGATGACTTGAAAAAGTGGAGAGATTGTGCCTTATTTGTTTATTTTCTGTTCGTTTTAAAACAAAACTGCTTGTCTCCAGCAAACATTGCTAACACTTTCCTGCTTAGATATCAAAAAGAAACTTTGTGGCCAAGTGAGATATTCCCGTAAGAGTAAGCAAGGAGGGAATATAACATGCTACAAAATCTGAAGATGCCTGCCGTAGATGTGGGCAAAATGTCAGGAGAGAATGCTTCTGGAACATGGCCATACAGCCTGGAAAACTCACAACAACCCAGTGATTCCGGCCATGAAAGCCTTCGACAACACATGCTACAAAATGTCTCCCACGCTCCATGTTTTGCCTTACGAAAGCACTTTGCCTTCCATTGTTTATGTACCTAACACTTTACTTCCTTCCACCACATAAATAAGAGAGAGTGATCTCCCCAATACAGAGTGGGGGCACTTTTCTCCCCCATCTCCCCATGTGTACATTATCCCTTGGCATGCTGGCCAAACTATCACGAGCAACTGAGTTTTGCCAGATCACAACCAGTGCATGGAGTAGAAGCAGCAGTTTGTTTATTTTCCTAATGTGCAGACAGGGAATGTGGGTAGCTGAGGAAAGACCTCTAGCTGAGCATGAAGATGAGGTGAAGCATCACTCCCAACTCTCCTGTCTCCACAAAGTTTCCATGCATCCAGATCTGAGGACAATGTGCTCCACCAGTTGACTTTTGACCACTGCTCTCTGTGGTGCCCAAGGATAACTGTTCCACACAACAATCAGATCAACCCCACATGCCCTTCTATGCAAAGGAGGAAGGAGGTCCACCTCATGACCTGCACTAACCAGGTTGCCCCTGGCTTTTCCTCCATAGGCTTCACATATTCAGCCTGGGTCAAAGCAACAAAGACTTAAAGATAAACAGGCTTTGTTTGGCATAAACTTTTGTGGACTACAGCCCACTTCATAAAATGGAAGATCCAATTAGCGGAAGCTCCCATAATTGTAGATTGTGAATAAAATGTTTTAAAACTTCACCCCACATGACAGGGGGAGTGGGGAGTGGGTGGAATCATCTTCTTTGTGTGACATTTCATAGGGTTCCATCTTTAAAGAAGATGGAGAATTTACTCACCCCCATCACACAGGATCACCTCCTTAGCTCAACCATATCAAGGATGTTGTAGCTCAGCAAGCAGCAGAGGACTTTTCTGACATTTCAGAGGACAAGGGGTTTGATGAGTTTCAAAGTGAGGAGTTTGTCAGTTTTGGAAGAGAATTGCAGGCAGATGAGGTCTTTGTTTTGGATTCCTGTGCTCATTCCCAGGCAACTGCGGAAAGTGAAATTTCCAGTTCGCTTGAAAAATGGCCATTGGCTGATGAGTTTTCCCGAGAGCCAGATTAGGCCTGAGAATGGAAGGAGTGAGAAATAGGCAATTTTGATGTTCTCAGAGAATCTGCAGTAAGACCTTGAAGTCCAGGTGTGTTTGGCATGATCTCATGGCTACTTGGACAGGTTTAAATTAAGTGGTGTTGGCTTCACGTCTCTCAGAGCAGACAACATTGCCATATGAGATGGCACTCCTGTCTCGGCTCTCAAGTTCACGATTCAAGTATTCTCAAGTTTCCTGTTCTGGTCCATGCCTTTGTTTCCTTGAAGTGCTTACCTTGGAAAAGTTCCTGTTTTCTTGTTTATGGATTTTGGTTTGAAGTGCTACTGTGGATTTTGGTTCTCTTGACTTGATGTACTTTGGCATTTTTGGATTACTGATATTTTGTATTTGCTATTCTTCTGATCCTTTTGAAAATGCCCTTTTCCCTTTTTACCTGCTTTCTTCAATAAACATTTTTAGATAGATCTACTGGACTCTGGTGTGGTGCTTGGTTAAAAGGTGTTTCAGTGCTAGCGTGCAACAGATACCAGCACACTTTTTAAAACAGGCATCCTTTATGGAATACCACTTTCCATTAGATTGTTGCCCTTAAACCCCTACACTAAAGAAGATATGCACATTTTTAAAACACTTCTTTCAATGAGATTCACTCCATCTCTAAACCATTAATAGAAAAAGGATCATTAGCAGACCACTCACATGAACACCCACACTGGAACATCACAAAGTAATTGGACAGATCCACCACTTCCTACCCCAAGGAAAAATACTAATTTTAAGCATTTCTATGACCACAGTAGTAGAGTTGATTTCTGCCCATCTTTGAAATCTACATGCTGCTGAGATTGAGTTCCATGAGCAACCTCTGGAGACAGTCCTGCGTCATTTGATGAGTTATGTGGGAGTCTGTCTTTGAAGTGTGTAGAAATGGGTAGAAACAGAAGAACATTTCCCCATGGTGAGGTCTTTAGTTTTCAAGGCGCTTTCTTGTACTGGTTGCGTAAGGCTAAAATACCAGACTATTCCCCCACTCTAATTTCCGGACCCTTTCACATTTCCCAGTCAAAAGCATTGGGAATGAAACTGGAGCTATGCGGCACTCTGGCATGTAGCCTATCAAATCACTGACCAAGGTCTTCAAGTCATTTGATTTAATCAGTTGACATCTTCACATGTTGCTTTCAGGTTCCATCTTAACTACTGTGCAACTACTTTGGCCTCTTTTACAATTAAGAACTATAGAACCTTGATGTGACAAAAGTATGTCCTATGGAATTTTGGGATTTGGAGTGGGAGATATTACTGTATATGCATGTATGTGACTAAGTTTCTGTGGGATCACTACTTGTGTATGTGTGTGTTAAGAGAAAAACACCTGGTCAATTACAACTAATGGTTGAGTAATTGGAACAATCAGGGCTAACAGGCTTGAGCCACTCCCTGAATGGGGTATATCTGGGAAATGTTTGTAATGTCTTCTGGGAACTTACTGGGGGACTTACTGGGGACTTACTGAATGCTTGCTGAGAGCCTACTATGAAGATGCATGAATTTAATGCCAGAGACTTTATGTGAGTTTTGTTGCTGGAAGTTTTATTATGATTTTTGATTCTGCTACTTAAGAGTAAATTTTTGATTTTCTCTTCCATTTTCGTGGCTTGTTTTTCTTTTGCTCATTGTGGATACAACAAAGGACTGGATAAGTCTGGACAGGACTGCACGCAGTTTGTTTTTCTACAAACCCGTAACAGGAGACACTAGATATTTTTGGCAGAAAATTGTAAATATCTGATGAAACTACAAATTATATGATTCTATGAGATGAAAAGGAACCCTGGTGGCGAAGTGTGTTAAAGCACTGAGCTGCTGAACTTGCAGACCAAAAGGTCGCAGGTTCAAATTCCGGGAGCGGAGTGAGCGCCCGCTGTTAGCTCCAGCTTCTGCCAACCTAGCAGTTCGAAAACATGCAAATGTGAGTAGATCAATAGGTACCGCTCCGGCAGGAAGGTAATGGCGCTCCATGCAGTCATGCCGGCCACATGACGTTGGAGGTGTCTACAGACAACGCCGGCTCTTCAGCTTAGAAATGGAGATGAGCACCATACCCCAGAGTCAGACATGACTAGACTTAACATCAGGGGAAACTTTTACCTTTACCTATGGGATGAAAGCATGGCAGTTAAAGTAGTGCAAAAGTAAGCTTTATAATGTATGTTGTTTCTAGAGGTTAATATCTAAATCTTGCTCTCAAGACGTTGTGTATGTTCTTTTGCTTGACTAGGAATTTGTGTAGTGTTGACTCTTCTTCCTTTTATGTATTGTGGTGCTCCAAAACACTGTTTGTGAGATGCATGTATTATTCACTTGCTTATAGAATGCCTAAGAATCAAGGTTCCCTAGGTTGTTTGCAATAAAAACGGGACCCATTGAACAGAGTACAATACAAACAAACAGGAAGTCTGGAACAAAATAAAAACTGCAACTGCATAAAACTAAGACCAAGAGATAACTATAGTGCAAAGGATTTTAAAAGCAATGGATAATTTAAAATTGAGGGGGAAAGTAATTTTATTTCAGTATAACAAGATCATCACCTAGTGCTCAAAACACTACATGTACATACCAGGCACATGACTATGAGAAGGGTTTATAACTTGGGTGCCACTGCTGAAAAGGCACTCTCTTTTACGAGTTAAGACTGTCTCCTTTGAACGGGTGCTTAGAGAGCAGATTTAATGAAAAGGTGAAGTAGAGTTTAATGCCTTACCTTAGAACTTTCCAAACTGCATGTTGCAACATGTTAGTGTGTCAATTTCAGTGTGCTGTGCGAACACGAGAAACCTCTGTGTCTATGTTAAATCAGCAATACCACTGAAACATGAAAGCTTAAACATGTTTGATGATGAAATGTGTCTTTACGTAGTATTCAACCAGATAGTCAAAAGCTGTGTTCATTCCATTAACCTCATATATTTTATTAGCGGTTTGGGCCTGGACTTTGCAGAAACACACCTCCGTATACAAACCAGCTTGAGCATTGTGATATGCGGAGGAGGCTCTGCTCTCAGTCCTACTCCCCATCTCAGGCATGTCTGGTGGGAACGAGAGAGGGGGGCTAAATCCCCCCCCCCAAAAGAACTAAAACCACCCCCTCTCTCCTCACCTTCAAAAAGTTACTAAAAACCCATCTATGCACTCTGGCGTATGGAGAGGAAGAAGATTAATACATCTTTATACATACCTTGTCTGCTTGTTGGACACCCATCTTTGCTTGTAGGAAGTTGTATACCATCTAGGTGTTCATATTTTTAGTGTAATTTTTAAGAGTTTTAAAAGGTTGTCATGTTGTAAATGTTTGTGATGTATCATGTCTGTTTGTTTGTTATTCTATCATTTTTATTGAGTCTGTTTTTACTCTTTGGTTTGATTTATTATTTGTTGTTTTGGTATTGAATGTTTGCATTGTGTTTATTTTGTTGAAAACCACACTGAGTCCTTTCGGGGAGATAGGGTGGTCTACAAATTTATTATTATTATTATTATTATTATTATTATTATTATTATTATTATTATTATAGGCAAAGTATTATTATTGCTGTTATAATGTTTATTTATACCCTGCTTTTTCTCTCCACAAGGAGACTCAAAGCAGTTATTTTATTAGTGTTATACATTTTTTACAATTCTTGCACATATTTACGTATTGTTACTTATAAACGACAAAAATATTGGAAATATATGCTATTATCTTGGAAATGTATACTATTACAACTTATATATTTTTAAAAAGTATAAATGAAAAGTTTTTCATATGTTGTGTCCTCAAACTTTTCATTATTACAATTTACATATGTGTCCATATCTCTTATAAGGGGTTGGTTTTATCCCCGATTTGCTAGAAAAAATGAATTACTGTGTCGCGAAAGTATATAATAATAATAATAATAATATGCAGCCCAGGAGCAAGCCATCAGAACAAATGCAATTAAGGCCAAGATCGAAAAATCAGCTGATGACCCAAAATGCAGACTGTGCAAGGAAACCGACGAAACCATTGATCATATCCTCAGCTGCTTTAAGAAAATCGCACAGACAGACTACAAACAGAGGCACAACCATGTGGCCCAAATGATTCATTGGAACTTATGCCTCAAGTACCACCTCCCAGCAGTAAAGAACTGGTGGGATCACAAACCTGCAAAAGTATTGGAAAATGAGCACGCAAAGACACTGTGGGACTTCCGAATCCAGATTGACAAAGTTCTGGAACACAACACACAAGACATCACAGTTGTGGAAAAGAAAAAGGTTTGGATCATTGATGTCGCTATCCCAGGTGACAGTCGCATTGACGAAAAACAACAGGAAAAACTCAGCTGCTATCAGGACCTCAAGATTGAACTTCAAAGACTCTGGCAGAAACCAGTACAGGTGGTCCCAGTGGTGATCGGCACATTGGGTGCCATGCCAAAAGATCTCAGCCGGCATTTGGAAACAATAGACATTGACAAAATTACGATCTGCCAACTGCAAAAGGCCACCCTACTGGGATCTGCACGCATCATCCGAAAATACATCACACAGTCCTAGACACTTGGGAAGTGTTCAACTTGTGATTTTGTGATACGAAATCCAGCATATCTATCTTGTTTGCTGTGTCATAATAAAATAATAATAACTTTATTTTCATACTCTGCCTCCATCTCCATGATTATTACTGAGGAGAGCCTGTCTTGGGGATTCATTAATCAGACTTCGAAGCCAAGTTTTTAGATTTTTCCTAAAGAGTGGGTGCTTGCCTAATCTCCCTGGGGAGAGAGTTCCAGAGCCGAGGGGCCACCACGGAGAAGGCCCTCTCCCTCGTCCCCACAAGGCACGCTTGTTACGGAGGCGGGAGCAAGGAGAAGGCTTCCCCGGAAGATCGAAGATTGTGCAGGTTCATAGGAGGAAATGTGATCACAAAGGTAGGTGGGTCCCGAACCATTTAAGGCTTTGTAGGTGATAACCTGCACCTTGAATTGGGACCGGAAAGTGATGCTCTCTGTAATTCACTACGGTTAGTAGTCATGTCTAAAAGGTATTTCACCATCATGAAATGTTTGGAAAGCTCTGCCTTATCTAATACTGTTGGTGTGACATCAGATTATTTTTTTTGGCAGTTTCATATAGATGTTACACATCAGGGGAAGAGGTAAATCAGAACCCTTAGAACCCAAAGCATCAGTACAATGCTATAGAACTGCCATTCCCCCAGGACCACCCTATGGAATCAGCGATCCAAATGGGAAAGCAAGATAATAACTGAAGTCCAATTCTGAAACTCCATCTAGAATAATCCTTGGTATCCTAGGAGGTCCAAGAGAATCCAATGGGTTGCTTTCCCAGTGCCATTCTCCATCAGTCATCATCTGTAGGTATGCTAAAGGACTCGCAGTTGCAGGTACATTGTTGGCTGAACTAGTAAGGATGATGGAACCGTGTGCGTATGTGTGCTGTGACCTTATTATGTGTGTTGTGAAATTCAGGGATGTGAGCTGAGGTGTGTCCACAGCTCATTAGAGGCCTCTACACCTGAGCTTTGTTGCCAGTCCAGTTCTTGATCGATGGGCTCTTGAGATATAGCTGTCATATGAATGCCACATTTTTATTTTCTGGTTTACTTGTCTCCTCCCAGGCTCAGCATGTGCTGGATAACACACACTTTCCCCAACACACGGCTTTTCTGTCAAGTAATTCTGAATGGCAATGTGCGCATCACGCATTTTCATAGATGTGTTACAGTATTTACAACAAGCGCTTTGGCTAATGATTTTCATGCCACCAACAGTGAGCTCTGAATATAAACTATTTAGGATTTGCAAAAGGTAAAGAACAAGAGGGTTATGCAAAGCTTCTACGAATATAGATATTAGGTTGTGTATTTTCAGGATACACTTTCACCATCTGTCAGCAAGTATGGCTTACTAAGGGAGTCTTTTTTTAATTATGGAGGATCCCTGGGGAGAAAATGACTTCAAATACATTGGGGAAGTATGTTTGGAAAAATCAGAATAAATAACAGCATTCATTGTTGTTGCCAGTCAAGCTGAATGGGGTCCACTTGGAGGTGAAGACAGGCTTCCCTTGAAGAAGGAACTTTCTTTCTCCCTCTTTTTTCTATCCATGGCAGAATTTCTAACACAAGATCTCAACACAAAGAAGTCGTAGGAAGGAGGGAGCAGGCTTGTTTTCTGCTGCCCTGACGACAAGGATACGGAGCAATGGCTTCAAATTGTAAGAAAAGATATTCCACCTGAACATTATTAGGAAGAACTTCTTAACTGTGAGAGCTGTTCAGCAGTGGAACTCTCTGCCCTGGAGTGTGGTGGAGGCTTCTTCTTTGGAGGCTTTTAAGCAGAGGCTGAATGGCCATCTGTCGGGAGTGCTTTGAATGCAATTTTCTTGGCAGGGGGTTGAAATGGATGTCTCTTCTAACTCTATGATTCTATGATCTCTTTCAGAGGTGGCATTTTATGGCTGATTCTCAAATGCATTCATCACAAGATGAAGGGCAATGCATGTATGTATGGCATGTATGTATATGTGGTCTGTCCTAAAAGGACTAATTTCCAGAACAGAAGGACTTGGAAAGGAAACAGGGGGTCAAGGCAGGTGGAGGGGGAACCAGGCATATAGTCTGACCTTCTTCACACCTTCGTAGCAGTTGGTAGCAAAGTGTGTCGTCATTTTTGGGTCTCGTCACGGAAATTGCAGAGTCTGGAACAGAGTCCCTCAGCTTCAAAAACTGAGACCAACGTTGCTCTATGGCTTCTGAAAGCATACTTACCTGCTGTGCAGAGTCTTGGGTCCATGTGTTTTCTTTCCTGAAGCTCAAAGCCCACTTCAAAGGACATCATTCCAGGACAGTTAAAAAAGTCCAGGCAGCTGCTATGGCAGCTTGCAATGACATCACAAGGGAAGCCTTTCTCCATGACGAAGGCCAGCAACACTGTATTTGATCACAAAGAGCCTATTTTGAAGAGGATAAACTGTAGTGGTATGTTTGTTCAATTTTAAAAAATCATTCTCATTGATACGAATAATAATTTTATTTCTTACCCGCCTCTCCTCATTACTCAAGGCAGGTCACAGCAGTCAGAACACACAAACGTTGCAAAAATTGTATTATATGTAGTTCTATAAAAGATACATATTAAAACGTATTTCTATAAAACACATATTCAATACATAGAACAGATATTAAAATTCATGATTAAAACTGGCTGGGTACGCCTGCAGAAGAGATAGATATTTATAAGTTTGATTGTTGTTGATTTTGTAAAACTCACAGCAACACAGTGATTCCAGCCATGAAAGCCTTTGACAACATGCTCATCCTTCCATCCATATACCTGGTCAGCCCCCGAAGGATTTCTGCAATGCGCTTTACATTGGGCAACCTTTGTATCAAGTTCGGAAACTCCAGCTGGTTCAAAATAGGGCAGCCAGATTGATTACAGGAACATCCAGTAGTGAGCATATTACACCTATGCTAAAGTCACTCCACTGGCTGCCAATTCGTTTCCGGGCAAAGTACAAACTGAAGGTTTTGATCTTTAAAGCCCTACATAGTTTGGGTCCAGATTACCTACAGGATTGCTTTCTCCTGTACAATCCGCCCCAGACAATTGGGTTCTCTGACATGGTGGTTGTTAAGTGGTCCAGCATTTCCATGTTCTCAAATAATATGCTGTGTCCAGGTTAGTTCATCAAGTGCTCTGCCATGGCTGACTTCTCTGGATGAGTAAGTCTGCAGTGCCTTTCATGTTCCTTGATTCGTGTTGATGAACCAACTTGGACACCACTGAAATCCACAAGCATGTGGACAATTTCAACAGAAAGGAGGAAACCATGAAAATTAACAAAATCTGGCTACCAGTATTAAAATAAACTCTAGAATCAGGATAGTAAATAAAGAACAATAATCTGAAAACAGAGGAATTCCAGACATGAATCAATCAGGACCAGAGAATACCTCCCAACAAAGGATTCCCCCCAGCAGAAATCAGCCAGGTTTAGAAGCTGCAAAGCTTTTCAATGCCAATCAAGGTAATTAATTGAAACATTCACACTTGCCTCCAACAGACAAGAGTTCTTTCTCCCACACTGGACATTATTCCACGGATATATAATCCTAACTTGCCTAGTCTCTAACAGACCTCAACAACCTCTGAGGATGTCTGAGGATGTGGGCGAAATGTCAGGAGAGAATGCTTGTGGAACATAGTCATACAGCCTAGAAAACTCACAACAACCCAGTGATTCTGGCCATGAAAGCCTTGGACAACAAATCTTCACCTTGTACTTTGCCCCGAAATGAAATGGCAGCCAGTGGAGTAACTTTAAAGGTAAAGGTTTTCCCCTGACATTAAGTCTAGTTGTGTCTGACTCTGGGGGTTGGTGCTCAACTCCATTTCTAAGCCAAAGGGCCGGCATTGTCCGTAGACTCTTCCTAGGTCATGTGGCCGGCATGACTGCATGGAGCGCTGTTACCTTTTTGCCATGTTTTCGAACTGCTAGGCTGGCAGAAGATGGGTCTAACAGCGGGCACTCACTCCGCTCCCCAGATTTGAACCTGTGACCTTTCGGTCCACGAGTTCAGCAGCTCAGTGCTTTAACAGGTTGCACCACCTGGGTGCTCCTATATATATACAGTGTTTCTTCACTACTTTGTGGTTCACTTTTCATGGATTTGCTGTTTCGCAGGTTTTCAATAAACTCTAAAAGACTATTATAAATCATAAAAAATTGCAATTTACAGCCTAAGGAAGGGAGGAAGGAGAAGCCAAAGGGAGAGAAAAGGAGCCCAAGTGGCAACAGGAGGAGAAGGAGACGATTTATCAACACACGAAAATAGTGTACAGCTACTAAAATAATGAATAAATGTTCAAATAAATATAGTGTCCCTACTTCGCAGATTTTCACTTATTGCGGGTGGTCCTGGAACCTAACCCCCGTGATAAGTGAGGGAACACTGTATATATATATATACAGTATATACAGTATGTGGGTGAAACTCCTGCCAACCTAGCAGTTCGAAAACATGCCAATGTGAGTATATCAATAGGTACCGCTCTGGCGGGAAGGTAATGGCACTCCATGCAGTCATGCCAGCCACATGACCTTGGAGGTGTCTTCAGACGATGCCGGCTCTTCATCTTAGAAATGGAGATGAGCACCAACCGTCAGAGTCAGATACGACTGGATTTAACGTTGGGGAAACCTTTACCTTTTATATGGGTGAAAATAACAGTGGATGCCAAAATGTACTGTAAAATTGTATTGAAGATTGAATATGAAATATTATTGTATTGAATATTGAAATTTGAATAGTGAATATGATGGGTCTGCTGTATAACAAATGTTTGAATAAATATTATTTTTTAAAAAGAGAAAGGCGGGATAGAAGTGCCGTAAATAAATAAGGTAAAGGTAAAGGTTTCCCCTGATGTTAAGTCCAGTTGTGACCGACTCTGGGGTTTGGTGCTCACCTTTATTTCTAAGCCGAAGAGCCGGCGTTGTCCATAGACACCTCCAAGGTCATGTGGCCGGCATGACTGCATGGAGTGCTGTTACCTTCCCGCCGGAGTGGTACCTATTGATCTACTCACATTTGCATGTTTTCGAACTGCTCGTTTGGCAGGAGCTGGGGCTAACAGCGGGCGCTCATTCCGCTCCCGGGATTTGAACCTCGGACCTTTTGGTCCGCAAGTTCAGCAGCTCAGTGCTTTAACACACTGCGCCACCAGAGGCCCTGTATTGTTTTTATTTATTATTTATTTATTATTCATAAATGTATTGTTTATGAATACAAAAACAAATGAACAGCACTTCCTCACCATATTCAAGGCAACAGTTGGCCTAGTCAATGGAGGTCAGGCATTCTCAGTGAGTTGGGGAAGGAGAAAGACTCTAGGCGGTGGTCTCTCAGAGGCCCTCTGAGACTAACCAGGGCCAAGGCTCCAAAGGGATAGATATTAGAGAGATACCTTGGCCACTAATCTTGGGGTTATTTATTTCGTGTCAAAAGCATTATACAACAAATACATTTCAAATAATGGGGGGAAAAAAGAAATCACAAGCAACTAAATAGTTTTGGACCAAAAGCGGGCAACAGCAACCGCATTGTCTGTAGCTTTAAATAGCTCCTCCTCCGTACATGAGGCAGGGCATTGTGGGCAAGCATACATATGCGGAGTTGTTTGTTCTGCTCTACAGTCACACAAGGTGGAGGATTCCTCCAGGTAGTGCCATCTTGCCAGATTGTCTTTTGATCTGCCCACTCCGCTTCTCAGTCTGTTCAGGGACTTCCAAGTTGCCCATTCTTGGTTTGCCTTTGGAGGAAGACCCACATGGGGGGCCATCCAGTTAGAATTGCCAGGTTTAGCTGCCCAGAGGGACACCCTTGCTGTTGCTGGAGGAACATCAAGAGGAGTGGTGGTTCTCATGAAGCCCTTCCTTGATTTGAGTCTGGTGGGAGGAGGGTGATAGCCATGCAGTGGGTGGCTTTCACAATGTTCGACCTTTTTTCTCTCACCGTTAGCAGCAACTTCCCGTCGCACGTCAGGAGGGGCAATGCCAGCTAACTTGTAGAGTTTATCAACAGGTGTAGGTTTAAGGCATCCCATGATGATTCTGCATGTTTCATTGCACTTGCTTTGCATGGGCTATGTCCACTTGCTTTGCATGGGCAGACTTGTGCCAAACAGGACAGGCATACTCTGCAGTTGAGAAAGACAAGGCCAGGGCTGATGTTCTTATTACTTGTGGGTCTGCACCCCATGCGCTGCCAGTCAGTTTCCGCAGGATGTTATTGCGTGCAGCTACTTTGTGCTTGGTGTTCGTGCAGTGTTTCCTATATGTTCGTGTTCGGTCTAAGGTGACACTAAGGTATTTAGGATGGAAACAGTGTTCGAGTTCTTGGCCTTCCCAAGTAACTTTCAGTTTCCTGTTGGCTCCGCGGTTAGGTAGGTGGAAAGCACACACTTGTGTCTTGGCAGGGTTAGGCTTCAGGTGGTTCTCTTTGTAGTAGCTGGAGAGATCTTTCAAGGCATTGGTGAGTTGCTTTTCAACTGTTTCAAAATCTTTTGCTTGTGTTGTAAGGCCAAGGTCATCAGCATATATAAAGCTCTTTGTGAGTGGTGGTTGTGGCTGATCGTTCGTGAAGATGTTAAATAAGGTTGGTGCAAGAACGCTGCCTTGGGGTAAACCATTCTTTTGCCTCCTCCATCTGCTTTTCTGGCCCTGAAACTCCACTAATCTTGGGGTGACCCTTCCCTTCCCACCCGTTCCACTGAGGTCCCCCCCCTTGTAGAAGCCATGCGCGGAGGCGGGGCTCCGAAGCGCCCTCCAGCGGCGAGGAGGAGGAGAAGGGGGCGGAGCCGGGCGCGAGTCGGGGGCGCCCCGATCTCGGTCTGGGCGCGGATGCTG
The DNA here is from genome assembly GCF_035594765.1 of Anolis carolinensis. Lineage (NCBI taxonomy): Eukaryota > Metazoa > Chordata > Lepidosauria > Squamata > Anolidae > Anolis > Anolis carolinensis. Next base: position 138,381,551 of record NC_085844.1, read on the forward strand.
AGAGAGAGCGAGAGAGAGAGGGAAAGAGAGAGGGCGCGAGAGGCAGCCCTGCCCATGGCGCAGCGCCTCACCCCCGCCGCGCCGCCGCCACCGCCGAGCGCCCTCCAGGCAGAAGCAGCGGCAGCAGCAGCAGCGGCATCCAGGCTGGGAGGCGGCGCGGAGTGAGCCTTGCTTCTGAGCAGCTCCCTCGCTCGCCTCGCTGGGGCCGGCTGTTGGGGCATCTCCGCTCGCCGCGATGCTCCCGCTTCGTCGCCGGCAGAGGAGGAGGCAGGCGCTGCTCGTGGGCCAGCTGGGCGCCCTGGCCTCGCTCCTGGCGCTCGCCCTACTGGCCGGAGACCTGGCAGGCCAGCAAGACGCCGCCGGTGAGTGCCAGGGAGGGAGGGAAGGAAGGAGAGAGGAAAGACGGGGCGCCTTCTCTTACAGAGACCCTGCCCCCTCGCCTTTGTTCCCCTTTGTGTCCCTTTTCTGGCGCTTCTTTCCCTGAGCCTCAGTGCCCCCTTCTTTTCCCGCCTTAGTGGGGCTCTAAGGGCGTGTGGAGTTGACCACCCTCTGCTGCCTGGCACTCACCTTTCCCCTTCGCCTCCAACACAAGCTTTGACATCCCTATCCTTCTCCAGAAGTTGCCTCACGCACTCCCCTTCCCCCCATCCTTGTAGTGAACTTCGGGCCAAATCTTTTGGGAGAAGGGTGTCCTTGGGAGTCTCCTTCTACTGCGCTGAAATATCTTGCCTGATCCAGGACTGCCTTGCCAGCCACCTCAGTTGATGTCAACTTCCTTCAGGTGATCCAAGGAGTCCTGACTAAAATGATTTTCCTGATCCTTGGCAGGCAATTGGACTGGACGGCTCATGAGGTCTCTTCCAACTCTATGATTCTGTGATGTACAATGTGTCACAGAAAGCTTTCATGGCCGGAATTGCTGGATTGCTGTGAGTTTTCCAGGCTGTACGGCTATACTCCAGAAGCATTCTCTCCTGATGTTTCGCCCACACCTATGGCAGGCATCCTCAGAGGTTGTGAAGTGTGTTGGAAACTAGGCAAATAGGGTTTATATATCTGTGGAAGGTCCAGGGCATGAGAAAGAACTCTTGTCTGTGTTGTCGAAGGCTTTCGTGGCCAGGATCACAGGGTTGTTGTATGTTTTACAGGCTGTATGGCCATGTTCCAGTATTCTCTCCTGATGTTTCGCCCACATCTATGGCAGGTATTTCCAACAGACCTCACAACCTCTGAGGATGCCTGCCATAGATGTGGATGAAATGTCAGGAGAGAATACTTCTGGACCATGGCCATACAGCCTTGGAAAACATACAACAACCTCTGAATTCTTGTCTGTTTCTGAGGCAAGTGTGAATGTTTCATTAGCATTGAATGGCCTTGCAGCTTCAAAGGCTGGCTGCCTCCTGCCAGTCTACGTAGGGACCACCAAACACAGCATTATATAATAGTAATAAATCTTTATTTATAGCCCGCTTTTCTCCCTAAATGGGACCCAAAGCGGCTCACCACATTATATACAAAACTATATATATATACAAAACTATATATATATATATATATATATATATATATATAAACAATATTTATTCATTTATTTTATTTACTTTATTTTTACCCCGCCTTTCTCTACCCCGAAGGGGACTCAAGCTGGCTTACACATGGCAACCATTCAATGCCTTAAAATACATACAACAGAAACTAAAAGATCAATAGCTTGTAAAACAAATTTACAATGAGAAATAAATAAACACATTTTAAAATATCAGTCTAATACAGTTATTGCGAGCAACCCAACAAAATAGATGATTGTCCAAACATGAATCAAGGAAGATGAAAAGCACTGCAGATTAACTCAACCAGAGAAGTCAGCGATAGCAGAGCACTCAATGAACCAACCTGGACACAGCATATGATTTGAGAACACAGAAATGCTGAACCACTCTCACAACTATCATGTCAGACTACACAGAGGAGCCACTGAAATCCACAAGCAGGTGGACAATTTCAACAGAAAGTAGGAAACCATGAAAATGAACAAATTCTGGCTACCAGCATTAAAAACTCTACAACCAGGACAGTAAATAAAGAACAACACTCTGAAAACAGGAGAATTCCAGCCAGGAAACAATCAGAGCCAGCTAACTCCTCAGAACAAAGGATTCCCCCAGGCAGGAATCAGCCAGGCCTTGAAGCTTTAAGGCTTTTCAGTGTTAATCAAGGTGATTAACAGGCAAGAGTTCTTCCACCCTGGATCTTCCACAGATATATAAACCCCACTTGCCTAGTTTCCAACACACCTCACAACCTCTGAGGATTCCTGCCATAGATGTGGTAAAACGTCAGGAGAGAATGCTTCTGGAACATGGCCATACAGCCCGGAAAACTTACAGCAATCCAAAAATGATGTACACAACCAGCAAGGTTTTGCCCATTTCCCTGGGATTAAATAGAATCATAGAGTTGGAAGAGATCATATGGGCCATCCAGTCCAACCTCATGCAGGAAAAGCATCGATTTCCATGGCCTCATGCCATATACATCCAATGCAAGGCCCATGGTGTCCTTTCATACAGTCCTCCAGATGCAGGACTACAACCCCTCTGTTCTTTCTCATTCAGCATCATAACTGGAGCTGACTGGAGTTGTGATACAGTCGTCACATCTGGATATTTGACTTTAAAATGTCCTTCAAGCTTTCCCCAACCCACAAGGGCGGTTGGGTTGCAATTCCCATTATCCCCAGTCCTCATGGTAGACATAATCAGAAGTGAAGTGAGTTGTTCAGACCACACCTGGAATACTGTATACAATTCTGGGTACCACAATTGAAGGTAGATATTGACAAGCTGGAATGTGTCCAGAGGAGAGTGACTAAAATGATCAAGGGTCTGGAGAATGAGCCCTGTGAGGAGCAGCTTAAAGAGCTGGGCATGTTTAGCCTGCAGAAGAGAAGGCTGAGAGGAGACATGATGAGGGCCATGTATAAATATGTGAGGGGAAGTCATAGGGAGGAGGGAGCAAGCTTGTTTTCTGCTGCCCTGCAGACTAGGACACGGAACAATGGCTTCAAACTACAAGAAAGGAGATTCTGCCTGAACATTAGGAAGAACTTCCTCACTGTGAGAGCTGTTCAGCAGTGGAACTCTCTGCCCTGGAGTGTAGTGGAGGCTCCTTCTTTGGAGGCTTTTAAGTAGAGGCTGGATGACCATCTGTCGGGGATGCTTTGAATGTGATTTTCCTGCTTCTTGGCAGGGGTTTGGAGTGGATGGCACACGAGATCTCGTCCAACTCTATAATTCTATGATTCTATGCTCAATAACATCTGGGGACTAAAATTGGGTAAAAACTATGTAAAATAATTATAGTTGGTTATCTGCATCCATATAATTACGTCAGGGGAAACCTTTACCTTTTTATCTGCATCCATGGATTCTCCATCTATGGATCCAACAGCCCTTTGAAGGCAACCATAAGGTTAATGTAGCCCTTGGTGGGAATACGTATGTCACCCCTTCCTAAAGCACATTCAATGCTGTGTTGAACAATAGCCAACCTGCATATATCACCCTTTAAACAGGGATCTAGGCTTTTAGCTTGTGACTTGATCAGTGTTTTTCACCGGTTACAACTCAGAGACGGCAATCCTATACTGATTAACCAGAGAATGACAATACTGTGCTGCCGTTCAGGGGAAGAGGCTTCTTTGAACTCAGCGGGACTTACAGATACACGTTTAGAACTGAACTGTTGATGAATCAAATCAATGGTCTGATTAAAGATCTCCCCATGATAAATGATCAGAAATCCTGTCAGTAAAGAGGAAGAGTAGAGACAGTGGGGTGGAAGATCAGAGTTCGCTCATGGGGCAGCATGCTGCTGGTTGGTGCTCATCACATCCCTTCGAGGAGCCGGCTTGGAAAAGGAGAATTAGCGTTGCCACTCCATCAAGGCAAGCAACGTCATCTGCATTTCTGAGCAGACTGTCAGGCGGCAATTCTGTCCTTATTTTTCATGGTCATAGCTCTACTGAAACTAGCAGAATGTATTTCTTCATAGCCTGATTGAGAAAACATGTTCTTTTACTTCAGAATATTATTATGCAAATGCAGACGAATGAACATTTCATTGACTAAGCAGTGACTGAAACTCCTAGGCTTGATCAACCATGCTTCCTTTCATCAAGTGTCTCTTTTAATTGTCAGCTTTGAGCAGTAACTATAATAATTACAGTTGGCATGTCTTCAACTACACAGCACATACATTTTAATAGTAATTTTTATGATAGCCCTGTGAGGTAGGTTATTCATACTAGTGTTTTTGTTCATGCATAAATCCAGGATTGTGTCTAAGGAAGATTGACTTGCCTAATAGCTTGATGGCAAAGGGTGAAACCGGAATGACATATATCTCTCAGTCTCTTAGATGCTATGCTTTGACAGCTCTTATTATAACAATTCTTTCCCCACTGTCAAGTTGCCTTGTCAAGTCTGAGTTTCCCAATAATCTTGGGCTTCTCTTCCATTAGTTGCAACAACAAGCCCATTTCAGAAGTGGACTTATCGGACCAAAGCTGCATTGGTAAATGCTCAGCAGTGTTGTGGCAGCAGACGTGCATTTTCACGAGTTGCAAATCTCACAGAGTTCTGTTTTGCTATGGTTGCATAACTCTGGTGGAAAGGCTATTCATTAGATTTCTTTTGTAATCCTCTCTCTGCTATTGGATTTTTTTTTAAAAAAAGAAAGGCTGTTTACAATGCATCACCTATCTTTAAACAAAGGGAAACCCCCTGAATTCACCAATTGTCTATTTTTTCCCCTAGTATAGTGATGTCACTCAGTCACAGAGCCCACAGCTTTGGAAAAACGAACTGTCTGACACAGTTTAATATCTTTATGTTGTGGCGGAATACAATGGAGCAATTCTGAGCATATGCTAGAGGATTAAAAAAGACACAGGGATAAATTTAGCAGCATATCTAGTTTAATATTTGGCAGGCTGATGCTTAATTCCAGTTACTTCTTGATTCATCTTCATTTTATTGCCATAAAAACACCAAGAACATGAAAATGCAATGGCATGGGATTAATACTGAAATTTAAATTCGGAAAAGCAAACATAAATAGAAAATTGTGTGAATCATTGCTGTCGTGATATAATATGACACTATTATTTCCAAGTGATAGTGTCATATTGTATTGCTTTGGTAATATAATATGACACTATACACACAATATGGATTTATATAAGGAGAATCAGACCTGTCTCTGTTAGTGTGTGAGCATCCCCATCACATGGTGCCAGTAACATAAACCACTATACACACAGAACTCTTTATCATGTCTGCCATGTGTAGGCATAGCAGGCATTTGCAGGAGGATTAACTCCCAAGGCCCTTCTCTTGTTTTTTGTTTTTTTTAAGTTTAGGACATATTCATCCCTTTCCAGCTTAAATAATTTTTCAGCTAAAACTAGACATGTGCTACTAGACCAGTGGTTCTCAACCTATGGGTCCCCAGAAGTTTTCACCTTCAACTCCCAGAAATCCTAACAGCTGGTAAACTGACTGGGATTTCTGGGAGTTGTGGGCCAAAACACCTGGGGACCCACAGGTTGAGAACCACTGTACTAGACAATCTCCAAGTTTAAACTTGAAGAAAGAGTGGACGTCATCAGCCCAATATTTGGTTGCATGTATGGGCCTTCTAGGATGACGTAAACGTCACACCTCAAATGTCAAGATATCTGCCAGCAGCCAGATTACTTTGTGGCCAACGAAGACGTTATTTTTGCCTGTATTAGTCCTGTTCACATATGAAGAGATATGGGTTTGACATTAAAACTAAAATAAATGGGCAGGAGAAAAAATGCTGTATCCTTTCTTCACCTGAGCCTTCCTATCTCACTCCTTCCCCAGCTAAATGAGATCCAATAGATTGAGACAGACTTGTTGCCTGGCAGTTAATGGTTCAAATTTCATTTTTCCTACATTCTTAAAAGAGTGGAACAAGTAAGTCACAGTGACAGCTTAAAGCTATTTCCGTGTCCTTTTCCTCCTAACACGGGAAGCCTAATAACAAGAGGCCTTCTGTGTTGGTAGAAAACACAACAAGAGGTGTCCATTTGGGAAGGAATGCTGATATTGCAACCAGTTGTTGAAAGTAGCAGGGGTATTTTCTATAAACCAGCTTAAGCGGATATACACCATACCATCTAGAGCAGTGGTTCCCAAACTTTTTTTTGACCAGGGACCACTTTGACCATAGAATCATAGAATCGTAGAGTTGGAAGAGACCTCACGGGCCATCCAGTCCAACCCCCTGCAAGAAGCAGGAAAATCTCATTCAAAGCACCCCCGACAGATGGCCATCCAGCCTCTGCTTAAAGGCCCCCAAAGAAGGAGCCTCCACCACAGTCCAGGGGAGAGAGTTCCACTGCTGAACAGCTCTCACAGGAAAGGAGGTGGAATCTCCTTTCCTGTAGTTTGAAGCCATTGTTCCGTGTCCTAGTCTCCAGGGCAGCAGAAAACAAGCTTGCTCCCTCCTCGCTATGACTTCCCCTCACATAATTGTATATGGCTATCATGTCTCCTCTCAGCCTTCTCTTCTGCAGGCTAAACATACCCAGCTCTTTAAGCCGCTCCTCATAGGGTTTGTTCTCCATACCCTTGATTATTTTAGTTGCCCTCCTCTGGACGCTTTCCAGCTTGTCAACATCTCCCTTCAATTGCGGTGCCCAGAATTGGACACAGTATTCCAGGTGTGGTCTGACCAAGGCGGAATAGAGGGGGAGCATGACTTCCCTGGATCTAGATGCTATACCCCTATTTATTCAGGCCAGAATCCCGTTGGCTTTTTTCGCTACTGCATCACATTGTAGGCTCATGTTTAACTTGTTGTCCATAAGGACTCCAAGATCTTTTTCATACGTACTGCTGTTGAGCCAGGCGTCCCCCATTCTGTATCTTTGCATTCCATTTTTTCTGCCGAAGTGAAGTATCTTGCATTTGTCCCTGTTGAACTTAATTTTGTTAGTTTCGGCCCATCTCTCTAATTTGTTAAGATCGTTTTGAATTCTGCTCCTGTCTTCTGGAGTGTTAGCTATCCCTCCCAGTTTGATGTCTTCTGCAAACTTGATGATCGTGCCTTCTAACCCTTCATCTAAGTCGTTAATAAAGATGTTGAACAGAACCGGGCCCAGGACAGAACCCTGTGGCACTCCACTTGTGACCTCTTTCCAATATGAAGATGACACATTGGTGAGCACCCTTTGGGTTCGTTCACTTAACCAATTACAGATCCACCTAACCGTAGTTTTACCTAGCCACATTTGACTAGCTTGTTTGCCAGAAGGTCGTGGGGGATTTTGTTGAAAGCCTTACTGAAATCCAGATACGCTACATCCACAGCGTTCCCCGCATCTACCCAGCTTGTAACTTTATCAAAAAAAGAGATCAGATTAGTCTGGCATGATTTGTTTTTGGTAAATCCGTGTTGACTATTAGCAATGACCGCATTTGTTTCCAAGTGTTTGCAGACCACTTCCTTAATGATCTTTTCCAGAATTTTGCCTGGTATCGACGTGAAGCTAACTGGATGGTAATTGTTTGGGTCGTCCTTTTTTCCCTTCTTGAAGATAGGGACCACATTCGCCCTCCTCCAATCTGCTGGGACTTCTCCAATTCTCCAAGAACTCTCAAAAATGATTGCTAGTGGTTCCAAAATAACTTCCGCTAGTTCCTTCAATACTCTTGGGTATAGTTGATCTGGCCCTGGAGACTTGAATTCATTTAGAGCAGCCAGGTATTCCTGGACGACTTCTTTCCCTATTTGGGGTTGGATTTCCCCCAATCCTTTATCCACTCCATGTTTCTGAGAGGGACCACTTTGACCAGGGATCATTTTGACCAAGGTCCACTCTCCAACGTTAGTACCAAAAGGGTTATGAATCAGTTTTTGGTCAACTTTAGAATTTGGTCTGGTTATTTGGGGTGCTGATTCAGAAAATTGCATTGGATAGACCACATCAACTCTAGTTTCTGATCTAAAACATATACCGTACCGCAGTCGCCATCTGCTCGTCCACAGAAAACCATATTTAATAATCTAGAGCTGATGTGGTCTATCCAATGCAGTTTTCTGAATCAGCACCTCAAATAACCCCAGGAACAGGCCTAAAAACGAAGACACCAAGATTTTTTTTTGGCAGGGCTGTGCTATTATCTGTAGTAGCAATGGTGAGGCAGTGGATCATATTTTAGTTTTTGTGGACCACCAGACCACAGATAGGGAACCACTGATCTAGAGCAACACATACCTGACGTTTATTGATAGGCTTTTGTGGTTTCACCTGGATTGGCATATTGATAGAGCTTTTGACTGAAAGTAATTAGTTGGAGGAACAGAGTTTGATGAAGGAAAGCCCTGTACCTGTAAGCATATCTTCCAATATCTTTGGCTTGAGGCATGTATCATGATAAATTCTTGAATTAGGTCTGGTTCTGGAGGATGTACATATAGCATCTCAGGTGATGCCCCCCCCCCCCCCCCCCAAAAAAAAAAAAGATTACCAAGATCCGATGTGTGGAAAATGATCAAATGTAAAGAGTTCTCTTCCGGGTAGGAATTACCGCATGCATTTTTCATGGTTGTAAAGCTAGCAAGGTAAATAAGAACAAGGGAGAATAAGGCTTGTACAGAGTTGTGATAACCGTTTATTTGTCTTGAAGCAAAACCAGGCATGCATTGCCTTTGAGAAACTAAATATGGCCATAAAAAGCCAAATAGGTTACAAATCAAACTACAGAACAAGCTCATTTGCATAAACATATGGTTTTACAGATCAAATAAACTTAGTAGAAAAGCAAAAAAGAAAAAAGAAAAGATGAATTAAGTGTCAACTTCCATAATTGTCAAATGCTGTAGGAATTCATTTAAGACAAATTGTTTTCACTGACTGGGAGAAGCCCTCTTTCTAGGCAATGTCTCAGATACTAAGGTGTTGCAAAATGTTTGCAAACATCCCAGCTTCTTAGACCTGACAACATAGTCTGGGAACCAAGGAGTCTGTATACTATTTGTATGCAAAGAAATGATTACACATTACAGTCACTATGTGTGTGTGTTTGAAAGAGAGAGAATAGAGAAAGAGAACACACTTATATGAGGGTGGTAGGTTAATGGCATTTGCAAATAATGCATACATATATAAGAATTGCATGAAAGTGGTGAAAATTAATATATTTGAGGGGAGATAATAATGTGAAATTGACTAGATCTAATTTACAATTTTTTATGGAACTGTACTTTTGCTTCTGATATCTTCATCAAAATGTGTTCAGAGTTATCTTGACTTTGAACCATTTCAGTTCCATTGTATTTAGTTGGAGTAATTGACTGCATATTTACCTCTTGAATCAAAATAAATGGGATCCTAAATTCCAACATTTGCCAGTCTTTCTTTGCCCTGGCATTATATCTCTCCCCCTCTCCCCCCAGGCAGTGTTTCCAAGTTTTTGTCTGCCTTAGGGGAGAATCTAAGGTCAAAAAAGTCAGGTATAAAATAATAGTTATACATCTGCCTCTTGTACATGTACCTGCGTGAATGACTGCCATTACAAAAGAGGCCAAAATACTTTTTCGTTCTCTGTTACTTACTCCGCCAACTCTGGGGACATCTGCTGAACAGAGTGCAGCGAGACTACAAAGCAGTTCCTAGATCAGGAAGAAGACAACTGATCTATAGCCAACTATGTAGGGCAATGTTCTCTCTGATCTCTTAGGTGGATTTTCCATGTTCTGGCTCCCTATGGTTTTCCTATTTTGATGTCAAAAGAAATTTTAGAGATGAAGCAGAGGCAGGAAAGACGTTTTACCAGAGTCCATTGGTTTTCTGTGTTTGATTCACTGTGCTAGAGATTTCAGAAATGCTCCTGTTACTCTACTGCAAAATCTTGGTCTCAAAGGGCCAGCTTTTCCATCAGAGTTTTTAGCCATGACACTTTGGCCTCCTACAGCTAAAAACAAGATAACTCAGGAAGATTCATAAGGTGCCTCCTGAGGTGGATCTAGTTAGGCAAGTGGAGCTTTCACCATTCATCCCTTCTCTTTCTTGGTACCTGCTCTCAGGGTGTGGAATTTCCATCCACGGGAGACTATGACCTCTTCTATACTGCCATATAAAATCCGGATTATCTGCTTTGAACTGGATTATATGGCAGTGTAGACTCATAAATCCAATTCAAATCAGATAATGTTGATTATTTGCTTTGATAATCTGGATTATACGGCAGGATAGAAGAGGCCTGAGCCACTTCCCTCTTTGCTGGCAGGTAAATATCTTTTTATTGAAACAGGCATTTCATGATTAATTAATTGAAGGGAGCTTTTATGACATGAGCGCACTCCATTTCTTAACTTTATTGTTATATCTTTAAGTGGTATTATATAAAATTTAACAACGCCTCAATTCAATAACTTGTTTTATTGTGCTTTAATTTTTAGTGTCAGGTTTTTAGCTTACCTTGTTTTAGCATTCTTGTATTCAGCATCGGGTCCCTTGCTGAGGTGCCATATAAATAAACCTAGCTAACTCAATACAGTCAGCCCTCCATATTTGCTGAAGTTAGGGGTACAAGTTCCACATAAAAGTGAAAAACTTAAAAATGCAAATTTTATCTGAGAGAACACCTCTTTAGAAATCAACCTGAATATTAGGAAGAATTTCCTGACCATAAGAGTTGTTCAACAGTGGAACTCTCTTTCTCTGAGTCTGATGGAAGCTGTTAAACAGAGGCTGGATGGCCATCTGTCGGGGGTTCTTTGATTGTGCCTTTCCTGCATGGCATGGGGTTGGCTTGTGTGATGTCTTTCAACTCTATGATTCTATGATCGTAAGCCTCTAGGTCCTCCAGCACGACCCTATGGTCAACTTCCACTTGAAGTTGACCAGAGGGTAGTGCTGGAAGACCTAAAAATCCCCAGAGAGGTGTCCTTTAGGACTCTCTAGTTCCCCAGCATGACTCTAAGACAGTGGTTCTCAACCTGGGGTCCCCAGATGTTTTTGGCCTTCAACTCCCAGAAATCCTAACAGCTGGTAAACTGGCTGGGATTTCTGGGAGTTGAAGGTCAAAACACCTGAAGACTCACAGGTTGAGAACCAGTGCTCAACATCCAGCATATGGCCAGCTCTCACACACAGAGTTAGAGACCCCTAGAAAGAACACTAATCATATTCATGAACAATAAAATCCGCAAAGTCAACCTACAAATGTGGCGGGTTGACTGTAGTTCCAATGGTGGATGAAGGCTCAGTTCCCAGATCTTTTCACAGAGTACATGCAACTTGGTGAAAAAGGTGTTTGGTACTGGTGCAAGCAATAAAAACGTAAGAAAAGTTGATGTACTGATAACAACAACTTTCGAAGGGTATGTGACTCCTACTCACTCCCTTTAACTGCAGCCTTCTTCAGACACTATACGCACACAAAGGGAACTCCATGCACTTGACAGACAGCAGGAACTGGCCTCTCTCCAACTCTCCTTATTTTAGAAGTGGAGGTCTGCCTGTGGGTGAGCCTGTGTGCATACATATGTAGGTTTCTGTGTGAGGCTAAACCACAACTGGATATAAGCAAATATGTATATCTTCAGGCACATAATGAGTGAGAGAGGCTAAAGTCTTTTTGATGAATAGAATGGTCTTTTCTAGAGATGTTTCCAGCCTTCTTCCTGACTTCTACTGTTTGTATCAAACATTTTTGGTTAAGTTTATATATTCTGATCGGACACTTCCCTTTGTGTTTTGTCCAATTGTGAGGAGAGTGGTCTTGTTGTTTCTGTAGTCTTACAACACTACTAGAGCTATGTCCCCAATGACTCAACTGTCACATTTCTGGCTTGTGCTTAGTGTAGTCCCTGAAATCATTCTTCTAACAGTTGCTGTCTCATCAGTTCTTTCTGCTTTCTGTGTAGTGCAGCTGACTACCTTGGTTTTCTTATTATCTAGATGGGTCATTTATATTGTAGCCTCCCTCCAAGGAATTCAGGAGTGTGCATATAGTAGTCACCACCATTTTGCCTTTAAGCAGCTCTGCACAATGGTTTAGCTCAGAGTTGATGACCTATCCAGGGCGACTTAGCAATCTTCATGGTTAGAACTGAAACCAGTTTTTAACTGTATTTTCTGGCAACACCAAACTATCTAGCATTTTGTTTGCATGTCCAGATATTTAGTTTATTACGTTTATTAGCCTTGCTTACAGAAAACTTCCATTCTCTCCCGTATTGCATTTTCTATGAATTTTGGTATGTGTACTATCCATTCTTTTATGTAAGAGCTGACATAAAAATATGGCTTTCTTTTTCCGAGTCTGTCAAAATCAGCATTTCTAAAATCTAATATCTGTTCTTTGCTGCTTTAATGGCTCTGATCATTTGTAGCACAGCTTTATAATAAATCATTCATCTTACAAACTGTTTTGCAATAGAACACATGTTTTGTACACAAAAGTTCCTATGTTCAGTATCTGCTGTCTCTTGTTAAGAGCCTCTCTTAGAAACTCCATAGAATCACTTCCTGTCAACTTAATCAATGTAGGGCTAGATCAGGTTTTCTCAACCTGGGGGTTGGGAGCCCTGTGGAGGTCGCGAGGGGGTGTCAGAGGGGTCACAGAAGACTCTCCAGTGATCTCCGGAGGTAAGCGAATTACATCTCCCCTAAATACTGTCAGTTCCTTCCAAATCCCTCCAATGTTTTCTGTTGGTCATGGGGGGTTCTGTTTGGGAAGTTTGGCCCAATTCTATCATTGGTGGGGTTCAGAATGCTCTTTGATTGCAGGTAAACTATAAATCCCAGCAATTAAAATTTCCAAATGTCAAGGTCTATTTCCCCCAAACTCCAACAGTGTTCACATTTGGGCATATTGAGCATTCGTGCCAAATTTGGTCTGGATCAATTGTTGTTGGAGTCCACAGTGCTTTCTGTATGTAGGTGAAGTACAACTCCAAAAACCAAGGTCAGTGCCCACCAAAGCCTTCCAGTATTTTCTGTTGGTCATGGGAATTCTGTGTGCCGAGTTTGGTTCAATGCCATTGTTGGTGGAGTTAAGAATGCTCTTTGATTGTAGGTAAACTATAAATCCCAGCAACTACAACTCCCAAATGACAAAATCAATCCCCCCACCCCCAGTTTTCAAATTTGGGCCTGTCGGGTATTTGTTCAAAATTTGATCCAGTGAATGAAAATACATCCTGCATATCAGATATTTACACTACGATTTATAACTGTAGCAAAATTACAGTTATGAAATAGAAACAAAAATAATTTTATGGTTGTGGGGTAACCACAACATGAGTAACTGTATTAAGGGGTCACGGCATTAAAAAGGTTGAGAACCACTGGCCTAGATGGTCCAATGATCTGAGTAAATGGAAGTAGAGTATATAGAGTATATAGTACCAAAGCCTCCTTATGAGCAATATCTGTGCATGACGTGTGGCCAGAGATGAAGAAGTTCACCATGAAGCCTATTGAGTTGGGAGTCTTGGTGTTTGGGCTTTAGCTGCTGAGGAAATGGCTCTGCCATCATAGACAAAGGGACAGAAGCATCTTGTGCTATGTCTGAACCGATATTAAATATATGCCTTCCAGGAAGGTGCAACCACAGATTGACATAGCATAAGATATGGTATGAATGTGCCCTTCTCCTTGTGGAAATGTGCAATGGCATGTAAAGTGTAATCGCAACGAGACAGGGATGTAGTGTGAAAAGGCCTTGTGATTATTTTTCATCTTCATTTTTAAAATCTCCACAGTCCTTCTTGTCATGTCAGGGCTTCTTATGGGCCTGGTTATAATCTATAAAGCCCTATATGGCTCAGTTCAGGTTATTTGGCAGACTCTGTCTCCCTATGTGAGCCAGCCTGGGCTCTGAAGTCATCAGGAGAGATCCTTCTCTCAGTCCTACCATCACCACAAGCACATTGAAATATATAATACATGAATAGAAATATGAACCAGTGTAAACTGCATGGGGCTATGTAGGCCAGCTATGTCCTAGCATCTCTCAAATGTGCTTGCTCCATTCACTCTGTTCTCAACTGAAGAGGGTTCTGTTTGTTTGGAACACCTGCTTTATCACAGGGAGGGTTCTTATTGCCTCCAACTGTACACCAGTAGCCTGACTTCAGACTCAGACCCATCCTATTTTGGAATTAGTTGCTTTCCCTGTGAAAGATCTAGCTCAATCCTTTGTTTCATACGTATTTCCATGTCCACAAGGTAATAGTGATAAGGAGCATATTTGCCATACTGCATTAAGTAAGTTAGTAGCAACTGCTTCCAAGTTAGTCTGGGCCATGTAGGATTCTTGTAAATCTTTTGATGCTGTTCAACAAATTAGAAATATTAACCATTATACACTGGGGAAGAATATTTTAACCCTTCAGAATTCATGCAGTCTTCCTGCGATATAAGCAACCCTAAGGACTTTTCTTGAAACACTTTCCCCAGAGTTTAGCTACTGCCCTACAGACTTTCACTTCCCTTTCTGCAGTTCAGATGCAACAAAAATGACCTCCAGCAGTCTGTTGATTTTGGTCATTAAACTAGCTTTAAATTTTTTTAATACATTAAACAGATAAAAAGGATCTTGCGCTGTTTTGCGCTGAATAGCTCTACAGTGAGACAGACATTATGTGCTCTTGTTGTGAGTTGACCGGTCCCCTTTGGGATAAACTGAAATTATTTCCATGATGGGAGGGTGGACTCTAGAATTCATTAGCATCAGGAAATGGCTTAGAATGCATCTGGTTTTATTTCAGCTTTGCTCCAGCTTGTATTGTTTGGCTTTGGGTGTTTGGATGGTGCACACTTGATTCTGTGTACACAAATGCTCCTCTGAGCATGGGAAAACTATAAATAATTAATAATTATAACAATGTGCTCTGCAATATGTTAGCATTCTTATTGAGGTTGGAAAATAACACATTAACTGCAAGGGTTTTTTCTTCATCCTAGTGCATGAGACTTAATTATTGGGCATGCCACTGGGAGATGCTGTGCAGATTTCCTTTTTAGGGCACAAAGCAAGACGTGAAGTTGTTTTATCTGTTTTGAGTTTACAACAAAAGCTTGAGCAGGGCCTGTCTTTTCTAGCTCTGCAACCTTCTTTCTGAGATGGTTATAATGAGGAACGATTATGGTAGCTTCTGTATACAAGACATCAATTCCACCAATGAACTTCTGCATACATTAAGGCTTAAGCCATCCTTCCCTAGTCTTGCAATATAATGTGTTGGACTACAACTTCCAGCATTCTCAACATCCTGGTTGCTCATGTTGGGGGCTGTAATTAAACATCAGGTTGTGGAGGTCTGTAATCCTATTATGGCCCCTTCCACACAGCTGTATAAAATTCACATTGAACTGGATTATATGGCAGTGTGGACTCAGTCCGGTTCAAAGTAGATATTGTGGATTATCTGCCTTGATATTCTGGGTTATAAGGCTGTTTGGAAGGGCCCTACATGACAAACCGATATAGAAGAAAGTGGTTTTGCTGTGCAGATGATTACTTAAGAATCCTGGAACCAGTTTGAGGTTCACATGATGATAACATAAACTGCAGAGCATTGATTAGTATTAAAGGCTTTCTTTCATGCACTTTTGTGGGAATTTATTGTCTGGCCACTACAATTTGAAGCTAGTGTACCGTAGTCAGGGTATATGCAGCCTGTACTTACAAGTATGCATGCTTATTTTTGCACAATTTTATCCTTTTCTGCTAGGATACAAATACCAAAGACAAGAATTCTCCTGATCCTGGAATTTGTGTGATTCCCAGCAAGGAGCTAGTTCCATGCCACTGTTAGTTATATTGTCTCAAAAGTGGTGCTTCATTAGTTTGGTAAATGCATCTTTGAGGAAAGTCATCTCAATGTTCCTGGGCAATATTTCTGCTTATGTTCTTGCCGCATACTGAATCACAATCATGCTAGTCTGTGCCCTTTCCTTCCATGCCTTTCATTTAAAGAAACTATGGCATTGGCATGGTCTTTTTGTAGACACCAGGCTATCAACTGTGCAGCTGTTGCTTTCATGCACTTGAAAATGAAAGGCCTGGTAGGTGAAGGTGTAATTGTTACCAGTTCTGAAAGCTCCGGGATTGCTTTGGAAGGGCTTCCTGGAAATTTAACATAAAATTTCAAATGTGAAGGTTGCCCCTCAGGGTGGACTTTGATCATGGGAAAATTGCAGTTTTGGGTTATGATGTCTGGAGAATTCTGGAAGCTGAAGTAAACAATTACCCTTTTCCACCTGCAGATCTTAGAGTATAGTTAGAGCCCTACACTCACTGCTTCTCTGTAGAAAGCCGTATTTTCCTATGTGGCCTAAAAAGACTTTAGGATGCTTATCGTTCTCTGTTCTGAGTGGCCCCCATCAATTTCTGTCCCTATATAAAATCCTTTTTTGGCCCCAACATTTATTTATTTAACATCTTGCCTTTCTCTCACTATGGGACCCAAGGCATCTAACAATATAGGTTAAAACAATATGTAAAGAAGTTTAGCCATTGAACAATCCAATCAAAATATTAATTTTATTATTTATTTATTTATTTATTTGCTGCATTTATATCCTGCCCTTCTCATCCCTAAGGGAACTCAGGGCGGTTCACAAGGCACAATTCAATGCCAAACATACATATATAGAATAAAAAACATATACTTTAAAATCACATTATTTAAACATAACAATCTTAAAACCATTATTTAAAAATCACACAATCCAAGGTATATTCCTGTAGCCATTCTGGTTGTCAATTGCGTTGTTCATTATTGCACTGAGAGATCGTTATTGCACTGGGGGTCTTTGTGCAAAGGCTTGGTTTCACACCCATGTCTTCACTTTCTTCCTGAAGGCCAGGAGGGAGGATGCTGAAGGTAAAAATGTATTCAAAGCATAGAGGTTTTTTTAAAAGATAGTGCAACCTATTATAAAATTCTTCTGTGCCAACCAGTTTAAAGTTGAACAGTTTAAATAACAAGATTAAGGAGAAGGGTGGTAATAAAGTCTGTCTAGGACAGTGGTTCTCAACCTGTGGGTCCCCAGGTGTTTTGGCTTACAACTCCCAGAAATCCCAGCCAGTTTACCAGCTGTTAGGATTTCTGGCAGTTGAAGGCCGAAATATCTGGAGACCCACAGGTTGAGAAGCACTGATCTAGGAAGAGACTTCCATGATTTAGGAATAACTACTAACAAGACTTTGTCCAGTGTCATCCCCGGTTGAATTTAAGCATTTGAGAGAAAGTCTGTCCTTAAGGATTAAAAAAGTTGTGTATGCTTATATAGGAAGGTAAAGTTTTTTAAAATGTGTGGTTCCATTTAAGTATGTCTTCTATTTTTAAATTGCTTTGGAAAGATGGTTGATTGATGAAGAGGACTGAGGTGACAGGGATGGAATCCTTTTGATCCCACCGCTGCCACCAATTGAAGAGGACTGAGGTGACAGGGATGGAATCCTTTTGATCCCACCGCTGCCCCCAATTGAAGAGAGCCCAATTTGTGGTACTCAACTCAGGCAGGGGAAATCTTTGTCTTTAAATCCCACTGCTGCCTCCAATTCAGGAGATGTGTGCACGTGTGAGAGGGAGGGATGGAGGATGTGTGAATGTATGACAGGGATGATTTAGTGGATAAGGAAGGATAACGGAACTGATTGGGTTTAAATGAGTAAAGATGGTAACTTATATAGGAAAGTACGGTAACTTATATAGATAGGTACGGTAACTGCCACCAACGTGAGGTAACAGGCTTACAGAGAGGCAAGGAGACTTATCTTTATGAACAATAACAAAATTCAAGTTTATTTTTGGTACATAAGCGTATGGTTTCAATCAGTAAACGTTCCGGATCTTAAGTTACAATGTAGTCTTTCTTGAATGGATATTTCTTAAATAACTTCTCTTCAAAACAGTATACTAAACTCCCCTGGTCAGCTTATATTCCCAGCCTTTCCCCTGAGTGACCATAAGCTGCCGTCTTTAGCTGATTTCCACAGCTCCTAATCTTTCCAAAACCTAACCACAACTCTTCTTCTCAAACCCCTAACAGCCACTCCTTTTTTAAAACCCTCACAGCAACTGAACTTTTAAAAGGGAATATGCTCCAACTGTCATCTTAGCCACGCCCCCTTTTTCCTCCAGAGAGAGGTTACGTTGCCATGGCAACCCGCTGAACACAGCTGGCTTCCATGTGAGACCTGTCTTCATCAATACATAACTCCCCTTTTTCCTTTTAATAAACAAATAAAATCATATCAATAATTCCCATTAACTCATAACATCCTTACACCTCCCCCCTAAGAAAGATTATTTTTGCCTTTTCTATGCCTAGAATGGGCAAAAATAATTAATAAATACATATATACATACACAACAGTATTCCTGAAATAAAACACAAAGTTAGATACAATACATAAATCATAAAATACAAACCTTCACTGTTGCATATACACATAACATGTCCATATCTTACCATACAGTCATGGCATTGTCACCATTCAACATACAAACCATAAACGTATTGGTCATCTTTCCCATTGTTAAGATTCACAACCTCAAATCAAAAGACATTTTAAAAATACATTTTCCATAAATCATATTTGTAACAGTTTAATTTTCATTCAGGGTTATTCCCCAAGTCTTTATTTATACACTGGACTAAACATCTTCCGATACTCAGTACATTTCATAGGGATCTTCTTCATGCCACCTGGCACAGTTCATCGATGTTTCCTTCTGCGGAGCATTCCAGAGGTTAACATGTTGTTGGGGATAATTACACTCGTCCTTCCCAGCAACACAATGAACTCTCTCTGTCCCAAAATGTTTTTTTGCGAAACTTCCAAGAGTCATTTAAGAAGTCCTGCGAAACATTGTCCAAACATTTTTGTAGAATCTTGAAAGTAAACTGTTGATGGTTAAAACTACCAATCCCCATCACGTCAGGGTCTTTACCACTCTCTCCATCGAAAAATAACCTCCGCTTGCTTCTTGGTTTGGCTGACACGTCATAGTAGCTCTTCTGTCTCTGCTGGGCTACAGCTAGATGTTCTTGTGCGATGTCTCTTGTCACTCTCATTGTTGACTGAAGATCGGTCAAATATTCAGCCACTGGAACTGTATCAGCTTCCCGTCCAAAGAACATATCAGATGAGATGACTTTGGCCCCTGCAAACTTCTGCTGAGCTTCATTGGACTCCACTACTGATATCTTGCTCTCTGTCTCTCTTCTGTTAATGGGTCTGTCACCAATAGGCCGGATGCTGGAGATGGCAATGTCTGCCTCCTCTTCCCCTTTGTCCATTTCCCAAGAGGAGTTGTCTGTCTCCCACTGTGAGCTGAAGGCATCGCCTAATGAAAAAGGATTATCTTTGTACTTTGGTGGTCCAGATGTGAAGCTTCCGATGTCTTCAAAGAGATCTAGCTGGGACCGTGTGGACTTTGTAGTCACTGGCGTTTCTTGTTCTATCACTTGCATCTCAGAGAGGACAGAGTGAGAAATAGAGCTCCTGGACACCAAGCCCATGCCCAGCCGCTCTGCCTGTTCCCACTTCTTCCCTTCCAGGTTTTGAAGTTTTTTCTCCTCCTTTTTCCGATCAACGTGTAGCTCTTGATACGTCAGTCTCATGGAGGCCACTAAGGCTTCATCTGCTTGCTTCTTGTACTCTGCAGCCTGTTGCTCCTTCAGTTTCTCAGCCACCTGCGCTTGCCTTTCAATTTCAGTGAAACTCTGACTATGTATTTCTGACCTTTCTTCTGATTCCACACTTTTGCTTTCTCTGTAAAACACACCATCTTTTGTGACAAATTTATTGGGTAGTTCTCCTGCTGATTCTAGTAAACTTTCAGCTTGCTTAAACAAAGGCTTCAGGGATTCATCTTCCTCCTGAGCTTGTTTAATTTCTTGCACTCCCCCTGTTTTACTAACAATTTCGATAATGGCGGAACTGGATTCTGGACCCTGTTCAGATTCTGGTTGAATAGGTAAGCACACTGCTTCCTGAATAGGGCTTCTGTTGTAATCTTCCTTCTCCTCACACAACTTTTTCCAGTTCTTAACTTGTCTAGCTAGGTCATTGCCGATTAAACATTCATGAGGGATATCTGAACTAATTGCAAAGTCCCAGATCCCTTTCCATCCATTGTATTCAATTGGGAGAGATACTACCTCAGCTGGTACAGCTGGTCCCAAACCCTTTAGATTTATCTCAGAGGTGGGCTTTTGATATTTCTGAGGTACCGATTTTGGGTGGATAACACACACCTGGGATCCTGTATCCCTCCAACCTTGTTTTTGTTGGTTCACAATAGTAATAGGCTCAAAGTAATCTTCAGAAAAATCATCGGATAAAATAAATAAACATTGTTTCTCCCTAGGGACTGTTTCAGTACTGCTTAGCAACTTAATATCACTATTAAGAGTATTTTCTTTGGGCTCTTTATTCATAAAGAAGGATGTTTTATCTCTTCTTAAAAGAGGACATTGGTATTTTAGATGATCAGACTTCCCACACTGATAGCACCTTGCTTTTACCTCAGGTTTGGTCTGATTAATTACCTCAGGCCTCCTGTAGGCGGTGTTTTCTACTGCAGGCGTCTTTTTGTATTGTGTGTGTGTTTGATAATTGTAAAATGGCGGTTTATTCTGCCTTCTCTCACTTAGTCCCTCATCGTTCCTAAATCCTTCCCTCAGAGTGATTAATTGGTCTGTCATTGAAGCCGCTTCATTGGCAGTTGATGGCTTTCTGTCTTGAACTAACCACCGATAATCTGAGGGCACTAATTGAAACAGTTGTTCCAACTTAATTAATTCCCTCAGCTGTTGAAAAGTTTCCACTTCTGAGGTTCTGAGCCAACTATCAAATAATTGGGCTTGTTTTGAGGCTACTTCTGAGAAGCTCTGGGCCTTTTCTTTCCTCAGGGATCTGAATTTTAAACGATAAAATTCAGGTGTGAGTTGCAATTTCTGTTGTACCTGTTTTTTAAAGAAGTTATAATCTCGGTGTAACTCTTCAGGTACATCACCATATATTTCTAACAATTTACCACAAATCTGGGGTCTTAAATAAAGCATCCATTTTCCCTCATCAATTTCAAAATCTCTGCAGCACCTCTCAAAAGAAATCAAAAACTTTTCCACATCATCATCTTTATTAAACTTTGGGAATCTCTTCAGAAGTAGATCAGACGCTTCAGTCCTACCATTCCCTTCTTGGTTAATAATGTGTGGTTGAGACAGTGCCAATTTCTCTTTTTCCAATTCCAATCGTCTCAGTTCTATTTCCTTATCCTTCTCTAGCTGCATTATTTTCAATTCCTTCTCTTGTTCCCATCGTTTTTCCTCCCATTCTCTCTCTCTTTGCTTATCCTCCCTTTCTCTTTGCTTATCCTCCCTTTCTATTTCTCTTTGCTTATCCTCCCTTTCTCTTTCTCTTTGCTTATCCTCCAATTCTAATTTTCTCAATTCAATTTTATATTTAAGGGTTTCCCTTGTCTCAGGGGTTTGCTCAGAGTCCGAACTATCTCCTTGGTATTCACTAGCCTCTCCTGCTAATTTCTTTTGTAGTCTGGTAGCCATTTTTCTTAACTTTTACCTCACGATTTCTTCCTATGTGGTCTTAAGGCACTTAGTTTGAGATGTTAAACGTATCCCGCCGCTTGGCACCAATTGAAGAGAGGTGAGGCAGGGAAAATCTTTGTCTTTAAATCCCACTGCTGCCTCCAATTCAGGAGATGTGTGCACGTGTGAGAGGGAGGGATGGAGGATGTGTGAATGTATGACAGGGATGATTTAGTGGATAAGGAAGGATAACGGAACTGATTGGGTTTAAATGAGTAAAGATGGTAACTTATATAGGAAAGTACGGTAACTTATATAGATAGGTACGGTAACTGCCACCAACGTGAGGTAACAGGCTTACAGAGAGGCAAGGAGACTTATCTTTATGAACAATAACAAAATTCAAGTTTATTTTTGGTACATAAGCGTATGGTTTCAATCAGTAAACGTTCCGGATCTTAAGTTACAATGTAGTCTTTCTTGAATGGATATTTCTTAAATAACTTCTCTTCAAAACAGTATACTAAACTCCCCTGGTCAGCTTATATTCCCAGCCTTTCCCCTGAGTGACCATAAGCTGCCGTCTTTAGCTGATTTCCACAGCTCCTAATCTTTCCAAAACCTAACCACAACTCTTCTTCTCAAACCCCTAACAGCCACTCCTTTTTTAAAACCCTCACAGCAACTGAACTTTTAAAAGGGAATATGCTCCAACTGTCATCTTAGCCACGCCCCCTTTTTCCTCCAGAGAGAGGTTACGTTGCCATGGCAACCCGCTGAACACAGCTGGCTTCCATGTGAGACCTGTCTTCATCAATACATAACTCCCCTTTTTCCTTTTAATAAACAAATAAAATCATATCAATAATTCCCATTAACTCATAACATCCTTACAATTGAGAACATGTCTAACACACTGGGAGAGGTGGGATCGGACTCTCCTTCTTATGCAGTGTGATTCCAAAAAAACCTCTCCTCTCATATTAAAACAGCCATTGGCATGTAACACATTACTCACAGCTCACAGGTAAAACGCTTTGCTCTGTCCCAACTTGTTCTGCTGTATATCCTTGATTGCATCTTCCTGGTTTTCCGGTCCTGAGACCAGCTTTGCTTTCCACGTCTGCCTTGCTTGTTCGGGCAGCTTTCTGGAAACTGATTTTAGCCTGCTTTCACCAATTTTGACTTCCAAAGCCTTTTGATTTCAGAACATAATACTATGGGGAAGAATTTTCAAGAAATGGATTGAAGTGGGAATGCTACCACAAATTCCTCATTGCCACAGTAATACTGTGATGCTACTATAATAATTGAGAAAGAGGTGTAGCCCCATTCCACTCTTCTAACGTTCAGCTTGTCATTTGTTTATCTGTTTCAGTTTCAACATGGTTGCTTTTACTATACAAATGTGTTATGCTTCCTTTTGGGGATTTGTTTGCCCACAGTTTGTAAACCTATTGCAAAATACAGTGGTATCTGCTGGGGTTTGATTCCAGGCTGTGGCGCAGGCTGGTGAGCAGCCAGCTGCAATAAATCACTCTGACCAAGAGGTCATGAGTTTGAGGCCAGCCCATGGCGGCGTGAGCACCCGACAATTTAAAATAAAAAATAGCCCCTGCTCGTTGCTGACCTAGCAACCCGAAAGAACTATCAAGTAGGAAATTAAGGTACCACTTATAAAGTGGGAAGGCTAATTTAACTAATTGACAACTCCATAAAAATCATCCATTGGAATGAGGAAGTGCAGTTGCAGTGGATGATGAACAGCTGCTCCCCCTGTGGCCAGAATCGAACATCCCTTCAGGAGAAGGTTAAATTGCCTCTGCGTCTGTCTCTGTCTTTGTTCTATGTGTATATGGCATTGAATGTTTGCCTTATATGTATATACAATGTGATCCTCCCTGAGTCCCCTTTGGGGTGAGAAGGGCGGAATATAAATACTGCAAATAAATAAATAAATAATAAATAATAATTCCAGAACTCCCGTGGATACCAACCTATGTGAGTGCTCAAATATCACAATATACAATGGTGTATTAAAATGGTGTCCCTTATATTAAATGGTAAAATCAAGATTTGCATTTGGGAATTAAAAAAAATTAAAGCCACAGATGGTTGAATCTGTGGATGCCGAGAGCAACTTCATTTTAAAAAGTAAAGAGAACAGAAGAGGCAACATCCTTTGCTCAAACCCAAATATATCTCTCTTCAGACATTACAAATGAATCAGTGTTGGGGGCATGAATCTTTGCATTCTTTGCATTCTATTCGCAGTACTGGGAACTCTGGTTCTTCTTCCTGATTGCACAAAAGAAAACTTTTGTGTGTGCAGTTGTACTCAATAAGACTCACGTGAAGGTCTCAAGCGGTGTGTATAACTGCATGCATCCTACAGGATATGCATAGCTATATTTGCACCCAATAATCCTTTGCTTATACTTTCCCTTCTCTTCCCAGTATTTTGTTGTTTTCCCAGTATTGAAATTTATGGTATAAATTGTTTGGGGCACAGACTAACCTTTGGCAATGTCATCATGTAATAATGGACTGTGCACAATGGTGGCAGTGTATAAACTATCAACAAAGGCTTTCATTGGTGAGTTAAGGAAGTTTAAGATACCTTCTTCTGTCACAAATCTCTGCAATTTCAGGTGGAAGCTCACAGTGTTAAATACTTCACCATACTAAAAAAATTCCTTCACAGAAAACGAAACCTCACGCAGGGAGTTCGTAGTATAGCCTTTAACCTGTCATCTTCAATACAGTAGAGTCTCACTTATCCAAGCCTCGCTTATCCAAGCTTCTGGATAATCCAAGCCATTTTTGTAGTCAATGTTTTCAATATATCATGATATTTTGGTGTTAAATTCGTAAATACAGTAATTACAACATAGCATTACTGCGTATTGAACTACTTTTTCTGTCAAATTTGTTGTATAACATGATGTTTTGGTGCTTAATTTGTAAAATCATAACCTAATTTGATGTTTGATAGGCTTTTCCTTAATCCCTCCTTATTATCCAAGATATTCGCTTATCCAAGCTTCTGCCGGCCCGTTTAGCTTGGATAAGTGAGACTCTACTGTAGTTATATAAATCCATTAGGAGATGTCATTAGAGGTTTCAGAGTTGAGTGTCATTGGTATGCTGATGACACTTAGCTTTATTTCTTCTCATTGGAATCAGCTGGAGTTGTACAGAAGTTGGATAAATGCCTAGATGTTATGATGAGCTGGAAGAGGACCAGCTCATTGAAGCTTAATGCTACTACCCTGTTTCCCCGAAAATAAGACAGGGTCTTATATTAATTTTTGCTCCCAAAGATGCACTAGGTCTTATTTTCAGGGGATGTCTTATTTTTCCATGAAGAAGAGCTCACATTTATTGTTGAACAACAAAATGAACATTTATTATATACTGTAAAGTAGTTGTCATCACAAACCAGCATAACCAGACAAACTATGAATCCTAATAAGAATTTCTTGTTACTACCATTATTTACATGTACAACAATCTATGGTACCTCTTGCAATTTAGGTTTCACAAGGTTTCCACGCTGATTTCTCTCTATTCTAGTTTCAATGTAGTCATGAACGATGAATAATATAATATACTATAATAATAATATGATACTATAATAATAATATAATTATATGCAATATATTAATGAGATAATATAATATAGGATATAATAATAACAGAAAATGATAATAATATGGTATTAATAGGATAATATAATAATGGGATATAATAACAGAATAGCATAATAATATAATAATAATAGGATAATATAATAGAATAATAGAATGGAATAGAATGATATAAAATATATTAATAGGATAATATAAAATGGAATATAATAATAATAACAGAATATGCTAATAATAATAAAATAATAATATGATAATATAATAGAATAATAGTATAGAATATAATGATATAAAATATATTAATAGGGTAATATAAAATGGAATTTAATAATAACAGAATAATAATATAATAATATGAAAATATAATAGTATAATAATAGAATAATAATATAATGATATAATAATAATAATAGAAAAATATAATATAATGATTTAAAATATATTAATAGGATAATATAATAATGGGATATAATAATAGTAACAGAATATGATGGTAATAATATGGCAATAGAATAATAGTATAAAATAATCAGTTTCATGGCATAGGATAGGAAGATGAGAGGAGAATCCCAATGCGTCCTGTACCTTTAAGGAGCGAAGCCTTGGGGAGGAGTGGAAAGCCTTCTTCCTTCCTTCCCTCCTACCCTCCCTTGCCCCGGCTCCAGGAGCCAATCAGAAGCCTCTGGGAAGCAAGGCAGCATGGCCTGGAGGGAGACGGAAGGAAGGAAGAAACGCCAGCAGCCACGGAAGGTTTTTCAAGCCTCGGCTGGGGGACAGGCAAGGAAAGGCCAGCCAGGGAGGCACATCTACACTGACCATTTAATGCATTTTGAAGACAACTTGACAGCAGGTGTTTGACCAATGCACAGCGTGAAGACCTTTACACACAATAAGCAAAGTTGGGGGATACAAGCATTCCCCAAGTTACGAACAAGATAGGTTCTATAGGTTTGTTCATAAGATGAATTTGTTTCTAAGTCAGAACAGGTACATTTTTAAGTGTAACATTAGATGGATAGATAGATAGATAGATAGACACATACATACATATATGCTGTACATATATGCAAGCTTTGGATAGCATAGGAAAGGGTTAACACCCCTGTGGTGTTTGTTTTTCTGACTGTGCACCAGGTCAGAAGATTGCACCTCACTTTCTGTCCCTGCAATAATTAGATTTTGAAAAATTTGGCATGTTGTGGAAACAAGGATTTGTGAAAAGCTTCAGTTCAGGCACCTTTTTCCCAGTAGTTTTGTCTCATTTCCTGTTCTTAACTATGAGTCATTTGTTAGTCAGATGTATGTAGATTGGGGACTGCCTGTACTCTGAAATAGAGTCCTAAATACAAATCAGCATGCTCTTGTATAAGCTATATCACATAATGAAAACAACTCCACAGACTGCAAATCACTGCGCAGACGCTTAAAGCACTCTGCTGAAGTGCACGTGTGCAACCCACCAGGGTGAGGTTAAAAAAAATTGCATTCTCACAGTTGTAGTTCCTGTAAATTTTGGAGCTGGTTTGAGGCCATCCTCTGCAGTGCATGTAAGGAAGATCCAGCTCCCAAACCAGTTCTAGGGCTTGTAATGTAATCATCCACACAGTGAAACAGCTTCCTTCTATGCTGGTTTCATCTTGGATTTATAGGAGGAGGAGGAGAAAGAGAAGGAAGAGGAAATAAAAAGTAGTAGTAGTAGTAGTAAATGTAGGTGTGCCTTATGTTGGCCTAAAGCAGTGGTTCTCAACCTGGAGTCCCCAGGTGTTTTTGGCCTACAACTCTGAGAAATCCCAGCTGTTAGGATTTCTGGGAGTTGAATGTCAAAAACATCTGGGGAGTCGGGACCCCAGGTTGAGAACCACTGGCCTAAAGGAAGCTGCTTCCTTTAGGGGAAATAACATTTCCAGCTCTGAAATGGGACTTTCCAGCTGAAGGGTTGATTTGATTCAAGATCAATGGCCACATTTCCCCTAACGCTCATCCAGACTCTGATCCATGGCAAAAAAAGCCTTCAAAGTCCTTTCTTCCCAGTTCATCTTGTAACACATATTCCCCCCACCCCAACTTTGAGCTTTTGACCTTATATGTCTAGATAAACCCCTGAAGACATCAATACTCGGTTGAGGCTTTTCACGTGAATGTAGGCAGCTTTTAGTAGAACTAGACAATTCCCTCATCTTTTAGAGGGAATGGAAAGCTTCAAAGCAGAACAAAGCTACTTCCACACATCACTAATGGGATGCCCCTCAGTCTTTGCTATCTCTTAGATCTTTGATACTGAAGTTTCAATATTTTTGATGTTGTATTAATTAGATTGCTTAAATATCCCGAAGGCACTGGATCTTGTCTGATGTCAGAATCTAAGCAGGGTCAGCCCTGGTTAGTTCTTGGAAGAAAAGCTGCTAGGTGCTGCAGATATATTCAAAGGAAACCACCTCTGAGCATTCCTTCCTTAAGAAAACCTTGTGAAATGCATGGAATCTCCCTAAGTCAATAGGCAGCTTGACAGCACATACTTTACTTTTATTATACACCTTTGTGTTTGTTTCCTACTTTTCTCCCAGAGCAGGACTCAAGGAAAATTCAAACGGCATGCAGGTAAAAATCAACTGTCATATTGAAGAATTAAAAAGGGATTCAATAAACTGTCATATTAAAATCAGCACTCCACTGAGAAAACACTGTACAAGTATTTAAAACAAAACAAATGAAGAAAAACATACAGCACCCTCTCTCATTAAATGAGCTCTTCATAACAGTTTATGGCCCGAGCCCTATCTAAATAAGTTCTTCGCCTGCAGAGAGAAGACCAACCTAGCCTCTGATAGGGGAGAGTTCTATAGTTAGTGAAAAGGTGTGCCCATGAAGGTTGTTGAATTGACAGAAATGTTTCACTAAAAGATCTCAAAACTTAGGCAAGCTCCCAGAATTTATTGGTCACTTCCGACTCTGCCTGTTGTGCATTTAAAAAAAATGTAGAAATATTTAATAGTCTTTTCCACCTCTAATTGGATCCAGCTGTGCCAATTGGGTAACCTCCACTCAAACACATTCAACAGCTGTTGTTGTTTCGACAGATGGTTTTGTGTACATGCTTGTGTCTTCAGTGCATATATTTACATATGTGTGTGTGCATTAGAGTCAAGATGCATGTGATCACTGGTCAGTAATTTAGCTTCTAGAGACCCAGAAAAGAAAATTGAAAATAACTCTTGTTTGTCAACACAAATAATGTTTTGAAATGAAGAATCACAGCATCCTCCCAAAAGGAAAAACAAGCATAAGGATCAGAAAACAAGAACTCATAAATAAGACATACAGAGCAGATAGGCACATACGTCCACACCTTATGTATCCATGACTATTTAGTATGAATATCACTTATTGGAATGATCCTTGTTAGTGATATAACCCACAAATGAGCAGAAGATTGGAGTCCTTGCTAGAGATGCAAGCTAGAGGAATGAACTTCCTCACTGTGAGAGCTGTTCAGCAGTGGAACTCTGCCCCAGACTGTGGTGGAGGCTCCTTCTTTAAAAGCTTTTAAGCAGAGGCTAGATGGCCATCTGTCAGGGGTGCTTTGAATGTGATTTTCCTGCTTCTTGGCAGGGGGTTGGACTGGATGTCCCGTGAGGTCTCTTCCAACTCTATGATTCTATGAACTAGGGTAGTGGTGTTTTGGACTTCAGCTCCCAGAATTCCTGGCCATTGAACAAACTGGCAAGGGCTTCTGGGAGTTGGAGGCCTAAACATCTGGAGGGCCATAAATTTGACACCTCTGAACTAGGAGGTTCATATGTAATGTGCTAAATGCCCTTGTCTTGATCTCTCTAGGGCAGTGGTTCTTTCCAGGGACACCCTTTAAATATCTCTTGTTGCAGAAGATCCCCAAGACCTAATTCAAGATTTGAAACCTAAAGTACATCAAGTGTTTATTTAACGTTGCTAATCTAGGGCCCTCAAATTTGGAGAGAAGGCTGAAATAAGCATACACCCTTATTATAATTTTTTGGGGGGAATGATTCTATACAAATTTATAGTGATAAGAAAAACAACAAAAACAACATAAACAACACTGAACCATGGCCTTATATTGGCTCTTCCCATGACCTTGTAGCACCGTAACTTCCTTCTTGTTTACAAGTTCCACTCAGTGCACTTTGCCCAGCTCATTTTATGTTTTTATTGCTGTGTTTCTCAATTGTTTTATAATGATTGTGATTTTAATGCCTTTTAAATTTATTTGTGTGTTTTTGTATTTGATATTATTTTATGTTGGTTTTATATCTGTAAGCCGCCCCGAGTCCCTCTGGGGAGATGGTGGCGGGGTACAAAAATAAAATTATTATTATTATTATTATTATTATTATTATTATTATTATTATATTTATTATTATTTATTTACAGCATTTATATTCCGCCCTTCTCACCCCGAAGGGGACTCAGGGCGGATCACATTACACATATAGGCAAACATTCAATGCCTTTTAACATAGGACAAAGACAAACAAACATAGCTCCGAGCGGGCCTCAAACTCATGACCTCCTGGTCAGAGTGATTCATTGCAGTTAATTGCAGCTGGCTTGCTCTCCCACCTGCGCCACCTCCCGGGCCAATTTTAATTACTTGATTAATTAATTAACAAGAAGGCATTTCACTTCCAAAACTTCCAAAACTTGTTATATTGGACTTAATAGCTGAAACTTTAATTCTGAATATTTTTCAAATGGTTTCTAAATTTATTTTAAAGAGAGAGCAGATCTACCATATTTAACTAATTATAAGGTACACTTTTCCCTGTAGGACTTCAAAAACCAGGTGCATCTTACAACTGCCTGAGATTCCCAATTTTTTGTTTTTTAAAAAATCATGCCGAGGAGGAAGTGGGGCCCAGCTGCAACAGCTCTGTGAGGCATCACCATTTTGTCCTTAGCCAGAGGGCTGTTTACTAGTGCTGAGCCAAGCATCACTTTCTGCTTTCGCTGCCTTCCCAAAGAGCCGAGAGAGCTAGGAAAAAAAGACTCATGCAGACAAGATTACTTCTTGGTTGAAACAAACCCAAAGTGTTGTGTGTGCAACGGAAATTCTAAAACAAATAGTAAAAGAAAAATCTTTATTCCAAAACTGAAGCTTCAAATACAGGGTGCACCTTACATTCAGTGGTGTCATAAATTTAGTGATATACGGTATTGCTCAAAAAGGTATCAACACTTTCACTGCCCTCTTTGATAGTTCCAGAAATTTTCTTGAGTCCAGAAATTTGGCAAGGACTTGCTTGAACTGCAGTTTCAGAGCACCATCCATGGATATTTCTAAGAGCTAGTTTTCCTCTGCTGCTGTGGACCCTTCTAGTTCATAAAAATTAACTGAAAATGAAGCTGTAATCCAGGTATTGCATTTATCAGGAATTGGTAAACAGTCCCAGAAACCTTACCGTAAACCTTTCAAATGTCATACAAAAATTGATGTGTTCTCAAACAACCCTTTGTTGGTGGAACCAAGATGATTTGTGAGATTTAGACATATCTCAAAGTTTTGGTTTGAAATTATGATGCCGCAATTCCAAATTTTTCATAATTGCTTCGATCTTGTCTTCATTTTGAAAACTTACTTTTTCTCCCTTAAGATTTAAGTTGACCTATTTCAGTGGGTGAAGATATCTGACAGTTATACTGATTTTACTAACCGGGAAAAATCTATCAAACGATCTTTGAGATAATCTTATCTCATCTCTCAGTTCCCCCAAACAAAGCAAAACTTTAGCTTGTGATAACCAGTGAACTTCATAGTATGGCAAAGGTGGATGGTGTGCATTTTTCATATCTTTGCAGAGCTGTTCAAAATGTGTTGAATTCAATGATTTGCCTTTTTATAAAATTGACAATTTTGACTGATGGCCTGTTTTGGTTTGTCTGGTACAGAATCTTCTTAGCAACTAGAGCTTCCCTGTTTACCAAGTCATGGATGGTATGATTTCCTTAATCCATGCTACATGTCCAGTAAGCTTTCTGGACATTTCTTGTGCCCTAGCTGTGCTAATTCCAATACATTTCAACTAATGTTGTGAAATGTTATAAACTTCTTTAAGCTGTTAAATACTTCTTTAGATGTAGTGTGTGCCAGCAAGGAGATTAACAGTAAGTCTTTGAAAATATTTATATCTATCAAAGCACTATAAAGTCACTTTGTTTTTGTTTTGTTTTTGTCCTATTACAGTGCAAAACAGGGACGGGGTCATGTGAGTTTTTTATATCCCTTGATAGTGGCTTATAAACCATCAATTCACATCTTGACTGTACCATTCGACAAAGATATTAAGCCAAAAAGTAATGAGAGTTGAAGAATGTCTGACAGACAATGATTTTGGAAACCGGGGATCAGATTCCTGTTTGGCCATGGAAACCCACTGGGTGATCTTGAGCAAGTCATAATCAATCCTTCAGCCTCAAAGGAACCCCCCCCCCCAACAAATATTGCTAAAACAATGGTGATAGATTCGCTTTAGGATTGTTGAAAGTCGGGAACACGTTGAAGACATGCCATATTCACAGTGTATTGGGTCTGTTTGAGTTTTAAGATCTTGGGGAGATCTTGTGGAGGACCATATGAGGAGAAAGCCCTCTCAGGGCCCATCCACACAGCCATATAACTCAGAATATCAAGGCTTTGAACTGGAATGTCTGAGTCCACACTGCCATATATCCCAGTTCAAAGCAGATATTGTGGTATCTTATTCAGATATGTCAAAGGGGCCTCAGTGGCTGCTTTGCCATTGTGGAGTTCCTTCCTGGGCAAGTTTTAATTAGCCCCTTCTTTCCTTTTTATTCAGGAAGGCCTATGGCTTATCATTTATGTGACAAATAGAGCTTTTAATGGAATAGTGTTTTTGTCTATTTTAATCCTTTTTTACTGTGCTTTAGTAGTGTATTACATTGTTTTTTAAAATCTTTTTTTGTTTGTTTCAGTCTCTCTTTTTAAATTATATATTACATTGTTTTAACCTTGTGAGATTTTTTTAGCTGTCATTATTTTAACTTTTTATGAATAATTTTAAACTGTTTCTAAAATGGATTCAAGCCTTTTTAGATATAAGGAGAAAGGAGGAGTCTAAAACAAATACATAAGACTTTATTAAAAGCTCCTTTCTCAGGAGTGATTATTTCCCAAAGGTTTGTTGAAACAAAAAAGAAAGCAGCCTTTACTTACTATTTCCCTGAACTCCATTCGGAAATTGCACCTCACCAGTTATTTCCCCCAGATCTTCACATATTGAGGAAGAGATCTAAAGGAGGGAGCCATGCATGTTGACATGATTGGGTATTATGCTTATTAAGTACCAGGATTGTGCCTGTTATGTGCCAGGTCTCAGGGTGATCACTTACCACCTCATCACATGGAAACTTGGGAGCATCCTAGCACACTGCCAGGACACTTCTTTGATGGAGCCTGCTGGGTGCCATCACACAACGTAAGGCTACTTCCAGCGGGACTCCATAGAGGAAGCATTCTGGCAGCATGCTAAGACATTTCCCTGAGAACTTGGGAGGCTTCCTGTGTTCTCATTAAGAATAATGAGGGGAAACTGGGTGGTGACACTTTCCCCTGCAAGATAAGGTAAGGGATGCAGTGGATGATGTGGAGCGTGGAGCAACGGTTTCCCTGCCCACTGGATTCACCATGCTGCATGGTGAATTCCCACTGCCACCTAGCTTATTGACCTCAGTGTGATGAACTCCTTAGACCATATATTATAGTACAACCACGGATTACAATTAAAAACAGATAAGTTACGACTCTCCAATGCAGCAGCTTTATCCGGCTGAACAGTTGTGCTCTGAAAATAGAAAAACAGTTTTATGACAAGCTGTGATGTTTTGTCCAGCTGTGTAGTAGATAACTGAAATCTGAGATGCATTTTGGCAGTTAGAGGAATTGCACTAATGTAGAAGCGGAAATGTATCATTCAAATTCCTTCCTAACAGTGGCATTGCAAGAGTCTGTTGCCTGTCTGGATGCCCATGGGGTAGCCTACAACAAGGATGTGTGTGCAAAGAGACCCTTATGGTTATCTTCCCCAGCCTCTGATAACTAAAGGAAATTTATCGCTATAGTGACTAGGAGCCACTGAATTTCTTTTGATAATACCTTTACTTATTCCTGGGAGTCTCATGTTATGTCTTTCTTCTGTTGCCAATTTAGTTATGTAATTGGTGGGAGAACTAAATTAGATCATCTCCAGTTCTATGTCTCTGGTTGGTTGTACCCTTTATCCATCTTAGAGATCTCATTTGCCATTTCAAATACAATAGATCCAAGACCAAACTATCCCTCCTTCTAAATGAACTTACCGGTATTACCAACCCTTTTCTCTAGCAGTCAATAAAATTATCATCTACATCTGTTTATCCGGCAGGACATTAGGCTTTTACTTTATCCTTAATCCTTTTCTCTTGTTTGCTTTCCACATTTGATCTGTTGAGAAGATATATTGCTTCTCTTTGTACAACACTGCCAAAATCCACTCCTTTATTTTTATCCCTTGGGTGAAAATTCAGCATCCTTCACATCCCTTTCTTGTGGACTCCCCTTTATTTCACTGAGGGCCCTTTCACGGACCCGTTTAACCCAGAATATCAAGGCAGAAAATCTACAATATCTGCTTTAAACTGGGTTATCTGAGTCCACATTGCCATATAAACCAGTTCAATGTGGATTTTTACAGTTGTGTGGATGGGGCCTGAATGAAGTGTTTCAAAAATCTTCACACTCCTGGAAGAGATTATCAGAATTTTGTGCAGTTTGCTGATTTATTTAACATTTTGGAAGTGTGGAAGTATAAAAATGTTGCTGGTTTGCATAAAAGCAGTATCGTTTGTGCAAAGCTACTGTTGTGTTATAAAAGAAAAATATAAAAAAATCTTGTGACCATTTATTTTCTATGTCTGGATGTATGGAGACACCCTCCCTTCTTGAGTTCAATAACATTTGTGAATATTCCTTGCATATGCTAACATTTAGTGGGTCTTCATCCCCTTCAGGCTTTTTGCCTTACATTGTGAGCTACTCACAACTTCCCCCCTTTCTATTGCTTTCTTTTAGTTATTGTTTCATATTCACACAAATGTGGAAAGGTGCCTTATAGGTTGGAAAGTATGGCCATTTACTGTGGGGTTTGTCAACTTTCATGTAGGAGTGGTCTTGAGTCTAAGATCCTTTTAAATCAGTGCTTCTCAACCTGGGGTCCCCAGATGTTTTTGGCCTACAACTCCCAGGAATCTCAGCCAGTTTACCAGCTGTTAGGATTTCTGGGAGATGAAGGACAAAAACATCTGGGGACCCCAGTTTGAGAACCACTGTTTTAAATGATGAAAATGAATCAGGGATCTTGTGCCTAGCAGTCGTGGTATTTGCTAATGGAGTATGGTCCCGCTCTTGTCCTTTCCACAGTTTCTTCTGCTCTGACATTACCATCGCCATCCAGTTAAAGGTGTCATGCTCTTTTTTGCATGGACTATCTTGCTGAATGTATATGTGGTGTCCTTGAAGTTCCTCCTTAAAAACTCACAGTTTCGATATGGCCTCTTCAATTCCAAATATAACC
This sequence comes from Anolis carolinensis, assembly GCF_035594765.1. Lineage (NCBI taxonomy): Eukaryota > Metazoa > Chordata > Lepidosauria > Squamata > Anolidae > Anolis > Anolis carolinensis. Next base: position 138,416,425 of record NC_085844.1, read on the forward strand.
AAGCACTGATTTTTAGTCAGTTTAATTGTATTTTCCCTATCCCTCAATTTCCTCTTTTTATGTACTGACTAGCTCAGATTTTAAACCTATTGGGAGCACAGCCCTATGTTGCTCCTGGAAGTAAACAGACATACAAACAGTACGAAGGTGCCCTTTGGTTCCTCATGAATACTTTCTCTTGGCCTTTTCTAGGAAGCTGATACTTTCCACCATGGAGAATGGGGAAGGTATGGGAAACAGCCCTGTTATAATTTCACCATAGGAGGTACAGAACATGAGAGGCAATGACAAAAACCAGCCTGACACTTGGAAGCTGCCAAATGCCAGGAATATCAGCAATGTTTAGATTTTACATTGTTAACATACAAATGAATTAAGGAAATGAATGTTCTGATGAAAGACTTCTGATTCCCCTAAGCAATGTTAAAATAAAGACACACGCAATGCTAAAAATACCCAATTGACTGGTATTTAAACCAACGATTTCTCCTTACCTCCAGGAGGAGGAATACAGTCACCTTGTTTCCAATGACAGCAGAAAGCTGCAGCAAAAATAATGAATACCTTGCCTGAAGGAAAATGCAGACAGCACAATTCCATGTTTGCATACTCAGAAACAAGCCCTATTGAGTTCAATAGACTTACTCTCTGGTAAGCCGTATAGTTGCAGCCTGAGGACATGTGAGCAATGGAATATGGTAAAAAGACACATATAAAATTGCCCTTTATGTTCACTGTGGGGTACGTCTGGTTGAGTTAAAAGATACTATATGAAATTGAAATTACCATATGAAATTGGCAAAGCATCTGGGAAACATCTTTTGGCTAGTGTTGTGCAGAATTCATGCTAATTTTTGAAGGCACAAAATGGGAAGTTCCTTTACATATTTTAAGAAATCAGCAAATGCATACATTTTAAATGAGACAAATGTCTCTTTGCAAATGTTTATATATGTGTATGCGTGTGCTTGTTTTTAATTGAACAAACATCATAGCACATGCTTCATTGACAGCTTTCAAGTAACTAACACTTATCAATCCAGTCAAATAAATGTATCCAACAAAAATCAGGAGAACATGAATGGTAATTCCAAACCCATTACAAGAGCAGATTCCAGTAAGACAAATAGTCCTGGCTTCTAGCAAGTTGGTGTGCAGCTTTATGCCAATGTAATGTCATTGAACCTGGTATTTTCAGTGATAAACACTAGCAGATAAGATTGTAACATACTTAAATTAGAGAGGAGTCTACTTTGGAAATGTCCTCATTCAATGAATTATGCACATCCTAAGGGACAAGGAAAGCTTGCTGCAAAAGCTACCTGGGTGCAGTGCTCATTGGCTTATACTGAAGTCTTCACAAATTTCCCTGTTTTTTGAAGTTGCTCTACAACCATATTTTAAACATAATCAACTTTTCAAAGGGACAGAATTTTAATCTGTAAAAGTGTCCATTGAGGTTCAAAGCAACTTTTTTTATAAAGGCAGACAACGAGTCTAAGCCACGGAAAAGACTGATGACCATATTAGCATTGGCATGCAGGTGAATGCACCTATCATTAATGTTTCAAAAGTGGAAAGGAGCCAGGCACACACCAAAGGGTAATAATCTGCCTAGACCAGTGGTTCTTAACCTGTGGGTCCCAGATGTTTTGGCCTCAACTCCTAGAAATCCTAACAGCTGGTAAACTGGCTTGGATTTCTGGGAGTTGTAGGCAGAGCCGGCCCTAAGTAATTTTCAAGTGTAGGCAAACAGAATTTTGGTGCCTCCCCAATCCCCCCCCCCCAACCAATCGCTCAAAAAATAATACTAATAATATGTGCACAGACAAATATTAATAATATATTATTATCACAACAACAATATGCTATTATTATAAGCACATTCATAATATATTATCACTAATAGTAGTACTATATTCATATTCATAATACTAATAACAGTACATGAGACATTTATGAATAATATATTATTCACAATAATACATTATTATTATTAACACAGTATGCACATGTGTGCATGTGGGTCTACATATGTGTGTGTGTGGATATATAATGTGTGTAGATATAGAATGTCTGTATGTGTATCAATAGCAATATGTGGGACTACATCTGTGGACATACTAGATAGACAGAAAGACAGACAGACAGACAGACAGAGTGTATATGAGTATATATAGAGAAAATATAAGTTTCCTGGCCCCAGGTAATTTTCAAGTGTAATCAAACGGAATTTTGGCGCCTCCCCCCAAACCAATTACTGAAAAATAAAAGTGTTGGATAAGCAAAAATGTTAGATAATAAGGAGGGATTAAGAAAAAGCCTATTAAATGCCAAATTACATTATGATTTTTACAAATTAAGCACCCAAACATCATGTTTTTATAACAAATCAACAAAAATAGCAGTTCAATACATGGTAATGTTATGTAGTAATTACTATATTTACGAATTCAGCACCAAACATTGCAATGTATTGAAAACATTGACTACAAAAACATTGGCTATTAACAAATTGACTGCAAATAAAGATAAAATTGCATAAAATAAACTTGCAGTAACAACATTGTCAGAAGTTAAATCCGTACAAACTTCAGTCCTTGCTGCCTAAAGAAAAAGCTGTGGATCCGGGCGGGAGGCCGACTGCCTTGGATAATCCAGAACATTGGATAAGTGAAGGTTGGATAAGCAAGACTCTACTGTACTAACTATGGCTGACTCTGCTTAGCTTCCAAAATCAGATGGGAGTTGGTACTTTTAGGGTACTTAGGTCCTAAAATGTATATATCACCCTCAGTTACCAAGAGTAAAATAAATACAAATTAAAACTTTAGAAGGGTAAAGGTAAAGGTTTACCCCTGACATTAAGTCCAGTCGTGACCGACTCTGGGCGTTGGTGCTCATCTACATTTCTAAGCTGAAGAGCTGGCGTTGTCCATAGATACCTCCAAGGTCATGTGGCCGGCATGACTGCATGGAGCGCCGTTACCTTCCCACCGCAGCGGTACCTATTGATCTACTCACATTTGCATGTTTTCAAACTGCTAGGTTGGCAGGAGCTGGGGCTAACAGCGGGCGCTCATTCCGCTCCTGGGATTTGAACCTGGGACCTTTTGGTCCGCAATTTCAGCAGCTCAGTGCTTTAACACACTGTGCCACCAGGGGCCCCACTTTTGAGAAAGCAGTGTATTTTTTGGATTGCTGTAGATTTTTTGGGCTGTAGGTTCTTCCCCAGTCTCCAACAGACCTCAACCTCTCAAGATGCCTGCCATAGATGTGGGCGAAACGTCAGGAGATAATGCTTCTAGAACATGGCCATTCAGCTCGGAAAATTCACAGCAACCCAGTGGTTCTGGCCATGAAAGCCTTTGACAACACATTATTATTACAGTAGAGTCTCACTTATCCAAGCCTCGCTTATCCAAGCCTCTGGATAATCCAAGCCATTTTTGTAGTCAATGTTTTCAATATATCATTATATTTTGCTGCTAAATTCGTAAATACAGTAATTACAACATAACATTAATGCGTATTAAACTACTTTTTCTGTCAAATTTGTTGTATAACATGAAGTTTTGGTGCTTAACTTGTAAAATCATAACCTAATTTGATGTTTTATAGGCTTTTCCTTAATCCCTCCTTATTATCCAAGATATTCGCTTATCCAAGCTTCTGCCGGCCCGTTTAGCTTGGATAAGTGAGACTCTACTGTATTATTATTTTCTGCCAAAGAGTGCTGGGATCACATCAAACCACAGCTCCCTTAATTCCATAGCATTGAGCCACAGCAGTTAAAATGGGGTCAAACTGCATTAATTCTACAGTGTAGATGTCCCCAAAAAGAGAGAGAAAGAAAGAAGAGGCAGAAGGGATGGATAAACTGGGTTTTGGAAGATGTTGTGTGTCTCTGTACAAAGAGATGTCATGTTTCATGATCAGGTATGTTTAATGATAAGTCTTGCTACAAACCTGTCTGTTGGTTTTAAGTGACCCATGCTCTGTTTGCCTTGGCTGCAATGCGGTGATTTTAATCCTTGCCTACTCTTCCACCCAGCTGTATAACCCAGTATATCAAGGCAGATAATCCACAATATCAGCTTTGAACTGGATTATCTGATTCCACACTGCCATATAATCCAGAGCTGGGCATGTTTTGGCTGCAGAAGATAGGGCTGAGAGGAGACATGATAAACATGTATAAAGATGTGGGGAGAAGTCATAGGGAGGAGGGAGCAAGCTTGTTTTCTGCTGCCCTGCAGACTAGGTCGCGGGACAATGGCTTCAAACTGCAGGAAAGGAGATTCCACCTGAACAGGAAGAACTTCCTCACTGTGAGAGCTGTTCAGTAGTGGAACTCTCTGCCCTGGAGTGTGATGGAGGCTTCTACTTTGGAGGCTTTTTAAGCAGAGGCTGGATGGCCATCTGTCGGGGGTGCTTTGAATGAGATTTTCCTGCTTCTTGGCCAAATCAACTGGATGGCCCATGAGGTCTCTTCCAACTGTAGGATTCTATTTATGTTTTACTAATTGCTTATTATTGATTGTTGTTGATTTTATATTGCATTTGTTATTGATAGTTGTTGGTTTTATTTTGCATTTAATTGCATTATAACAAGCTGGAAGCCGCTTTGGGTCCCTTTATGGGAAAAAAGCGGGATATAAATAAAGGTTTATTATTTTATTACATATTATAATATTACCATTATATTATCACATTGTGTTTTATATATATATATATATATATATATATATATATATATATATATACTAGCTGTGCCCGGCCACGCGCTGCTGTGGCGAAGAATGGTGGTATGGGAAATAAAGTATTGAGGAATTGATGGTAGTTAAGGTAAAGGGTAAACATTTTCCCCTGACGTTAAGTCCAGTCGTGTCTGATTCTGGGGGTTGGTGCTCATCTCCATTTCTAAGCCGAAGAGCCGGCGTTGTGTGTAGACTCCTCCAAGGTCATGTGGGATGACTGCATGGAGCGGCGTTACCTTCCCACCGGAGCAGTACCTATTGATGCACTCACATTTACATGTTTTTGAACTTCTGGGTTGGCAGAAGCTGGGGCTAACAGTGGGGGCTCTGTCAGTTCCCCCAATTCAAACCTGCGGCCTTTCGGTCCAGAAGTTCAGCAGCTCAGCGCTTTAACATGCTGTGCCATCAGGGGACATTATTTCCTAAAGGTTGTGAATATACAATATTTCTGATTGTTTTGTTTTGTTTTTTTGTCTGTTGGAGGCAAGTATGAATGCTGCAATTAGGAAAAATGATTAGGATGTAATGGCCTTGCAGATTTAAAGCCTAGCTGTTTCCTCCCTGAGTGATTTTTTTGTTGGGAGGTGTTAGCTGGCCCTGATTGTTTCCTGTCTGGAATTACCTTGTTTTCAGAGTGGTGTTGTTTGCGATATTTTATATGCTTCTACTGTCTGTGGCCCTGAGAAAACAGAGGATTGGCCAGACTTTGATGATGGGAATCCTTTGTTGGGAGGTGTTAGCTGGCCCTGATTGTTTTCTGTGTGGAATTCCCCTATTTTCAGAGTGTTGTTCTTTATTTAGTGTTCTGATTTTAGAGATTGTATTGTTCTGTTTTATTATACCACATTAATTTTTATATATTCTGATTTTAGTGTTTTTGAATACTTGGAGCCAGATTGTATTCATTTTCACGGTTGACCGCAACACAATAATAATAATAATAATAATAATAATAATAATAATAATAATAGTAAGGATAGTAATGATAGTAATGATAGTAATAATAATGACTTTGGTAGTACATAGTGCTTCACTGCCTTCTCAGCTTCCTTTCTGGCCCTGATTGTTTCCTTTGTGGAATTTCCAATTTCCTTGCTTTATTTACTTTCTTTATTTCTTTATTACTGTCCTGGTTTTAGAGATTATATTGTTCTGCATTATTCTATCCTAGAAATTATTTCATATCAAAGTAGAATCTCACTTATCCAACATTCGCTTATACAATGTTCTGGATTATCCAACACAGTCTGCCTTTTCATAATCAATGTTTTTGTAGTCAGTGTTTCAAATTCATTGTGATATTTTACTGGTAAATTTGTAAATACAGTACAGTAGAGTCTCACTTATCCAACATAAGTGGGCTGGCAAAATGTTGGATAACCGAATATGTTGGATAATAAGAAGGCGTTAAGGAAAAGCCTATTAAATATCAAATTAGGTTATGATTTTACAAATGAAACACCAAAACATCATGTTAGACAACAAATTTGGCAGAAAAAGTAGTTCAATACACAGTAATGCTATGTAGTAATTACTGTATTTATGAATTTAGCACCAAAATATCACGATATATTGAAAACATTGACTACAAAAATGCATTGGATAATCCAGAACGTTGGATAAGCGAGTGTTGGATAAGTGAGACTCTACTGTAATTACTACATAGCATTACTGCGCATGGAACTACCTTTTCTGTCAAATTTGTTGTATAATATGATGTTTTGGTGCTTAATTTGTATAACGATTACCTAATTTGATGTTTAATCAGCTTTTCCTGAATCCCTTCTTATTATCCAATATATTTACTTATCCTGCCGGCCTGTTTATGTTGGATAAGTGAGAGTCTACTGTATATTTCTAATCTTATGTTATCTACTCAGAACTGGATTATATGAGGCCCCTTCTTCACAGTTGTATAAAATGCACACTGAAGTGGATTATATGGCAGTGTGGAGTCAAGATAATCCAGTGCAAAGCAGATAATATAAGATTATAAATGGGTTATATAGCTGTGTGGAAGGACCTTGAGTCTACACTGCCATATAATCCAGTGCAAATTAGATAATCTGTGGAAGAAGACTAAGTGAGGCCTAAATTTGCCTGTCCCCTAACTGAAACCTGGCTGTCCCTTGGTTGCTAGGCAACGAAGTGGGCAGAGATTAGCCCTCTAAACTGGCAGCAATTGGATAAAAACAATTATTGCTCTCCCTCTAATTAAGACTTTATTTTTCTTTTCTTTTTGTTGTATCAACCTAGAGGCGTGGATGATGGGTTGTGTTGTCAAATTTCGAGGTTGGGGGGCCTGTACTTTTGTTGTTTTGTCCACTGCCCTGATGCCATCACTCTTTTATATATATAGATATATATATTGTGTCAGGAGCAACCGGAGTTGCTTCTGGAGTGAGAGAATTGGCCGTCTGCAAGGACGTTGCCCAGGGGACGCCCGGATGTTTTTGATGTTTTTACCATCCTTGTGGGAGGCTTCTCTCATGTCCCCGCATGGAGCTGGAGCTGATAGAGGGAGCTCATCCACACTCTCCCCAGGTGGGATTCGAACCTGGCAGCTTTCAGGTCAGCAACCCAACCTTAAAGTCACTTAGTCCACTACGCCATCTGGGGGCTATATTATATATGATATAATATGTTATTATAATATTATATTATTATACAATATTATACTATTATTATATTACAATTATATTATTATTATACTGTTATACTATATTATGATATTATATAATATTATATGGTATTATTATATTATTAAAATATATTATAAAGAGTCCCTGAGGGGAGATAGGGTGGAATAGAAATAAAGTTCTATTATTGTTGTTGTTGTTTTATTATTATTGTAATATTGTTATTATATACTATATTATTATATTATATTATTATAGCATTATTTTATTCTATCATTATTATTATTATCATTATTATAGAAAGGGCCTGAGTCAAAACAGAGAAAATGCCATACATATATACGATTGGCAGGGTGTGCTTCATGGCAGGAAGTGGGAGTGAAGGTGGAGTGTCCCAGGTGGAGTGGCCAGGCCCCAAAGAGTACCTCCCTCCCCCTCTGCCCATGCTCAGAGGCATGGCCTGGCCTACCTTCTCCTCCTCCTCCTCCTCTTCTCTCTCTCTCCCCCCCCCTTCCTTCTTCTCTTCCTTCTTCCCTTCTTCCCTCAGTCCTCTTTTCCATGCAGGAGGGCTGGGCCCAGGGCGCACATGCACAGTTGAGGGAGGGAGGGGAGGGGATGGAAGTGAAGCCCCGCCCCATGCCACGCCCCCTGAAGGCCCCGTTTGGCTGGGAAAAGGCTTTCTGAGGGGAAAATGGCTGCGCAAAGGCCCAGCTGAGGATGTTTGCTGCCTTGAATCTTTATGGGGAGAAAGGCAAGGTAAAAATAAAGTTAATGGTGATGATGTCGCAGTTTTATCCATTTCCGCGCTTTCTCCATGGTTGAGCTCAGATTTAGGAACACTTTGGAGGGAATCCAAAAGAGAGGCCTGAGATATTTCAAGCTCTGTCAGCTTTCAGGGATCTTTTAACAACTATTATTATTTCAACTATTATTGTCATCATCATCATCCTCATTCCAACTGAGGGCTCCTTTCCTTTGCAATCCCAGCCTCTTTGAGCACCGTGGGGCTTCTCGCTCCTTGCCTGTGTGCCTGTACTTGTGTGTCTGTTGCCTGGGAGGGAGAGGGAAGGCTGGGAGCCCTTCTGCATTGATAATATGCTTAGAGGCGACGAGGCCTCTTCCTCCCCCCCCCCCCCCACCGCCTATTTACATTTAAACCATTGAGTGAGGCAGAGAGGGAGGGAGCCAGGAAGAGGGCAGGAGGCAGGAGGCCAGCGCCAGCAAAAGGGGATTTAAACGCGGGCTTGGCTCTTGCACTGAAGCGCCCGTGCTCTCTCTCTCTTTCTCTCTCCTTCTCCATTGTGGGTGGCTCCCTCTCCTCTTCTTCCCTATGGCGCATGCACAGGAGGCGACCCGGGGAGGCAGGGCCGGCCCGGAAGGAAGGCCTCGCTAGGAAGGCGTCAGTTTGCAGAGCAGAGTGCCGCTTTTCTGCACTGCAAAGCGCCGAACGCCTTCCTGGCGGCACTTTGCAGAGCAGAGAAGAGGCAACTGCTCCGCAAACCGGCAAACGCCTTGGCTCCTTCCTTGCGGAGGCAGGCGCAGCGGTGGAGCCAGGAGTTGCCTGATGGCGCCCCAACAAGATGGCGCCACAGGCAACTGCCTAGTTTGCCTGGCGGTTGAACCGCCTCTGGTTGTAGGCCAAAACACCTGGGGACCCACAGGTTAAGAACCACTGGCCTAAACTCTGTTTCACGGCTAAGGCTACAAACATGTTAAAGTGTGATCTGTTCCTGATTCACTTGTTCTTAGAGTGTCCCTAGTTCCACCAAGCCCGTTTGCAAGTAAATGTTTCCTTCAGTGCTCTTTTGAAGTAGAGCAGAGTTTCTGGTAAGCTGGCAGGGATTTCTGGGAGCTGAACTCCAAACACCTGGAGAAGCATAGTTTGAGAAACACTGAAGCATTTATCTGAAGTATAAGAAGACATTTTATTATTCATCATTTATTACGTATAATAATAGTTCCTTGCATCTGAGGAAGTATATTTAGACCATGTCTACATGGACCAAATAATTTGCACTCACTATTAATAAATGGCAGTGGTAGCCAGGGCAGCCAACCCTTGGAGGCAGTACTGATGCTTCCCTCGCTTTGTGGAACAACCTTTGACATCCATGGATCATATCAAAATAAATAATTTTGACCCCCAAACCTGCCCTCAACTTATATTGGAGGTAGACCTCTACAGGTGTGTATAAGGCAAATCCAATAAATAAAAAAACTAAATCAAATAGTTTATTTGAAGAAATAAAGATGCTTTTTTAAAAAGCAAGGACATTGGAAGGTGTCGCTTGTCCCCAAAATTATGACTGTTTTGTCTGAATCAGAAGGTAAGCAATGTAATGGATTAGGAATGTACTGACCACTCTTTGAAGGCTATTTACTCACAAAAGTATTCTACAGGCTTAAAAATATGTATAGAAATGTTAAACATACCCCCTAATTTATCTAATTCATTTATGTTGGAGGTTCATGGTAACTTAATTCTAAGGAATTAGTACAATACACACCTAAATTTAGACTTTCAAGCCAACCCAGAAAACAAATCAGTCCAAAAGAAAAAATACATTCCCCATAGATATAGATGTAGATACAGATATACATACATACAAACGCTTCCTTTTGTAGCTTAAAAAAAAGAAAGGACTTTTATTTTTTTAATGTATCAGTCAATATTTTGGTACTTTACCCAAAACTGTCATCTGTTATAGATGTCTGTTTCAGCAATTATTTTAAAGCCTAACCAATATGTCAGTTTTGATTGCAAAATGTATAGTTTTGAAGAGCGCCTCAGAGTTGCACTATAAAGATTTTTTCTGTTCATTGAACCAGGAACATACCTTGAACATTTTGCTTTTAACCTTAACCGAGATTCTTTCTGAGGTTTCTTTTGATTTGCCTCCCTAATCTTCTATCCAACATTATTTAGATTTATCTGCTATGTTTACATACAAAGCATTTCATTACTAAAATATTTTGGTCTATGGGAGACAGACTGCAGACTGTTTTTTTATTTTTTAAAAAAACAACAACCCCAAAACATTACATCTGGAGCATATTGCTGACATCTCTGGATGAAATAGTTCTCCATATCAGGCTATAATGAAGATAGAGTAAAATTATTGTGCAATTCTGATCTCAGATGACCCTCTGAAACTGCATACTGTAAGCATAATGGAAGGGAGGCTTCTGTTTTTTTGAAGTTTCTTTTTTCTGTAAAAAGTATTCTAGATTCTGTAGGGAAGGGAATGAAAATGTCAAAGGGCAGTGATCACATGCATTTTTACTGGTCAGCAGAATCATTTGGTGAGGCTTTTTCTTGGTTGTAAGGGCAGGGGTGATTGAATGGATTGTAGCTTTAAACCCCTAAAACAGCAAAAACCCCAGCCCATAAAATAGCAACATGTCAGAGAGACTAGAATCAGCTCTTCTCACTTCGGATGTCTGCTAGTCATGGGCCCGGATACAGGTTCATCTGTTTATTTCTTGTTTTTGTATCATTCCATCCATTCGGATGGCACAGAATGGTACAACCCCCTATGGAATGGAAACAGCAGTGAAAGAAAAAAAGGGGTGATGGTAGCCATGTGTTCGGCTCATTTTCGGTACACCGGCTTTAGACTCTACCAGCCAGGGCCTACAGCCGAGCTCTGGGCTCGCTCAGATGTAGACCCTGGCTGGCATGGTCTACAGCTGAGCGCCAAGCACCAAGTGCTTGATGCTCATTGGCCCAGCTGGCAGGGCCTATAGGCAAGCGCTGAGCGCTCAATGTTCATAGGCCTGGCTGGCAGGGCCTATAGCCAAGTGTGAGATGCGCAGCATGCTCAGATGTAGGCTCTGGCAGGTCCTGGCAATTTGCCACCCAAGGTCCAAATATCTTAATTTTATTCGGACCTTGGGTGGAAAAGCTCATTTTTGGAAGCAGCGGACAAAAACGGGGCCATATCAATGGGACAAACAGAAATGGATCGCGATTTCACATAAATGCACAAGACTAGAATCTGTAGTTGCATCATTCCTTCAACCTAAAATACCAGAACTTTAGAACTTGCTTGTATTGAACTTTCAACTGTTTGTGTGAACACTGGCAAAACAGTGTGTTGTCATTCAAAGCTAGTTTACAAAAAGTGAGTAAGATATAGCAAATACAAACCTAAATGTGGAATATGCAAAAATATTAAATACATCTTGATCATCTTGATCATTTTGTTTCCTGGTAATCTGATGCAAGAGACTTATAATTCAGCCATTTACTTGTGATTCATAGTTAATGGCAGTCAGTAAATCCCCCCTCAACCGTACCTCAATGAACAAAGCCTCTTAGAAAAGTCTTTCTGTGCCTTCCTAACCTGGCTTTCTTCCTAGTACTCTGGCTAGTTAGTAGTTTTTTTAGCAGCGTCAGAATTGGGAGAATGATTTGATTGGGAAACAAAGACTTTTGATACTGTGTCACAGAAGCATGTCTGTAGTAATGCAATACAGCTTGCAGCGGGGGAAGAACACAATTCTACTTTAGCCAATCCAAGTTTAGTTGTGTCTAGCTCCTTCCAACAGATGAGGCAAACATGTAAGAATCTTTGAGGCCCCTTCTACACAGCTGAATAAAATCCCACATGTTCTGCTTTGAACTGGGATATATGGCAGTTTGGACTCATAATCCAGTTCAAAACAGATATTGTGGGATTTTGTGCCCTGATATTCTGGGTTATATGGCTATGTGGAAGGGCCTTGAGCATTCATGAAGAGCGAGAAGGGGAGAGCAGATCACCCTCACCAGCTACACCACCATGTTAAAAAGCATCATCTATAAGTTTGGCTACCAAAATGGAAATTATTAGAAAAGTGAAGGCTGTTGGGAAAAAAAAAATCACAGGATGCGTTTTGGGAGAAGCCTTGAAGTGGTCTCTAGAAGATTTCAATTGTTTTCATTTATTCATGCAACACTTACTACTTTTCATTTCATGTGTGCCTATCTTTAGCTCTCAATCAAAAGTGTGGAAGAGGTTTTATTTTGTGTCGGATAGGGATTTTGGGTGCGTGTATGGTCTGTTGTGTGCAATACATCATGTGTTGCTGTTTGAAATTTATGGTGAACTCTTATATTTTTTAAAAAATTAATGAGTAGAAAGCTTAGACTGAAAACAATGGATAACATGTAGAAATAGCAAGACTATATGTTTTAAGTTAACTTACTGATAATATTATGCACTCAATGTCAGAATTAACTGGTTGATTGACTAATGTAGATATGCATGTATACATCCAAATTATTGTTACCTGACTATATCTGCTATAATTTGTTGTTCTGGTTTGCACCATAATTGTAATAAACTGTTTACCCCGCAAAAAATCACAAGTCTGCTGACACATGTTCAAGCCACTCTTCTTTTTTGTACTGTATAGGAACATTACTCTACTCTTGCCATGGTACCAAAATTTCTGTTAAAGAAGCAATGGCCAGGAACACATCTGCCTCTATTTAACTGAGGTAGACCTGGTTATTCAATCAAAATACGTCTAAGGTAAAAAATATTTTTAAAATCTCAGTTGTCCTATATATAGTTAAACTCAACTTGAGAAGAATCAATAGTTTTTTTAAAAAAACTCTGAGTACCACTGGATATGGGAGTTATGAAATAGATGAGACAACATCACAGTGAATACACATGAATAGGCAGATATATGCTTTAAAAATGACCGGGAAAATGTTGGTGGAAATCGACCCCCTCCTATGCTATGTCATCCCCATACTTTTGTTCAAGGTTTTTCTCTGTATAATTGCATGTTCATACATTTGAAAATAGTGGGGAAACCTACAACTCTGCCCTTCCCAATGTTTATTTCCCTCTGCTTCTATTAGGAGTGACATTAAGGAAAGGGCTTGCCATTGTGTTGCATTCATTTCACCATTCAATTGAAGGATAGGCTTTCTGTTGCTTAGTAACTGAAACATGACGATTGGTTGGAGTGGCACCACACTGGAGCCTATTTTGTAGAATATTCTAATTAATTTCAGTAGAGTCAGTTCACAGTATGCATGGAGAGTGGAACAGATGTGAACAAGTATGACCTAAGATTTATTTTTTTGGATTGCAACTCCCCTAACCCCTTGTTATGCTGGCTCGTAGAGATGGAAATTGTAGGCTAAAAATATCTAGAGGACCACAATTAGTTTATCCATGGTGTAAAGAAATACCATAATTCACATCATAGTAGTTGCACTTCGTATTAATTTTTTTCCTTTAGAAAAAAATGGGGTGTGATTATTACACAACGAAAAAAAATCTGCGGAGCTGGCTGGGTCTGGGACTTTCAGTCTCTTACTTCTGAGGAGGCAGGAGGGAGAACCCCCAGGTGGCTCCCTTTTTTAACAACTGCCATACCTTCGAGGAGGCAGAAGAGAGAAGGGGGAGCCTCAGACCCAGCCGCTCTAATGTGACGATTAAGTGAGAAGAGGCAAGAAACTAATTTCAGGATCCCAGAAGAAGGGTGTGACTATTATGCAATGATGACTATTGCATGGTGAAAAACGGTATTTGAACAATGATATATCTGAACTAACTAGAGTTGGTTCTGATGCACCCCCCCCCCCCCCCCTCAGAACAGTCTCTTTCGCAGTGGTTCTCAACCTGTGGGTCCCCAGATGTTTTGATCTTCAACTCCCAGAAATTTACCAACTAACAGCTGGTAAACTGGCTGGGATTTCTGGGAGTTGTAGACCAAAACACATGGGGACCCACAAGTCGAGAACCACTGCTTTAGAGACAGATTTAAATAGTAATTATATATTTCCTGCCTTGTGCCAAGATGTTTCACAAGATACATAACTGGATCACTTGGTAGACCATGTAGACCAGAAACGTCAGATGGCCAAGCAACAACAGAGTTCTGTCAAGATAGCAAAAATATATTTTAATGACAACAAACCCAGAAGTTAAGAGAAGCTGTAAAGTTGGTTTTTGTCTGAACCTACTGGGGATGGGAAGTAGTAAACTCAGGACAGAGGAGGCAGAAACTAGGACATTTTAAAAGCCACTGAAAAAGTAGGATGGTGGAGAATTAATCATTACCACCTCTGCCAAATCCGACATTTTGGAGAGTGTGAATCCTTATCAGGTTGTTGATGAAATGTGGAATTTAAGTTTAGTTCCTTGATATTGCTTGTATGCCAGTACAGATGCTCTTGTTGTTGTTGCCCTACGTACCTAAGGCTGAAGTATTGTGGGAGGGCTGGCCTGTTCAAAGAATAGAGAGTAGGTAGGCAGAAACCAGGAAATGTGTGTTTGGAAGTACATGTCATTTGAAGGGCCTTACCTCTATGTAGGACCTTGTCTGCACTATCTCAGTGTGTTCACAGAATATAGCTTGCTATAATGAAGAGCCAAGAATCATGCCAACACTTGGAAGTACTTTGTTGAATCTTGCAATGATTTGGCAGTGTCATTGTAACAAATCATTCGTTTGCATAGTCTGACTGGCCAGTCTTGAATCAATCCCCCCCCCCCCCCCCCCTCAAGTGTTTGTATAAGCAAGAGCTGCTCCTTTTCTTTGTGTACCTCCCCACTGGCACAGTAAGGTTATTTAAGTAAATTTTGGAAACAATACAATTTTGTGTCACTTCATGATACTGTTTGAGGCAAATGAATCTCTCCGCCTTATGGACAGTCCAGTGCTCTCTTAGGTGTTCATGCGTTGACTTTTAAGAAAACAGATGCCTTCTAAGGGGAGAGTATACTAGAGAAACATACATATTGTTTATTGAAACAACTTTAGGTGGTCTACTGGACTTTGCAACCATTCTAAAACCTGCCTTTCCCTTTGAAATCACCTAACTTACTTTTGCAATAAACTTCAGATTCAAAATTTGTCATAAGTAGCAATCTTATATTTTGTAGTTGCTATATATCTCTAAGAAAGTAGGTTTATTATATATTCATGTTATTTCCTATTTGTTCATCTTAAGCTCACCTTTTCCCCCTTTCGTTATTTAGTCTTAGTTGAGTTGAGAGTATAGTAACTGCTTTGGGAGACGGTGATTGGGCATTTGGACAACGTGGCCAGTCCAGCGGAGTTGATGGTGCAGGAGCATTGCATCAGTGCTGGTGGTCTTTGCGTCTGCCAGCATGCTGACATTTGTCAGCCTTACTCTACTTTTGAGATACTGTACTCTATCTTACATTCTACAACAAAATATTTCTGTTCTGTCAAATCCATAAATGATTTTTTCCAATCTGTATCCAAGCAGGCCATGTGCAATGCTTTGGATCCTATAATATTCTTGTTGCTTATACTGGAGCTTCGGGAAAAGCAAGAAAAACCTTCCTGAACACAATGATCCCAATCCTGAACAACCTTCCCTTGCTGTATTACTGCTGTTTAAAGCTTTAAGAAAGCTGCACAAGTGTACATTGCCAAACTATGAATTGCATGCATTCTCTACTCTTGGAATCATTACAAATAAGGCTGAATGGGTTATCAGTTTCTTCATTAAGAAACAGCACCCTTGAAAGTGAGAACCTTTCTTTTCTTACAATTTCATAACAAAGTGGAGGGTGCATGCTTAGGGCCCTTCCATACAGCCAAATAACCCAGAATATCAAGGCAGAAAATCCCACAAAATCTGCTTTGAACTGGGTTATCTTCGTCCTCACTGCCATATTTTCCAGTTCAAAACAGATATTGTGGGGTTTCCTGCCTTGATATTCTGGGTTATATTGCTGTATGGAAGGACCCTTAGATTGAATTTCTTTGAAGGTGAATCCTTTTGAGATTGATACAGCAGGATCTGGGAAGAAGGGGGAAAGGAGTATTTAAACTGCAGAACTATGTATTTGGTTGAAATAAAAACATATTTTAGGAAATAAATATTCAATCAGGGTGGAGCATATTGATTGATGGACCACTGAAGACAACTGGAAAACCGAGATGAAAGGGGCATAGAATTGGGCAATCCCTGAAATGTGTATGTCTGGTTGGCTGGTATCCTGGACAAGAGTGCTTATACACTTTGTAAACTTAATTTCTACAAGGAAATTGCTGGGGTTGAAGTTTGCTTTTCACTGACATTGTTTTAACACCGGAGCCAGTCCTGTCAGAGATGGGGGTGTAGTAGCTGTTTTCAGTATTACAGAAAAACACTTTATATATTCTCAGATGTACCAGCCTGCTAGTACTTGATGTATTCATGCCACTCCAAGTCAGTTCTAAGACTAATCCTTTCGAGTTCTTGCTCTGATTAAGTCCTTGATAAAGGCTTCTACCTGATTCATTTTGCTCTGTCCTGCTACATTGGAATTGCTACACTTGCCGTATGAACTCCCTGAGGACACTCTTGGGAAAGAAATGCCTCTCTTTACTAATCTCTGGCTTTCATCTGAAGCAGCAAGTGCAGACCTGATAGAAAGTTCTGTTGCATCATTGTATTGTATTGTTTTATTTCAGAACCTTTCTAAGTTGCTGTACTGTACTGTCCATTGTCCTGCTCACTTCAAAGGATCAGTCTGAACGCAGATCAGAGATGGCTGCTCTCAAATCCAATCTTTATTGAAGAACACATGACTTTGGAAAAGTCAGGAATGACCCAATGTTTACATACAACTATTTTTATAACTTTTGATGCTACGTAACACCACACGTAAATATCATCATCAAGTCCCACCCCCAATATCACATTACTACCATTTTCACACACTAGACCAATTATAATTGTTTATACTTTCGGCCCCAAGTTCCCAGGCATATTCTATCTTCTTCTGCCAGGTGCTCCTGGGATTGTTTATGTTATGACTCCCAGTTACAGGGCTGAATTACCAAAGCCCTGTAACTGGGTTCCATGACATGGTGCCCTCCTTTTCTTCGTCCTCCTCTTCGGTTCTTCTTTCATCACAAGCCTGAAACAAAACAATAATTCTATGTGTCCATTTTGTCCAAAGTACCCATATATTTTTTCAGTAAGCTACGATGGAATACAGGGTGTATTTTCCCTAAACTTTTTGGCAATGTCAACTGGAAAGTCACCTCGTTGATAACACCCTGTATTCTAAATGGTCCAATATATTTAGGGCCCAATTTTTTCGAAGGTAGCCCCAGTTTGATGTTTTGGGTACTTAGCCACACTAAATCTCCTTTCTCCAATTTATCACCTTCCACCCTCTTTCTGTCTGCGAATACTTTATACTTTTTATGTGCTTCTTTTAAGGATGCAGTCACTTGACTCCAGCATTCCATCATTTGCGCTTTCCATTTCCCTGCCTCTGTTCCCTCATTCTCTGTCCATCTCGGCAGCTGGGGCAGAGGCTGTATTTCATACCCGTAAACTACCTCAAAGGGGGTTTTATTTGTTGCTGAATGTATAGTCGAATTAAAAGCTAGTTCTGCAAAAGCCAACCACCGAGACCAGTCGTTTTGTCTCATGTTAGAGTACATTCGAAGGAACTGCCCAAGTGTCTGCTGAGTACGTTCTACCGCCCCATTTGTCATGGGGTGAAAAGCAGAACTTAAACTCCTTTCTGCTCCTAGCATTTCCAGGAATTTTTCCCAAAATTTTTCTGTGAATTGTACTCCTCTGTCACTGACAACTCTACTGGGACATCCATGCAGTTTGTAAATGTGGTTTATGTACAATTCAGCTAGTTTCTCGGCTGATGGTAGTTTCGTCAGTGCTATAAAGTGGGCCTGTTTAGAAAACAGGTCCAATACTGTCCAAATATAACGATGTCCTTTGCTAACCGGTAGTTCCCCCACAAAGTCCATAGCCACACATTCCCAAGGTCTGGTAGGTTCTGCTACTGTTTGTAATAATCCCATTGGCTTCCCTCCTCTCGATTTATTTCTGGCACAATCATCACATTGAACAACATAATTTTTTATGTCCTTCCTCATCCCTGGCCACCAGCAATGTTTTGCTATTGCTTTTGTTGTTTTTGTAATTCCTGTATGACCAGCGCTCTGGTTGTTGTGAAAACGATGCAAAATCTTGATCCTTAATGTTGCTGGGATATACAGTTTCTTGTTCACAAACCAAAATCCCCCCTTCTGCTCCCCCTGTTCTGCATTGGATGCGATCCACTGGTCTCCTTCATAAGACTGTTTCAGCTCGTTTCCCCAATTATCTTTTCCGTCGAGTTCAACCATAACAGTGTTCTCCTTTTGGGTTTGTGCTCTTGTTCTGACAGCTAAGCCCCATTGTTTGTCAGAGAATATTGTTCCCTCTTTTGCTGTGGGTATTCCTTCGTGTTGAGGCATGCGTGAAAGAGCATCTGCCAAGACATTCTGCTTCCCTTGAAAAAACTTTAATTGGAAATCGAACCTGCTGAAGTATTGTGCCCATCTAATCTGTTTGGGGGACAATTTTCGAGGGGACTTTAAATACTGGAGGTTCTTATGGTCAGACCAAATTTCAAATGGGATTCCGCTTCCTTCGAGAAAGTGTCGCCAGCATTCTAAGGCTTTTAATATGGCTAGTGCCTCTTTTTCCCATATCGGCCAACATTTTTCAGTTTCGCTGAACTTCCGGGACAAATATCCACAGGGTTTTAAGTTCCCATTTTGATCCTTTTGCAATAGTACTGCCCCATACGCACAGTCTGAGGCATCGCAATGGATTATGAAAGGGCTCCTGATATCGGGGTGTTTTAGAATGGGTCCTTCTGTGAAGCATTCTTTTAGGGTTTCAAATGCCTTTTGGCATTCTGGCGTCCAACTTAGTTTGGCGCCAGGAGCTTTTACTTTTGCTGTCTCTCCTTTCCCTTTTGTTTTTAAAAGTTCAGTAAGGGGTGCAGTTATTTGCGCGAAGCCTTTTATGAAGGATCTATAAAAATTTGCAAACCCCAGAAACGATTGCAATTGCCTCCTTGTTTGAGGCACTCCCCATTCTTTTACATCTGATACTTTAGCTGGATCCATAGCTAACCCTTCTGGAGATATCCGATACCCCAGAAAGTCAATTTGAGTTTTATTAAATTCACATTTGGACAGTTTTGCGTACAGCTTTGCTTCTCTTAGTCTCTGCAAAACTTCCCGGACCAATTTCACGTGCTTTTCCTTATCTTCAGTCACAATCAAGATATCATCAAGAAATATGAATACCCCTCTGTACAACAATGGGTGCAGTATTTCATTTATAAGCTGCATAAAGCACCCGCCTCCATTTTTTAAACCGAAAGGTAAAATTTTATATTCAAAATGGCCGAATGCGCAGGAAAATGCAGTTTTCCAAGTATCTTCCAGTTTGATCCTTAATTTATGATATGCTTCAATTAAATCAAGTTTAGTAAATATGCTCCCTTTTTTCAATACGGTAATTAAATCCTTTACTAAGGGCATAGGGTATTTATTGTCCTTAGTAATTGCATTTAAATTTCGATAATCAATGCACAATCTTAGGGAGTTGTCTTTCTTTCTCCTGAATAACACTGGGGCCCCGAGAGGAGAATTGGATGGTTTAATGAAGCCCCGCGCCAGGTTTTTATCAATGTATTTCCTCAATTCCTCCTTCTCCTGCACAGACATGGGATACACTTTTGGTTTTGGTAAGTTTGCTCCGGGGGTTATTTCAATTTCTACTTCTATATTCCTTTTGGGAGGTAATTTACTTGCCTCTTTCTGATTGAACACATCCACAAAGTCTCTGTATTCAGGTGGCAATAGCAGTGGGTCTATTTCACCTTCTTCATCTCCCTCGTCCTCCTCTTCTGCAATCTTGCTTATCTCCCATTGCGTCTGCTGTTCTTTAAATGCTAGGCTCTTTCCTCTCCAATCTACTTCGGGATTTGCCTGTTCGAGCCATGGTATCCCTAATATTACGTGGTATGTGGCAATAGGGGCTATCACAAAGGATATTCTTCCTTCCCATTTGCCTATTTTACATGGGACCTCCCGTATTTCCTTTGTAGATACTTCCCCAGTAGCCACTGATCCGTCTAGCTGCGAAAACGCAATTGGGGAGTCAAGCGCCATCTGCTGGCATTTCAACGCTCCTGCTAACTCTGGAGTTATAATATTCCTGGAACAACCACAATCCACAAATGCCTTGCAGGTGGCCCGATTCTCTAGCCCCGAGAGGCAGATTGGCACTACTATCATGCGTTTGTCCCGACTCACCAATTTTTCTGAAGATTCTGGGGCTTGCACCTCCTCCTCCGCACGCCTCCCGGTTGCTGGCTTGGGCTTTGAGGGTTTTGGCGGCTCCCCCTTCCGTGCCCAGCATTCTGCTGCTCGATGGCCCGTCTTCCCACATACAAAGCATCCCGGTTTAGGTTTGTTGTCGTCTCCTCTGGAGGGAATCCCCGGCCTCCCTCCGGGTCTTTCCTGCTTCCTCGTTTCTCCTCGACCTCTCGCCACCGGTCTTTGCTGGCCGCCGCTGCTCCTGAAGCGCTTTACTTGGGCCAGGGTGGATTCAACGCGCCCCGCTAGTTGAATCCATCCCTGGAGCGTTTCGGGGTCATCTCTGTGCGCCGCCCAGCTGAAAATCTCGGGGCGTAGTCCCTCTTTAAATAACTCCACTTTGGTCACTTCAGACCACTCTGGTACCCTTTCCGCGAGGTGTAGGAATTCCTCTGCGTACTCGGGCACTGTTTTGTCCCTCTGCTTTATTCCTTTCAGCTGGTCTCGAGCCCTCAATTGCTCTAGCCGGTCTCTGAATCGGTTTTCCAGTGCGGCGAGGAAGCGGGGCACTGACCTCAGGCATGGGTCGTGTCTGGCATGGAGTTGCACGTACCAGCTGGCTGCTCCTCGCTTTAGTGTGTTGCCGATGGCTCGAACCCTGCTTGCTTCGGAGGGGAATGTGTGTGCATTGTCTTCCATGTATCCTCTGATGCTAATTAGAAAAAAGTTCAGTTCATCTGATTCCCCTCCGTATTCCAGTTTGAGATCTTCTCTTCTTGGCATCCATTCTGCGGCCCGTTGATGCTGTCTGGGAGGCATGGGGAAGGGTTGCATCAGGTTTCCTCGGGCGGCTCCTTGGAACACGCCGCGCCCCACTCCGGTGGTCATTCTGCGCGGCTCCCGAAAGTCTGCCGCCGCTGTCGGCCCTTCCGCCCATCCGCATACTGGCCTCGCTGTAGCTCCCTCATCTCGCCTTTCCTCGTCGTACGGCACATCCTCCTCCTCTTCCTGGATCCCCCGCTCCTCTCCGCCTTCGTCTGCAAATCCACTGGACCCGATCCCTGGCCCCAGTGGCCTTTCCACCCCGACGCCCATTCGGGGGGTTGGGAGCTCTGTTGGAGATGGCGGCCTCAGAGTTCCCAGAGCTCGCTGGCGCTCCACTTCGCGCGCCATTCTGTCTCGGAACTCCAGCTCCTGCCAGTATTCCTCGTCTCCCTCGTCCCTTGCCGCCGCGGGACTCTGCGTTGAAGCTCGCTGTCCCCTCTGGCTCCAATCGCCTCCTTTGCTTGGCTCTCTCTCGGCGCCATATCGGATGTGCTCTTTTTGGAGATTCTCTTCCAATATTGGCACTATTCTCCCCACGGTATCCGACAGCCTGGATAAGTGAGTTTCCAGGATGGATAACCGCAGGGCCACGGTCTCCGGCATGCTTCCTCCAGATCCCCAACTGGTTTCTGCTGCCGCCGGAACGCCTCTTCCCCCTCTGGGAATCCTCTGGGTCACGCCGTCCGGCTTGGGGTACCCCGTAGAGGAAGCTATGGCTTGCAGTGTCTCTTCTGCCAACGGCAGAGCTCCCAGCGGAGGCCCCTTTGCTCCGTCATGGCTTTGATCTCCTTCCCTGCTCATTATCACTTCACTGCAAATTTGCAGGAGGGTGAGAACTGGATTCCTGACTTAATTGTCCTGCTCACTTCAAAGGATCAGTCTGAACGCAGATCAGAGATGGCTGCTCTCAAATCCAATCCTTATTGAAGAACACATGACTTTGGAAAAGTCAGGAATGACCCAATGTTTACATACAACTATTTTTATAACTTTTGATGCTACGTAACACCACACGTAAATATCATCATCAAGTCCCACCCCCAATATCACATTACTACCATTTTCACACACTAGACCAATTATAATTGTTTATACTTTCGGCCCCAAGTTCCCAGGCATATTCTATCTTCTTCTGCCAGGTGCTCCTGGGATTGTTTATGTTATGACTCCCAGTTACAGGGCTGAATTACCAAAGCCCTGTAACTGGGTTCCATGACAGTCCATCATGATAACAACTGTCCATCATGGCAATGACTCACATGAGAGTTATTTCTCTTTTCTATTTGTTCATTGTGAAATCATTTGACCATGATTCTTATGTGGTGTAGTCTGAGTTTGGAAGTGGTACTTTTTATGGATGAAAGCTCTCAGCATCCCTTGCTGATTCTAGGGGTTTTAGCAAAAAGGAAAGCTTTCTGAGTAATCTCTGTGGTTAGTGCAAACTTCCACTCCTAGAGCTGCATTTATTCACTCTAAATACCCTCATCTAAGAAATTATTGCTGGGATCCAGCTGCTTTGAGCCCCCCTTTGCAGAGAGAAAAAGTGGGGTATACATAAACATACTAATAAGTTTATTATTATTTTTACTATACTTATATCTCGCTCTTCATACCCTGAAAGGGACTCAGAGCGGCTTACAATTGGCCACTTCAGTGCTACATAGCAAAACAGTGTATAAACCATCATATTAAAACAATATACAAATAAACATATAAATGCAATTAAGCTGTCAAAACGGTTAAAAACATAATCCTAGACCCGTGGTCATCCTTTATGCTGATGCATTAATGTCTTTTCCATATTGCACTATTGCCCTATTCCCCAAACGCCTAGTTCCAGAGCCAGGACTTAATTTTTTTCTGAAGACCAGGAGGGAGGGGACCAATCAGATATCATTGGGGTGGGAGTTTCATAGCTGAGGGTCCACCACTGAGAAGACCCTGTCTCTCGTCCCCGCCAGTTGCACTTGCGAAGGAGGCGGGATCGAGAGCAGGGCCTCCCCGGTGGATCTTAATGCTTTAGCTGGTTCATAGGGAGAGATACATTCAGACAAGTAAGTTGGGCTGAAGCCATTTAGGGCGTTAAAGGCTAAAGCCAGCACTCTGAATTGTGCTCAGTATCAAACTGGCAGCCAGTGGACATGGTGTAACAACAACAACAACCCAGCAAAAAAATATAGTTCCACTGACATTATTGCATTTGACTCCACATCTTTATGATGCTGGACTGGCCCCTTCCACGTGGCTACCATGAAGCTGTAAAGGCACTGAGAGGTCAGTGTTGCATTAGGAATTGCAGAATACCTCCTTTCACAACATCTACTCAAATACATATTCTGGCATATTCACAATTAGGATCATGGTTATACAACAGGTAAAAAAGCTAAAACTTCCTCGTTGCCTGTTTTAGTGAAATCTTGAATTAGTTAAGATTAGGCCCCCTCTACACTGCCATATAAAATCCAGATTATCTGATTATCTGGCAGCGTAAACTCATATAATCCAGTTCAAAGCAGATAATGTGGATTATCTGCTTTGATAATCTGAATTATATGGTAGTGTAGAAGGGGTCTTATATGTGGATCATTATAATATTCCAGGTTCTTACTACTCATACTGTCAAAGCAGAACAGCTCCAAACTATGGTGCAAAAATATACCGACTGTTGT